>NC_090922.1:170709728-171016603 GCF_040938575.1 Ambystoma mexicanum
TAGCTCAGGGTGGCCCCATCCCCTTTAAACACCCCATTGTTGGCCCCCAATGTAAAGTCTTTGTCACATGAAGTATGGTTTTGGAAGGGAGATACAGGGTTTAAATGAGCTACATGAAATAGAACAATCAGAGGTTTGGCTGATGAAAGTTATGGATGCAATAATGAGAGAATTGGGTGATCTATATGCCAGAGACCCTACCCTCATGGGGAGATTGACATGTTCCTGTCTTACGTTGAGTTATGTAGTATAGCAACACAATGGGCCTCATTACACGGATGGTGGTAAGGGTTTACTGGTACCGGTAAGGGTACCAGTGGCGGTAAACCCTTACCGCCTTACTACGAGGTCCCTTTGTGGGACTCTACCTTAACGGCTGGCTTTACCAGCCGTTAAGGACGGGACCCGCAAAGGGACCTAGGAGGTAATTACCATAGGTCCCGTAATTACCGCATTCACCATTCCCATTGAGCCCTATGTGGGCAAAAATGGGAATGGGGAAGTGCCATGGTGAATGGGGAATTACCGCCCCCACACACCTTGGAATAGGGCGGTAATTCCGCCATTCACCATGGCGGACTCGGTAAAATACCGGCGGCAACCATGGCGCTAGTAGCGCCATGGTTACCGCCGTCCGTGTAATGAGGCCCAATGTAATGTTATGTATGGCATGTAACATTGCCAATAGGTAAGTTCAGGTAGATGGATGGTGTGCGTTCCACATGTGCTAGTTGCAAACCAGGAGCCTGGCTGTTGGGATGAATTCATGGGTTGCTTTTTATTAACCTGAACAAAGTAGACATAGCAAAGCCTATGGATGGAGGCTCTACAACATGACATTGAGAATGCGATGATGGGACACCTGCTACGCGAATCTCAGTGAAGGAAGTGGTTTATAATTCACATAAACAAAGATGTGCTTCTGGAATGGGACATGTCAAGCTGTTTATGGTCTCTTTTCTCTTCATATAACTGTGATCTTTGCTGGAATGGTTTGATTAAGGGCCTCATTACACGGACGGCGGTAAGGGTTTAACGGTCACCGTTAATGGTACCGGTGACCGTTAACCCTTACCGCCTTACTACGAGGTCCCTTTGCGGGTTGGA
The DNA here is from genome assembly GCF_040938575.1 of Ambystoma mexicanum. NCBI lineage: Eukaryota > Metazoa > Chordata > Amphibia > Caudata > Ambystomatidae > Ambystoma > Ambystoma mexicanum. Next base: position 170,710,836 of record NC_090922.1, read on the forward strand.
GACTTTAACGCCTGCTTTTTGCAGGTGTTAAAAACCAACCTGCAAAGGGACCAGGGAGCTAATTACGGTACCGTAATTTGCGGTGCCGTAATTAGCACCTTCCCCATCCCCATTATACCCTATGGGGCAAAAATGGGAATGGGGAAGGGCAATGGGGGAAGGGGGAATTACCGCCCCACCAACCTTGGAATAGGGCGGTAATTCCCCTTTCCCCTAAGGCGGTGCCGGTATTTTACCGGCATTGGTCCACCGCCGTCCGTGTAATGAGGCCCTAAATCTGGAGAATCCAATGATGGACATGGCGTGTTTTGGGGTAATGTTTCTAAAAGATTGTGGGCCGTGAGGCAATAGAATAAAGAGGGTTGCTGTTTACCAGGTATGAGGCAGATGAGGAGCGAACCTGCTATTTGTGGGAGAGAAGCCCACCGGTGCAGAGGGGCAAGGTGGCAAATGCAAAGCATGAAGCAGCAGAATCAAGAGTGCTTCCATTCACAAAGCACAGGGCAACAGTGGAGCGATCTGCCTTATGCACAAGCTGAGGCTGCAGGAGATCATGGATTTTGGTAATCTTACACTGGTCATGGTGATGTTTTGCTTTTGGTTGGGCCTCCCTCACGCTGCTCCACACACGACGAACCTGTCTCTACAGCCCATTCCCAGCCTGTCTCCCCTCATTATTATGTCCAACCTGCCCCCTGATGTCCCTTTTCTCATTTTTCTCAGGTCTGCACTGTCCCAAAGGTCTCCACTGTCCCTCTTTCGGACTGCCCAGAGAATGTCCATTTTGCCTGCCCAGATAGAACAACTCAGTTTCCCACACTCTGCCTTACTGGGGTGACATCTCTCATGGGACACTCCTTTGATCCCTAGCTTAAAAAAATAAGAAAATCCTGTGACTGCATTTTCTTCACCAACTTTCATGTCTCTGGGGTTTATCCCCCACCCCCATCTGCTACATGGGCTCCTTCTGCTCCCATTATGACCAACGTGGATACATTAAGGCAGACATTGGTATTGCAGCCCCAATATCGTCATCCATCTCAACAAAAATAGGTGGGTACACTTGCAGTCACTGCTAATGGATGAGTGCATCAACACAGCCCCACATTGTATATGATGGTCAGAGTATGCCACCCATCGTGCAGTATTTTGTATAGCTACAGTGTCTCGTGTTCCTCTGAACTGCACTGCTCTCACAAGCAATCAACATTTCCATGAGCTCTTCTTGGTCAGCAAGGCTTGCCTCCTCTTCATCCTCAATATCCATTGTGTTGTGTCAGATATAGAATGGGCCTGCAGATGCTGACGGTGCATCTCTGGTCTTCTCCTGTTCAGTCGGCAAAAGGTCAGCATCCATGTGGCTTTCCCTCTGCGTGTAACAATCTACTGGCTGCTCAGACATTCCTCACACAGCCTCTGTATCATGGGATAATGGTTAATGGTGAACCAGCCCTTTCCTCTTGCTAGACCTTTACAAATGGCCACAGTACCACTGCCTGAATCACATAACAGTAGCCAGGGACAACAGTCAGGTTCTGGAACATCTTCCAAATGTGTTTGTCTTCTGACGACATTTGTCTTGGTCTTTGGGTACTTCTCAGTGTATCCATTGACTCATGGAACGGATGCGAGTGCATGGAACGGGTTGGAGTGCATGGAACGGATGCGAGTACATACAACGGGTTGGAGTGCACAGAATGGCGTGACGTACATGGAATGGTTTGGAGGGCATGGAACGTCTGAAAGAGCTTTGAAAGGAACGGAACTATTCAGAGTACATGGAACGGATGAAGTTCATGGAACTATGGGAGTGGGCGCGATCTCAAGCACCTATAGTAAACCACCATATTCACATCTCCACGCTTACTTTCTTCTTTATACCACCATTCAATAGAACACAGCGATAGTATGACACCATTCGGTATAGCTGTTCTCATACCAACATCTGCCTCAAACTCCCCATCACTCTAACTAAACATTGCTGGTTATACACACCCCAGCCAGGCGTTCTCCTCAGGCCCAACGCAGCCACAATCGGTCTGGATAAATCCTGCCAGAACGAACACATACTATTGACCTCATAACCACCACACCTACCGCTAAGAAGCAGCTATTTCACAAATGCCACACCAGCTGCACACATATCCAGTGCTCACACGCACCTTTGACTCTCTCTACTCTCTCTACTGACTTGAACTTCGGTTCCCAAGGGCCTTCAACCTACCAGCGTCTTCAGACCATACCAATGGTACATAAGGCGCTATATAAAGGCAAAGTAACATAACATAACATAACTCAACCACAATGGGTACAATTTGGAAGTGTTGGGGAAATGTTCAGGTGGTTCGACGAGTTCTTCTATGCACTTTGTTTCTGGTGAAATGAATACATCTTCATCTTGGGAAATTCAATCATGAGGATACAGGGCTTTGTATCGGCTCATAGTGTTTGGTTCACATGTTTCTGCTAGTTCCTCCATAATGCTGCTCACCAAACACTGCCTCCAAATGTCATCTGCTATTTTCCCACGGTCTTTCTTTTTCTGGGGTCCTCTCCTGAATCCCTGTTAACTTCCTTTGCCTTTTTTTCTGGGGCCTCCTCTGTATACGCAATCTGTTCTAGCTGGGGCACCGAAACCCTGCTCTGTTCTTGCTCACCTCAAATGAAGATGTCTCCTCCCTCCTCTCACCTGCACGTTGGGGACCCTGTGCCCAGCTCCATCATCCTTGCACCCACCTTCTCCATGCCTCCTCGGACTTTTTAATGTGCAGTGTACGACGTCTGGCTTCTGGCATGCCACATACTGAAAGTGTTTTGTCTACAACATGCTCCCAAGATCCAGAGTGGTGGCATGAACATGTACCACAAAGGCGTGCTTCTATAACGCAGACCATTTTATCCTTGCGAAAGATTATTTTCTTCCAGTTTTTACATATTATGCCCATTCTTTCACTTTCCTTGTATCCCCATTTCCAAAACTGCAGTGGCCTGCTTGCTGCCTGAGTTCAACATGGCTGTATTCTTGCAACAATGGAAGATCAAATTAATCTTTTGGGAATATTATCTGAAGTCCCTGTTTTTTCCTAGGAAGTTTACCACTGAAGAGTCTCCTTTGGGTTCTTCTTCTGGATGTTTAACAAGTCTTTGGGCCTCATTATAACAGTGGTGCTCCCGTAATGAAGGGTGCCGGTACAGGACCAGCAACCTTCATTACGGGAGTGCCGATTAAGAGGTTCCCTTAGGGGGTCCCGCGTGGGGAAGAGGGAGCTAACAGCGCCGTATTTAGCTCCCTCCCCATTCCCATTGAGCCCTATGGGGGCTCAAATGGGAATGGGGTTGGGTTCCTGCAAGGAGGAATTACTGGGTCCTCCAATGTAGGAATGACCCGGTAATTCCTCATTGCAGGAACCCAGTATTGGAGCCCGGTATGGAGGCAGCCATGGTGCTAATAGCACCATGGCTGCCTCCATACTCGTAATGAGGCCCTATGATATTAATCAGAAAAAATGGTTGAGCCCAGAATCACTTTGCAGTAAGGGGGGGTATGATTCAATTCAATGGGCCTCATTACGACCCTGGCACCAAGGGATTAGCGTACCGGTAAGGGTACCCGTACCGGTAATCCCTTAGCGCCTGATTATGAGGTCCCTTTGCAGGTTCCCACCTTAACGGCTGGTTTTACCAGCCGTTAAGGAATGGACCCGCAAAAGGACCTTGGTGCTAATTACGGTACCGCAATTTGCGGTACCATAATTACCACCTTCCCCATTCCCATTATGCCCTATGGGGCAAAAATTGGAATGGGGGAGGGCCATGGAGAAAGGGGGAATTACCGCCCCGCCAACCTTGTAATGGGGTGGTAATTCCCCCTTTCTCCATGGCGGAGTCGGTAAGTTACCGGCATGGACCATGGTGCTAATAGCACCATGGTCCTCCGCCTGGGTCGTAATGAGGCCCAATGTACTCATTGGTATTTCCAATGTTCTGTTATACCTGGTGGCATTGCCCCAGCATTTTTAAATAATGCAATCCTAGCTATCACAATAGTTAAATAAATCACTTTTTTTCTGATTTGAAACTGATATCCCATATTCCAAGTGTTAAAAAAAATCCACATTTAAATGATAGATCAATGCAATCTAAAATATATTTTTCTCAAACTGACATCCTGGGTGGTGAAGGCTAAGCGCAAACGAAAATGGCTACCCTTTCTCTTACTCTCCATTTCATGTCCCATTCATATGCAACAACTGTGGAGGAGGAGCCACATGCCTCTGCAGGAAGTGTCGCCCCTCTGCGACCTGTTTGCTGGAACCCAGAGGTCGTGACTATTCTGAGGAAGGTCTTTGAAACAGGTAGCCTTTAAGAAGACCCGAGATGTTAGAGCCGGAACTATTACAATTTGGATTTCTACAATTGAACTGTAAAACAACGCCTCCAGAGACCTAAACCGCGCCACTCTGTAAAATACTTGGATTTACTGCCCTTGAAGAATATACAGCAGTTGAGTATTCATCCCTGGGATAGACTCATTTTATGCATGTATGGACTTGCATCACTTGGAATGTTCAGCTTTTGTGACTCCACTATACACTATGTCCCCCCCATCCGCTGCCCCCCAACCCTACCATTCTCACTGCCCTACTTTCTGGCGCTCTGAAGCCATTTGCCGGCTATAAGCGGCTAATAAATCACAAAGTTGTAAAATAAATATGGGCTTTGTGTATGATCTATGAAATGCAAAGGTTCTCAGTTAAGCTCAATTTGGGGCTCCAGAAAGCCACAGTCTTTGCCAACACCAATTCCTGCAATCAGGTCTAAAATGACAATGCTGCAGGAAAAAAATCTCATTGCGCCAAAATGTCAAATCACTAAGGACCTGGTATGAACATTTTGTAATGCAATGCTTAAGGGAGGGAATAAGCAGGGTGGCATTGAGTTATGTTCCTGAATAACAACATGAATGTGATCCCAAGTGTATGGTTTAAATAATGAGCCTCTGGTAAGAATTGAAAAATATCTTTGGGAGTCCTCTGTGTTCTGGTGAACTAGCAAAAATAGTTATTGTTATTGTTATTGTTATTTTGCATTTATATAGCGCCTTATATACCATTGGTATGGTCTGAAGGCGCTGGTAGGTTGAACGCCCTTGGGAACCGAGGTTCGGGTCAGTGGAGCGATTCGAGAGAGTCAAAGGTGCGTGTGCGCACCAGGTATGTGTGCAGCTGGTGCGGAATTTCTGTGGTAGCTGCTTCCTAGCGATAGCTGTGGTGGTTGAGGAATCAGGAGTATGTGTTCGGTCTGGCAGGAGTTATCCAGTCCGGGTGAGGCAGCGTTAGGCCTGACGAGAACGCCTGGCTGGGGGTGAGAAACCAGCAATGTTTACTTAGAGTGATGGGGAGTGAGCGGCGGATGTTGATATGAGAACAGTTATACCGAATGGTGTCATAGTATCTCTGTGTTCTACTTGAGTGGTGGTGTAATGAGAGAGTAAGCGTGGGGTGTGAAGTGAAGTATGCTCTTACCACAGTTCCTTGTGTTCCACATCAAAGTCTGCACATCACGCAATTCAGAGGGGTCCGGCCCGTGCGATGTGTTTTGTTTCTCATCTGCTCTTATGCACTTTTCATCGGCTCTGCGAATTCATCCGTATAGCATACTCTTCCATCTAGCATAATCATGCGCTCTGGTCCATTCATTCATTTGTTTCGTGCGTTCACCCGCTCCCCAGGCACATCTGTTACGCCCTCATTCGTTTCAGAGGCTCATCTGCCAATCACTCGTCAGTTCTGCATTCATCAGGTCCATTCACTCTTCGTACAATGTACTTATCTGTTTTGAGTACACTCGTTCTCTCGCTCTTATTCTCGTTCGTTCGACGCATACCCGTTCTCTCGCCCTACTCAGCTGCTTACCACACTCGGTCACTTGACATACTCAGCCGCTCGCTACACATCGTCGCTCGCCAGATTCAGCTGATAGCCACACTCAGCCGTTCTCTAACCTAAGCCCTCCGCGGTCCATGTTCTTCCCGCAGTACACTCAACTGTTTTCTACATTCATGTGTTCTCCATATTCTTTCAGCCGCATTCTACATTCATGTGTTCTCCACATTCATCTGTCCACCACCTTTATTTGCTCTTCATATTCATTCGCTCTATACACTCGCTGCCCTCCACAGTCATCCGCCCTCTGCAGTCATCCGCCTTCTGCAGTCATTCGCCCTCTACCGTCATCCGCCCTCCACAGTCATCCGACTTCTACAGTCATCCGCCTTCCATAGTCATACGCCTTCCACAGTCATCCGCTCTCCACAATCATCTGTCAGCAGCGTTCATCTTCTATGTGCATTCCACACGTTGGTACTCAGTCGATCTCCACTTCCGGCCTCTCACCCTCTACTTTTCTCTACTCATTACGCGCATCTGTTCTCCACTTTCTTCAGCTCTGTATGCTCTCCTCGTTCAACAAGCTCCTTCGGTCTGCATGCTCTTCCATTCTCCACCTCCCTCTACTCTCTACACATAGCCGTTCTCCATATTCGGCCCGCTTTCTACAGTCAATTGGTTTACACACTCGGACCACTTTCTACAGTCAATTGGTTTACATACTCATCCGTCATCCCCATTGGTTTTGCTCGTATTATACATCAGGTCTGTGGACTCAACCGTCTTCCAGACGCACCTGTCAACCGCTTTCATCCTCCACATTCATTTATACTTGTCTAGAATCGTCTTTATTCATTCGCCCTTCTCACTCATCCGTTCGCCACACTCATCGGCTTTTCAAGCTCGCCTATGCTCTATTTTTCTTTTATCCATTGAGTAATTCATATTATTGACTTCACTGTATAGATCTACATTAATCGTTTTAATTTATTTTGAGAATATTTGATACAGTCTTTTTTTTTTTTTTATTTTTTTTTTTTTTTGCTTTTGCTTTTGCTTTAGGTGCTTCGCTGGGTCGGTGTTATTTTGATGAAGCTAGAACGGAACCGGCTGGTTTTAGGGAAAGAGTCAGGTTTTCAGTAGTTTGCGGAAAGCTGTTAGCTCCTCGGTTAGCCTGATGTGGGGTGGGAGAGAGTTCCACAGGGTTGGGGCTAGGGCTGAGAATGATGCTCCGCCCAACCTGACTGAGTTTGTCTTAGGAATTACTAGGAGGCCGGCTCTGCTTGATCTGAGGGTGCGAGTGGGGTGATAAGCTATTAGTTTTTCTTGAAGATATTGTGGTCCAGTTTTATGTACTGCTCGATGGGTGAGGCATAAGGTTTTGAAGGCTATCCTACGGGCTACTGGGAGCCAGTGCAGTGTCTTGAGGGCTGGGGATACGTGGTCTCTTGGACCAAGCGCAAGTAGCGCTTTGGCCGCCGCGTTTTGTGCTCTTTGAAGTTTGTTCATTTGGTAGGCATGGATTCCGAGGTATAGGAGGTTGCCGTAGTCCAGCCGAGAGATGACGATTGATTGTACCGCAGAGACTCTGTTAGGAAATGATAGATATGGAAAGATGCGCCTAAGGTTTTTGAGGTGGTAGTGGCAGGACTTTGAGACGTTGTTGACTTGGCGCGAGAGTGTTAGGTCGGAGTCTAGGGTGCATCCAAGATTTTTCACTGTGTTGGAGGGTGTCGGCGAGTTGCCCATGGCGGTTGGCCAGGGTAGTGGGTGCGGGAGAAGATCTGGGTTGCCGCACACCATGATTTCTGTTTTGGAGGGGTTTAACAGGAGGTGGTTTTGGGTCATCCAGCGTTCAATGTTAAGGAGGCAGGCTGCCAGGTCAGGTCGTGAGTTAGGATTCGTGTTCAAGAATTTTAGAATTAGTTGTGTGTCATCGGCGTAATTGTAACATAGGATGTTGTGTGCACGAATTATCGGTGGGAGGGTGATCAGGTAGAGATTGAAAAGGAGAGCAGATAGACACTCTCCTTGTGGGACTCCTGTGTCGACTGGTCGGGCTTGGGAGGTAAAGTTGGAGAGTGTCGTTATTTGGTGCCTGCCCTTGAGGAATGAGGCTATCCATTTGAGGGCGGTTCCACGTATTCCTAGGGAGTGGAGGCGATCAAGGAGTATTGAGTGATTGATTGTGTCAAAGGCGGCTGATAGGTCGAGAAGGATTAGTGCGGCGCATCCCGCGGAGTCAGCAGTCATTTTAAGGTCGTCCCAGATAGAGGTTAGGGTGGTTTCAGTTCTGTGACAAGTTCTGAAGCCTGATTGGGCGGGGTCTAGGAGTTTATTGGCTTCAACAAAGGTGTTAAGTTGAGAGTAGGCGGTTCGATCAATGAGTTTGGCGAGGAACCTGGTGTTTGATATGGGGCGGTAGTTTTTGGGCTCTAGCGGATCGAGCGAGGGTTTTTTAATCAGGGGTTTGATGTGCACCAATTTGAATGCGTCTGGAAAGGTACCGGAGGAGAGGGAAGCATTTATGATGGATCTTGCGTGTTCTCCTGCGCAGGTGGAGGCAAAGATTTCTTTAAGGGTAGTGGCTGGGCATGGATCTAATGGTGATCCGGCTGGTTTGCGGGCAGATAGCAGTTTGAGAAACTGTTCTGTTGTTAATGGACTGAAGGAGTCGAACGTTGGTTGCGTGGAGGTTGCGGCTGATGGGTTGGGTGGTACGGGCTGAGGATTGTCTAGTGGATGTAAGAGTGCTAGTTTGGAGGTTAGAGTATTTGTCCTTTCTATAGCTGTGGAGTAGAAGTGGAGGGAGAGTGAGTCACAGAGTGATTGCGATGCGGTTGGGATGGTTGTGTTACAAGCTGGATTGGTGAATTCGGAGATAATTTTGTGGAGTTCTTTACTTGGGTTTTTGCAGTTTAGGATTCGGGAGTTGTAGTGTGCCTTTTTTGTTTTCCGGATTTCGGCTTTGTATCGATACAGGTGTCGGGCCAAGGTGGTCCTGCTCTCATGTGTTTTCTCTTTATGCCATTTGCGTTCTAGGTGTTTGTATAGTCGTTTAGTGGTCTTCAGCTCAGGAGTGAACCATCTGGGGAAAGGGCCACGGCAGGTTGATGGTTTGCAGGAGGGGGTGAGGCGCATCAGAGATGCGCTAAGCCATGAATCAAGGGCCTCAGGGGTGAGATGGTTGTTGAGAGGGCAGGATGGTGGTGGAGACTGGAGGAGAATCTCGGCTAGGTCTGGGGTGATTATTAGTTTCTTCCAGCATTTGCCTATATTGGGAGGTTCGGATATGAGTGAGGGGGTGGGTTCGGGTGAGTGGATGGTGAAAGGGAGAATGAAGTGATCAGACCAGATGATAGGGGTGGGTGGCATTAGCTGAATCAGGTTGTTGGAGCTAAAGATGGCATCGAGAGTGTGTCCTTTATAGTGGGTCGGTCCGTTTATGTGGGGTTGGAGGTTAATTGCATCTAGTCCGTCAACCAGGGAGTATGTCATAGGGTTGGAGGGGATGTCGAGCCATATGTTGAAGTCTCCAAGAAGGGTGAGGTTGGGATGGTTTAGTTGGAGGGTGGCAATAGAGTCGCAAAGGTTATTTGCGAAGTGTCTATTGTAGCCAGGGGGTCTGTAGATTATTAGGAAGGTATGTGAGAGCGATGGTGAGAGGGATAGTTTAACAAGGAGCGATTCGCAGGATGGAATGGAGGGTTGGTTATCGATGATTGAGGCGCGGAAGAGAGATTTAAAGACGAATGCTATGCCTCCTCCCCTGGACGGACGGTTCAGTGGGATGAGGGAGTAGTGGGGGGGAAAGGCTTCGTTGGCGATTGGGCCGAAATCGTCAGAGAACCAGGTTTCAGTGATGAAAACTAGGTCTGGATTGTCAGAGGTGAGGAGGTCAAAGATGGAATGTTTGTTTTTTGCTATTGATCGGGCGTTGAATAGGATGTAGTTCAGATTGGCAGTTAGGGATGGTCTTGGGGGTGGAGGGGGAGGGTGCAGTGGTCGAGAGTTTGGTGGGAGGGGGGTAGGTTGGGTGATGATAGATGGGAATAGTGGGCGAGCGGAGAGATTGGCAGGCTTCGGGAGGGGTTGGGAGGCTGCGTGTGGTCGGATGGTCGGGTTTTGGAAGGGGGATATGAGAGAAGGATGTTGACGGTTAGGAGTTTCAGTTGCAGCTGCTGAGAAATCGAGGGAGAGGGGTTTCAGGCAGGGGGAAGCCGCAGGGGAGAGGGGGGATTGCAGGATAGATGTGATTGGTCGAGATAGGGGGGGCGAGGAGTGTTGAGAGATTGAGGGGGACCAAGAACGTTTCCTCTTTAGTTTCCTTGCTGCGACTGGTGTGTGGGAGAGAGTGGGGGGGTCGGAGGGTGAGTGGGAGGCAGCTTCGGTTCTTGCTAGGGCTAGCCGTGCAGTTTTTAGTGATGGGAAGGGGTGAGGTCGGGTGGGGATGGTGGTAGGGGTATAAGGGGAGGGCGGGAGTTGGGCGATTGCAGGGTGGGGTGTGTCAGGTATGATAGAGAGGGGAGCGGGTATGGATAATGCTGGTGGTGGGTCGGGGGTGGGGTTCAGGGGATGAGTGGCCTTGGGGTGGGTGTCTCGCCATCGTGCCCCCCTTGCTTGGTGTTTGGAGAGGGGAAAAGCAGGGAGTTCAAGAGAGGGTGGCGGGGTTTGGGAGAGGCGGGAAGGGACCGAAGACAGATTGGAGAGTGGGGGTGGTCCATGGGTGGTGTTTCTGGATGATTCTGGTGGAGTGGGTGCACTCATGATTAGTGCGAGTTTTGAACTTGGTTTAGGAGGGTTTCTGGTTGTAGTTCTAAGGTCGGTGATGACACGCTTTTAGGCACACTTCAGGGTTCAACTGCTCAAGAAGGTATTAGATTTATTTGATGCTTTCTAGCTAGAGTTGTAAACAGAGATTATTTTAGTTTATTGGGTACACTACTAGCTAGAGTTGTAAACAGAGATTATGTACCCTTCTAGGTTCCTCTGTCGTCAGGGAGGATATTCGGACAGCCTCAAGATTCTATTTGCTTAGAAGGGGTATTAGGTTGTTAGTCTCAGAGAGACTTCTTAGAGGGCTTATTGGGCACAACTTCTACATACGCAGGTAGGCTATAGGAGTGTAGTACTTAATGAATGCTATTCGGAACACTACTAATATTTATCTTTTTTCAGAGAGGTTATTGGGCGCAGCTTTTAATTGTACTTTGGGGAACAATTCTAAATGCCAGTTTCTTACAGAGTCTATTGGGGGCAATTTCGGAAATACAATTGGGAACACTTCTAAATGCAACTTTCTTAGAGAGGCTATTTGGCACAACACCTAAATGCAGTTGGGAAGACTACTAAATGCAATTGGGGATACTTCTAAATGCAGCTTTCTTCAGAGAGGCTATTGGGCGCAACACCTAAATGCAATTGGGAGCACTGTTAAATGCAGTTGCGAACACTACTAAATGGTATTGGGAACACTTCTAAAATGCAATTTTCCTCGGGGAGGCTATTGGGCGCAACACCTAAATGCAAATTGGTAACAATACTTAGTGTAATTGGGAGCACTACTCAAGGCTATTGGGCGAAACTCTTAAATGCAATTGGGAACACTTCTAATTGAGCTTTCTTGCTAGAGGCTATTGGGCACGACTCATGAAATGCAATTGGGTACACTTCTAAATGCAATTTTCCTCCGATAGACTATTGGGCACAACACCTAGATGCAATTGGGAACATTATTAAGTGTAATTAAGGACACTTCTAGATGCATTTTTCATTAGAGAGGCTAGTGGGCGTAACTTCAGAATGCAATTGGGATCACTTGCTAGATGCAATTGGGATTAGGTGAGAGGCTATTCAAAAGGCAATTGGGAACACTTCTAGATGTAACTTTCGTGCGAGAGGCTATTGGGCGCAGCTTCAGGATGCAGTTGGGAACACAGCTAGATTTAATTGTGAATACTTCTAATTGCAACTTTCCTCAGAGAGGCTGATGGGCACAGTACCTAAATGCAATTGGGAACACTATTAAGTACAGTTGGGAACACTACTGAATGCACTTGGGAACACTTCTAGATGCGACTTTCCTCAGAGAGGTTAATGGGTGCAATACATAAATGCAATTGGGAACACTTCTAGATGCAACTTTCCTCAGAGAGGCTATTGAGCGCAGTACATAAATGAAATTGGAAACACTTCTAGATGCAACTTTCCTCAGAGAGGCAGTACCTATTGGGAACACTATTAAATACGGTTGGGAACACAACTGAATGCACTTGAGAACACTTCTAGATGCAACTTTCCTCAGAGAGGCTAATGGGCGCAATACATAAATGCAATTGGGAACACTTCTAGATGCAACTTTCCTCAGAGGGGCTATTGAGCGCAGTACATAAATGCAATTGGGAACACTTCTAGATGCAACTTTCCTCAGAGAGGCTATTGGGCACCTGTTGGGAACACTATTAAATATGGTTGGGAACACAACTGAATGCACTTGAGAACACTTCTAGATGCGACTTTCCTCAGAGAGGCTAATGGGCGCAATACATAAATGCAATTGGGAACACTTCTAGATGCGACTTTCCTCAGAGAGGCTATTGAGCACAATACCTATTGGGAACACTATTAAATACGGTTGGGAACACAACTGAATGCACTTGAGAACACTTCTAGATGCAACTTTCCTCAGAGGGGCTAATGGGCGCAATACCTATTGGGAACACTATTAAATACGGTTGGGAACACAACTGAATGCACTTGAGAACACTTCTAGATGCAACTTTCCTCAGAGAGGCTAATGGGCGCAATACATAAATGCAATTGGGAACACTTCTAGATGCGACTTTCCTCAGAGAGGTTAATGGGCGCAATACATAAATGCAATTGGTAACACTTCTAGATGCAACTTTCCTCAGAGAGGCTATTGAGCACAATACCTATTGGGAACACTATTAAATACGGTTGGGAACACAACTGAATGCACTTGAGAACACTTCTAGATGCAACTTTCCTCAGAGAGGCTAATGGGCGCAATACCTATTGGGAACACTATTAAATACGGTTGGGAACACAACTGAATGCACTTGAGAACACTTCTAGATGCAACTTTCCTCAGAGAGGCTAATGGGCACAATACCTATTGGGAACACTATTAAATACGGTTGGGAACACAACTGAATGCACTTGAGAACACTTCTAGATGCAACTTTCCTCAGGGAGGCTAATGGGCGCTGTACATAAATGCAATTGGGAACACTTCTAGATGCGACTTTCCTCAGAGAGGCTAATGGGCGCAACTTCAGAGTACAATTGGGAGCAATGCAATGCCGGGTTTCTGAGTGTAACTTATAATGGGATTGATGCTGTTTTAGAGGAGTGGTAGGGTAGTATGGCCTGAAGTAGTTGCTTCTGGTCCTGCCCTTGCCACACTTACTTGTTGTTGGCTTCTTGCTTCTCCTGCGGATACCTGCAGATACGATCTGGGTTCGTCCCTGGAGGAGTCGTCCTTTGCCTCGGGTCCTTAGCCGCAGGGGCTGCCAGGCAGAGGGCTTCCTTGGGAGGTGCAGTAATGGCCTGGGAAAGGGGGGCCGGGTGGCCAATGGGAAGGACTGTGGGCGGGGCAGGAGGCGGGAGGTGGAGGGACCAGGAAGCGGGGAGCGGGCACGGTGGGGAAGGAAAACAGGGAAGATTGGGGCTCAAAGGCACGAGGATGCCTCTAGAATTATATGTATCTGGGACGGGCCTGCAGACTCACCGCGACGAGGTTCCGGTGGAAATGGTCCTCCGTATGGGAGCGCGGCTCTTGGGCACAAAAACACACGGCCTGCTGGCCAATCAGAGCGCGGGGGAGGCGGGGCAGGAGGCAGGAGGTGGAGGGACCAGGAAGCGGGGAGCGGGCATGGCGGGGAAGGAAAACAGGGAAGATTGGGGCTCAAAGGCACGAGGATGCCTCTAGAATTATATGTATCTGGGACGGGCCTGCAGACTCACCGCGACGAGGTTCCGGTGGAAATGGTCCTCCGTATGGGAGCGCGGCTCCTGGGCACAAAAACACACGGCCTGCTGGCCAATCAGAGCGCGGGGGAGGCGGGGCAGGAGGCGGGAGGTGGAGGGACCAGGAAGCGGGGAGCGGGCACGGCGGGGAAGGAAAACAGGGAAGATTGGGGCTCAAAGGCACGAGGGTGCCTCTAGAATTATATGTATCTGGGACGGGCCTGCAGACTCACCGCAACGAGGTTCCGGTGGAAATGGTCCTCCGTATGGGAGCGCGGCTCCTGGGCACAAAAACACACGGCCTGCTGGCCAATCAGAGCGCGGGGGAGGCGGGGCAGGAGGCGGGAGGTGGAGGGACCAGGAAGCGGGGAGCGGGCACGGCGGGGAAGGAAAACAGGGAAGATTGGGGCTCAAAGGCACGAGGATACCTCTAGAATTATATGTATCTGGGACGGGCCTGCAGACTCACCGCAACGAGGTTCCGGTGGAAATGGTCCTCCGTATGGGAGCGCGGCTCCTGGGCACAAAAACACACGGCCTGCTGGCCAATCAGAGCGCGGGGGAGGCGGGGCAGGAGGCGGGAGGTGGAGGGACCAGGAAGCGGGGAGCGGGCACGGCAGGGAAGGAAAACAGGGAAGATTGGGGCTCAAAGGCACGAGGATGCCTCTAGAATTATATGTATCTGGGACGGGCCTGCAGACTCACCGCAACGAGGTTCCGGTGGAAATGGTCCTCCGTATGGGAGCGCGGCTCCTGGGCACAAAAACACACGGCCTGCTGGCCAATCAGAGCGCGGGGGAGGCGGGGCAGGAGGCGGGAGTTGGAGGGATCAGGAAGCGGGGAGCGGGCACGGCGGGGAAGGAAAACAGGGAAGATTGGGGCTCAAAGGCACGAGGATGCCTCTAGAATTATATGTATCTGGGACGGGCCTGCAGACTCACCGCGACGAGGTTCCGGTGGAAATGGTCCTCCGTATGGGAGCGCGGCTCCTGGGCACAAAAACACACGGCCTGCTGGCCAATCAGAGCGCGGGGGAGGCGGGGCAGGAGGCGGGAGGTGGAGGGACCAGGAAGCGGGGAGCGGGCACGGCGGGGAAGGAAAGCAGGGAAGATTGGGGCTCAAAGGCACGAGGATGCCTCTAGAATTATATGTATCTGGGACGGGCCTGCAGACTCACCGCGACGAGGTTCCGGTGGAAATGGTCCTCCGTATGGGAGCGCGGCTCCTGGGCACAAAAACACACGGCCTGCTGGCCAATCAGAGCGTGGGGGAGGCGGGGCAGGAGGCGGGAGGTGGAGGGACCAGGAAGCGGGGAGCGGGCACAGCGGGGAAGGAAAACAGGGAAGATTGGGGCTCAAAGGCACGAGGATGCCTCTAGAATTATATGTATCTGGGACGGGCCTGCAGACTCACCGCGACGAGGTTCCGGTGGAAATGGTCCTCCGTATGGGAGCGCGGCTCCTGGGCACAGAAACACACGGCCTGCTGGCCAATCGGAGCGCGGGGGAGGCGGGGCAGGAGGCGGGAGGTGGAGGGACCCAAATACTCCAGCCTGTAATACCTCACAATGTTCAATGCTCATGCCAGCTGCGAAAAATACTTTTGTGACTCATCCTTTCTCCCTTATGGGAGTATTTTCCTCAAATTCTGATTGGGCCATATCCCCAGAGTGGAAACGTGTAGCGATTGACAAAGAAAGCGGGATCAGTGCCAATTGTCACCAAATCAGATGGATATTCCTGTGCATTTTCATTGCTTCTCTTGTCTGCTGGTCAGACAGCAAGCTCGATATCTCAAGCCATTGAATGAAATAGGGACGCACGCTCACGGCAAGGTCGATATCTCAAGCCATTGAATGAAATAGGGACGCACACTCACGGCAAGGTCGATATCTCAAGCCATTGAATGAAATAGGGACGCACGCTCACGGCAAGGACGATATCTCAAGCCATTGAATGAAATTAGGACCCGTGCTCACGGCAAGGTCGATATCTCAAGCCATTGAATGAAATTAGGACCCGCGCTCACGGCAAGGTCTATATCTCAAGCCATTGAATGAAATAGGTAATCGTGTTCACGTCAAGCTCGATATCTCAAGCTATTGGATGAAATAGGGACCCGCGCTCACGATTCGCATAATAACATTTCCAGCATGTCTATGATGAAGGAAATAACCTTCCATCGAGACATGGAGCAGTTCATGCAGCAGAAGGTATATGTTAGGTGCCTGACCTCCTCAAAGCACATGAGGGCCAGAGTCACCAAGATGTAGCCAGGGGTAAGCCTGATTTACTGCACACTTACCCCTGGATAAGGCTATTTGATTCACTAAAGAATTTACTCTTTGTAGCTCTGACTTTCAGGGTCATTTTGACAAGGACTCAAAAGAACAGCCTGAAGACGCCTCGTCTACATCTTCTTCATCTGACAAATCCTCACCTGAGTCTTCCATAATGGATCGACAATATCCTAAAATAAGACATCATCAAAACAAAGTACAATGTTATCAGAACTGTAAAAAAATCTCTCTCAAAACCTCATCAAAGAGGTATTAAACAATCTCATCATTGTCTATTGCAATAGCGCCTATGATGAAATTATATGAGCAATTAAATGAAAACATAATCTGTCAACAGTGTCCGCATTGATGAACACAAAATTGGTAAGCGGTGAACCCAATGACAGCTCTGCAAAATCTAAAATATGGTACAACATAAGCAGAATAGATGGACCTTTGAAAGAGCTCGCTGATCAAAAAAGAAATAACAGTGAAGACAAGAGGCTGCTGACAGAGGTCACTAGAGAAGCGCTGGGGCTTCTCAAACACAAGCAAAGTACTCATAATGCAAGCAATACGGAGAGTATTGCAATCCAACATCACAAGGAACCAGATGCAAATAAAGTCATAGCAACCATGACGAGTGTCACTCATACTGTCGAAAATAACTTGAATAACTTGATTGAGAAAGAAAGTTTGATAATAGTCACTGATGTAGTAATGCCTGTAGAGGAAGTAATTGATTTGGAAAATACCACGGATACTCAAGAAACGCATCTCGCGCCTCTAGTACAGAAAACTAGAAATATAAATGAAGACTTGATTTCTCCAAAACCAACAACGTCCGCAAATGTTGAAGGTCTGATTGGCAACCCAGACCTCAACAAACAACAAACAGTCAAAGATAAGGACAAAACATTCTCAATCTTTCAAAAGATCAGTGCCCAGGAAATAAGTCGACACAAGAAAAAAAAAAAAATCAAAAATGTACAAGGAAGAGAAATAACTTATGTTGCCGAAAAGTTCTTAGAAATCTAAAAGCAGTAAATGTATTTGTCAACTCTGAAAGATTGTGCGAAAAGCCCAAATGAGATGAACAAACAGTAAAGCAACTTGTTGAAATGCAGGCTTCTGCGGATGAAATACAAATGGAAAATCCTAATGATTTACTGAATGTCCACATATGAAGACGATATGACTCAGATGGCACCCAGGAACAATGGGAAAATGAGCTTGTGGAAACCCCAACTGGTACTTCAAAATCTGATAATAGCACAACATCAGAGAGCTCTACAAACAATGAAAGCAATGCCCCAATGCAAGACAGAATCTGCAAATTAATACTACCACTGGAGAATCATAATCTACCAAAATCAATAGCAGTAGAGGTAAAGTTCTTAACCATGGACGAGAAAAGAACACGACTGGCAATGGTAACTAAGAAGAAAGCCTCAACAACTGATAAGTGTATTATGAGACTGGATGGAAGAGAGCAGCATCTTGAATTACCAACCTTTAGTGAAATGAAACAGAATTCTAACTCACTTGACCTTAAACAACTAAATCCGAAAACACATAGGGCCTCATTACGACCCTGGCGGAACGGGTTAAACGGCGCCGTAAAAGGCTGCAGCGCCGTTCAACCCATTCTGCCACATTACAAGGTCCCCTCGCGGGACACGTTAAGCACGCCTGGGAAAACCAGGCGTGCATACCGGGTCCCGCGAGGGGAATTGGGAGCAAACAACAGGCCATCTCGTAATGGCCCATTGTTTACTCCCTCTCCCATTCCCATTCAGCCCTATGGGGGCTGAAATGGGAATGGGGATGAACCGTGTCCTCGAGTGAGGAATTACCGGGCCATCCGAATTCGGAATGGTCCGGTAAGTCCTCATTCCGAGGACACGGACACGGATGCGGTTTTGCCGGCAGCCATGCCGCCAATAGCGGAATGGCTACCGGCATACCTCGTAATGAGGCCCATAATCTCACAAATAAAAGCATTAAAGCTGATGAAAACAGAGGGCCTATAAAGCAGACGCAAAACAAACCCCCCAAACGACAGCTAAAAATGACAAAATACCGACTGGTACTTGAAAGAATTCTGACAGCAAAAGATGACCTAATTCTTAACCGAAATAATGTTCTTCGCTTATTACATCATGTACCTGGTCTAAGATCCATCGAATCCAGTGAAGTCCAAACTGTAGAATTCATAGACGAACGCCATAATGATGGAGCACGTCTTCACAATGATTCCTGGCTGATATGTGACTGTCACATATTGCCCATGGAAAGTATGGAGGGGATGGTCGATATGGAAGAAGGACTGATTTATTCCATGCAACGCACAGCGCGTTCTAGTCTTCCAGTATTAGCCGCCTTAAAGACCAGCAGATGAGAAGCACCTGTGTGTTGCAACTTCCTTACTTTGTACCCGCGAGTAAGTTTGCTTACGCTCCCTCTTGTGTTCCCTCCCCGGTTTCTGCTTACCTTGTTTGTCGTTTGCTAGTGGGTTTTGCTTCCCACTCGAACAGCTCCTTACCTCCTTCCATTCTGGACTACTTACCTCTCCGCTTGCGCGGCGTCTGTTGCCGTAACCTGTTTGCCTCTCTCTCAACCCTTCCTGCTACTGCTGTACTCTCTCCCGCGCTGGGCGGTTCCCCAGCTTTCATTGTTTTCTGTGAGCGGTGTCTACCGTCGGAGCCGTGTGTTCCTGACACACAGTCCTTTCCTTGTGTTCCATTATCTACGCGTGTTAACCGCACGCCTGATGGACCTCTACCCGGACAACAAGCAACGCCTACTACGACAACAACCAGTGCTTTCTGGTACTTGTAGGCAATCCTACTCTCGCCTTCACTCTTACTGGATTTCTCTACGGACTGCATCAGCTACCATCCATATCAAGATCTACCAGGGTTTTTTCATCCAGTTTTTTCCCTGGTTTGGGGTGGGCTCCCTGGAGTCCCCGCTGCCGGGCACATAGCCTCTTTGGCAAAGTGGACTCTAGGCGAGGCCGTCCTTCTCTCTTCAAATCCAAGAGCAAGATCGAAACCAAGTCCACAAGAACCACCTGGAGAGAAAAGAAGAAGGAAAGTTCTACAGACGAATCTACTGCGTCTCCAACAGATTCATCAGGTGAGGAGTGGGCTAGTGGGGCTAGTTGTATAGACACTGTACTTGATCAACCTGTCAAACCTGAGAGTGACTTACTCATAAAAGCTTTCGCCCTTATTCTATCATTGGGGTTTGATATTCACAAACAATCAGATGAATGTATTGAAAAAATGACAGCCAGACATGATACGTCACCCAATCAAAGAGACAAACACAGAGGTGTGGAGTTAGACAGCAAACAATCACATACAGAATTAAATAGGATCATAATTGAGAATGAAAATGATACAGGACGCTTGCATTCAGTTGCGATTGAACTTGATAAGAGTACAAACAAATTGATCCCGGGCGAACAAATCAAGATAACTTTTAAGTGTAAACAGAACCCTGATGATCAAAAGGAGAACCAACCAAAGGTAACTAGTTCAGTGGAATCGCCAACACAGTGGAACTGGCTAGCCGGCATCTTGGGAGGGCAGAA
Source organism: Ambystoma mexicanum (assembly GCF_040938575.1). Lineage (NCBI taxonomy): Eukaryota > Metazoa > Chordata > Amphibia > Caudata > Ambystomatidae > Ambystoma > Ambystoma mexicanum. The sequence goes on from NC_090922.1 coordinate 170,730,595, forward strand.
AAGCTAACGCCAAAAAAAGCAAGATAGCTGTGAGCTTAATATTTTATCCTGGAACACCAGAGTATTTAATCATCTATTCAGAGACTGTTCACAATGGATAGAAGATCTAACCATCATATGCCTTCAGGAAACATGGATGGCCAGCTGTCCAACCTCAGAGGACTTTGAGATATCAATAAATCCTGCCATAATGAGGAAAAAGAGTGTCCTTCTGCAGTGTTGATGACGATGATTAAAAAGAACCCAGAGTGGAAAACTATTTCATCAAGTAATCACTCTGCATTCATACAGCATACGATCTTGAAATCAACATGCAGCAAGACCAAAAAGGAAAATCAACTTGATTTAATCAACGTACACTGGCTCCATGCCCTGGCAGGCACAATTAAATTCATAACGACAGTCTGTGAAATAGTTCATGATATAAACAGTGAACAAGAAGTCCCTAACATTATTATTCTTTGTGGGGACCTTTACTTGGAGTGCCTAAAAACAAATAATGACTGCAACAACACAAAGATAGACTCTGGAAAATTGGCAGCCAGATGGTATACTGCAATGGACGATATAAACTTACCAAGGGTGACATCCCTGCTCATTCAACGTGGAGCGACAGGAAGTTGACCTCAACTGTAGACTTTGTTTATGTGTTGAATAATCTTACACAACAAATTAATTTGCTCGAAATCACAAAGATGCAAACGAGCGATCACAGCCAACTTTAACTATCCCTTACATATGGTGAAAATGTAAAGGCTGATTGCTGGAATCAGAACGTCTTAGTGGAACCAAATAGGACTCGCTTGAAGATAAATGACAATGAGGTAAAAGCTCTTGTATATGCATATGCTAAATACTCAAGCAGCCATCAGCCAATAGAAGTGGAATACTTTCATTTACTGCAGCAGTACATATACCAGAACAACGGCTTAACAAATGGAGCATTTAAACCTAAACATCAATATGACACTGAGCTCGAAAAGAGAAGACAAAAACTACGCAAGGAACTGAGATCACTTACAGCCTCTGCTAGTAAGGAACAACAAATTGCCTGGAAAAAATGCAAAACAAAACTTCAAAAACTGGCTAATTTCTCATAAGATAATGCTCCAGCAAAGATATGCAGAGGCAATGATGTGTAGCTTGACAAACAACAACTCACAAGAGTTTTGGAAAGCCATACAAACCAACATGGTAACAGAAGCTCAGTGTGTACTGCATTTCACTAAAGTATATGAGAAAAAAGAAACCGCAACTGATCCTGACTTTCCAAAACTAACACACTGGAACATTCAGTTCGATGAAGACGATATTCTTCAAAGCATTATGCAGTGCAGCTCATCGCGGGCACCGGGTCCAGGTGGCTTGACAAACTACATCTTAAAACAGAATCCTAAAGATTGGGCGTCCTTGTGTTTCAACCTCTTCACAACCATAGCCCGCAAAAAGATAACACCTGTCTCCTGGAAGAGTGCGATCGTTGTCCCGATATTCAAAAAAGGAAATCAGGCCGACCCGAAGAACTACAGACCGATTGCACTCCTGGATGTTCTGGCCAGGATTTTTGCGATGCAACTACAGAAACAACTATCAAATTGGATAAAAACCAGTGGACATCTAGATCCTCGCCAGACTGGCTTTGTGAAAGGAGGAGGATGTGGTTAAACCTGCTCACTCTTAATGTACTAAAAATGGAAGCCATCAGAACTGAAAATAACATATATCTCGTGTTTATAGATCTATCGCAAGCTTTTGATAGTATCGACAGAGAGCTGCTGTGGCAAAAGCTAATTGCCTGGAAATGTCCAGAAAGTTTAATTATGGCAATAAAAGAGCTGCATACCGACACCCACATAAGAGTGAGATTGACCCAAAAGGGGACTTTATCAAAGCCCATACATACTGGTCGAGGAGTGAAACAAGGCTGCCCGTTGGCGTCAGTAATCTTCAATTTATTAATTTCCGACATTGGTGAAGCGTATGTAGGAGCAAAAGTTTTTCCACCTAAGATCAATGGCAAAGAAATAAATTGGCTTCTCTACGCAGACGATCTCGTCCTGTTGGACTTAACACCGATTGGGTTACAGCGAAAGCTAAATATCCTGCAACAGTACATTCAGCAAATTAGACTACGTGTAAACACAAACAAATCAGAAATACTGATCTTGCAAAATCTACAAAAAATCAAACATAAGTCAACTTTAAAAAAGTTCACCTGGAAAATTGGAACAGATTCCATCAAAATAGTAAAACAAACCATATACTTAGGAATGTGCATCAGCTCTAGTATTAATGATGCCCCATGGGTCCAAAAAACATGTAAACAGCTTACAGTCCAAGCTTGCCTATTAAACAAAAAGTATGGGAAATTTCCATAATACCAGTGCTGAACTTCTACAAACAGAAGGCTGTTCCAGCCCTAATACATGGTGCTGAGGCTGCATTTGGCTGTAAACCAGAGTTCTGGTCTTCACTAGAACATGAATTCTGGTCAAGAGTGTTGTGGTTGCCTAAGGGCGTACCAACTGCATGCATACGATATGAGTTGGGTTTAACATCCATTAATACAAGAATCTCATGGAATACCCTAAATGAATATCACAAAATGAAGTTGCAGCAGTCGGCGCACCAATACGCAATGCTGCAAGATCTAGATACTGGAAACCGGCTGAACATTCTCACCATATGGGCAAATCGTTGTGACAAAATCTTAACTGACATAAGCGCAGATTTCTTCACCTTGGAAAGCAACCTGAACAAAGTTAAAACCATGTTCTGGACTCAAGACTGGATTGATACCATTGACATTCGCAGCCACGGTAGAGCTATGAATTCAGTTCTTGTGGAAGCCAAAAGATACAATATGGTAGAACATTATCTTGAAAAATTCCTTGGGAAAGCTCGTAGACTTATCTTTTTAAAATTTTGAGTAAACCAGCTGACAACAAGAGAAAAGCTGAACTTCTGGTCAAAAGAAAAGTCTGTAGTTTCATCCTGCCGCTTGTGCGAAAGTCCAAGTGAAACTTTAAAACACCTAACCTTAAAGTGCCCGGGCCTAACTCAAGAAAGAAATCTGCACTTCGTTAAACATGTAGTTATGAGACCATCATTAGACATGGAAGACTGGTGGAAAAACGTATATAGTGACTCAGATCGAAAATTAACAATTGAATTGACCTTCTTCTTATAGAAGATAGCAGAAAAACTAAGAAACATTTCATGAAAAATTCAATGTTAGATGTATCAATTCGTTAGCTCACTATTGAGTCAATGACGATCTCAGGTTTAATGGACACGTATGTTTTAAAAACGGATAAATCTTGTTTTTTAACTGTCTGTCTTTTTTTAAAGGTTTGTAACAAATCAATAAAAATAATAAAAAAAAATAAATAGTTGATTCTTATGCAATCTGCCTGTTCTTTTGCTGCTGCAAAACCGAGGCAGATTCCAAAGAAATATATTTGCCGTATGTCTGCATGAACATCTCAGTAAGGCCTTACAATGAAATGTTCTGAAGAGAAATTAAGGCATAGCAGCATTAAACCTTTCTTTAACGCTGTGATTTACCACTCTGCTACATTTCAAAAGAGGCTGTTAATCTTATTTAGTCAGGAGTAAGTCAACTGTAAATCAGAGTTACTCAGAGTAATTTATTTTGTGACACAATTAGCCCTGTCCAGCTGTAAGCCAAGTGTGAGCAATACTTACTTCTGGAAACTTCTTTGTGAATCAGGCCCTCTTTTTTGGAACTACTTGTTCAGCGTAAATCGTGTCTAGAATATTATGTACTTGACTTCACTGATAAAATTATGCCTACTGAGTTATCCTGAAAGTAGAAACCCCTCTTTCTGCTGTGCTGTGAAATGAATTGTCATGGAGGAGTGTATTATTTTGCTAGAATTGTTTGCGTATAGAAGTGGATATTTGTATGACACACACTTTTCTGGTAGAAATGCTAGTTGAAGCTTTTTTAACATCTTTTTCTGAGCTGTAATCTTGTCCTGTATATAATGTTAAGTATGTAAAGATGTGTTGTTGACATTTTTTAAAACCTTTAACAGACTCATTTTAAATGTGACCCATAGGGAAAAGGACGCGCAAGAGTGAGGAAGACGTAATGCTTTCATACCTCCATTTTAACCTGTGTACTATAAAGACCAGGTGAATTGCTTGCAAATCCATTTGTAAATGATGCCTGCAAAACGTAATTATGCGGGTCATTACAACCTGGGCGCAAAGGGATACCGGGCACCGGTAATGACACCATTGCCGGTAATCCCTTTGCGCCCTATTCCGAGGTCCCTTTGAGGGTCCTCCCTTAACACCTGGTTTTACCAGCCATTATGGACGCAACCCGCGAAGGGATACCAGGGTCAATAACGGTACCGCAATTTGTGGTACCGTTATTGTCGCCTTCCCCCTTCCAATTGAGCCCTATGGGGGCTCAAATGGGAATGGGGAATGGCTCTGGTGAATGGGGAATTACCGGTCCCGCCGACCTCGGACTGGACCGGTAATTACTCCCTTCACCAGACCGGAGTCGGACCGATTTTGGAGGTAGCCAGGGCGCTAATAGCGCCCTGGCTACCTCCAAACTCAGAATGAGGGCCTATATCCTCATAGCTCGGGGAGGACAAGTAAAGCGTATATGAGTGTGTGCACCGTCGTGCTCAATCCTTACCCCCTCCGCCTTGTGTTTGATGACAAATGCACACTGCTGGTCCCGTGCCTGCAATTTCATTTCTTAGAAAATAACCTCCTTAGGAAATATTGGCATGGGCCTCCATTTTTTTCTGTCTGACAAACGAATACCCTATTTCATTGCAAGGCTGGCGATGGACTGAGGACGTCTTGAGTAACCCTACGGAGGCCAGGAAGGGACATATCTCTGATGCAATGCTGTACATATTTGAGCAGACAAGAGGCAGTGAGAACAGATTAAAAAGTTGTTGATGCAATAGAGATTTATAGCATGTATATTAATTATTTCTGCGAGTTTCAGAACGTTTTACTAGATGTTGTACTTGAACTTATTATACACAAACAATCTAGGCTTTACTTGAAGAGCCTTTTCAAAGATCACCACCTGTGGCAAAAAATCACGCTGTGAGTTGGGTGCAAACACCTAAGCAGGCGAATTCAGGCAAATCTTCTGAGTTGCCATTTGGAAGTAAATCATGACATGATTTGTACAAGTTGATTGTTTAAGAGAAACATTTTCATCTCAAGCGATATAAAGTATTGAGGAATGTACAACACAATAATTAATTGTGTGTTACTGATTTAGGCAGTGGTCGAAGTGTATGAAAAGAAGTAGTGGATCTATGTCCCTGCTGGCCTGCCCTGATCCACACAAACCCCACTGCCACACCCCTTCCCACGTACAATACAAACCCCCAAACAAATGCGCCTGCTTTTTAAGCGAACGTTCGGTGTAGTGCACTGAAGTGCAAGTTTCAACTGCTTCCTAAGCTTTTATTTTAAAACGAAACCATTGTAGAATGGTTTATTCTTTAAATAAAAGTATAGGAACAGTAAAACGTAATTTAGAAAAGTGGAGGAGCACCACTCCCAACCGCTACCGCCCACTTCGACCACTGGGTTTAGGAATGAAGATGATTCTAGTCACTGCCCCTCGCCATACGCGTCTTAAGGGTTCCATGCGTTTTTCCCCCTGATTTTTCTTCATTTTGTTTTATTGTATATGGCTAATAAAACCTTTACAATTCAAATACAAAAAAACAATTCAATTCACATAACTAACACACCTTCATTCATATATTTACAGATAATAAAATCGGTCAAATCGTATCAGAAAACATACAATAAAACAAAAATTTGTTGAAGAAGTAAACATGTTTCTCTCCATGACAGAACATAATAATTCCCAAATGAACAAACAAAAAAATGAAAAAGCATAATAAAACAAGGCATTTAAAAGAAATTTCATTTCATAGCAAACATAGAACTCTGCAACGTCTAACCAAAATTAATTAGCGTTGTAATTGTTTATCTATAACACACCTAATACCCAGAGCTTTCTAAGAGCGGACCCATGGATCGAACCTGTGTTGCTCCGCGTCATCTTGCTTCCAAGGCAAGCGTGTTGCCCCTGGGCTACCCTCCCGAGACAATTGGCATTGGCACACAATTACATTAGTTCAATACTTTTAATGAATGACAATATTTCCAACTCTTCTCGGGGGAATTGGATATTCAGGCAATGAAACCATGCAAATGTATCTATCACCATGGCCTCTAGCAGATGAAATCTCACCATATATTTCTTTCTTAGGGACTCCAGTGCCTTACATTCAGGAAACAAATGCCTCATTGTTTCCGTATCAAGCTTACATAACCGACACTGACCTTTATCAGATGTAATGAGCTTCCTCCTAAGTAGGATCTCTCTAGTAGGCAAGAGGTTCTACTTTAACCTCATCAAGGTATTCCTATGGTTCAAATTAGAGAACAAAATAAAGTTTGGCAGGAGCACCCCTCGTCTTTTATGTTCATGTGCTAAGTGAGCCATTGACGGGTAAGCATGGAAGGAGTCAATTGTTTCACACCAACCCTGCTCCAACAAAATTCCTTTCACTCTATTTGGGTTACTCAAAAGGCAATCTCTATCTCTTGTTATACCCTCAAGGCTAGCTTTGTATCTCCCACCAAAATCAGAAATTTAATTCTGGCCCACCACGTCTCCAGTTCTCCTTCATAATGCATGGGCAAGAACCTCATAGATGGTTCCCGTTAATGGTGAGATCCGTTTTGCATATAGAGCCAACATACACCATTCAAATCTAGCCTTGAGTGAGGAGATACCGAGATCATATCTTATGGCTGCCCCCGGTATCGCATTCGGGACCCTCAGAGTTTTACTTCTATCTGATCCAGAATGTTATACATAGAAGTACCACAGAGCTCCAGTCCATAAGTCAGATTTAGGATAGTTTTGCCCTCATGAACTAATAAAGCCAGTTTAAAAGAAAATTGTCCATATTTACTGTTTATCCTCCCGAGCTGTTTCTGAAGTATAAGTGCCTTTTGGAGTATAGTCTCCTGGGATTGCCGTATTCCTGGATTGGCACAGAAATGAAAACCCAGGTAGGTGAAACTCTGTGTTGCCCTAATAGGAGTATTTCTGAAGGACCATACATGCACATTTTTGGCTTTTTTTTCCCTTCGAGAATGCTAATATCTTGGTTTTATCTGGATTAATAATAAGCCCATTCTCATCAGCATATGCAGAGAAGGCAGAAAGTAGTCTTTGTAGACCTGCCTTTGTGTTATCTAATAGAATAAAATCATCTGCGTAGGCTAACCACAGAATTTTACATTTGCCAACACTCAGAGGGATAAGGCCTGCTTTATCTAGATATTCCCCTGCATCTGACGTGTATTATTTATACAGCCAAGGCGCCAGTACACAGCCTTGTCTTAGGTCCGAAGAGGTCTTAATTACCCCTGAGAGGTCCCCCTCTTTATTTAACCTAATGCACATGCTTGAATTTTGGTATAGACTCATCAGTAGCCTCAGTAGGCCATCTGATAAACCCTAGTTGGCCAACTTTGACCAAAGACGATTCTGAACTACCCGATCAAAAGCAGCTGATAGATAAATGGAAGCCAAAAAGGTGCGTCCTCCCTCGGTACCCCATGCCGTTTGCTGGACATTTCGCAACAGCATACCATTTATGTTAGTAGTGTGACCTCTATGGAACCCAGTTTGAAATGTGTTCAGCATATGCCTACTCTTTGAACAGTCCTCCAGATGTTGAAGAAGAAGGGTTGCAAGTATTTTGCAGTGAGCATCAATCAACGAGATCGGTTGGTAGTCTCTCGGTTCAGCCCTGCAGCCCCTCTTTGATATCAGCACAATTGCCAAACTCCAAGAGGAAGACAACAGGCCCGTGTCGAGAATGCTTCCTGTTAGGAAAGATTACATAATAGTATGTCATTTTCCCTCCATGTGTACACCCCCAAACTATTTGTTTAGACACCATTGACTGACTTTGCCAGAGAAGCAAAGCCTTCAGCTGCACTCCTCTGGGATTTCACTCACTTTTTATCGGGAAACTGACATGCCCTTACAGTCAGTACTGGGAGACTTTGCTGGGTCTGTAGTAATTTTCCAAAGGCCCTAGATACTCTCTTCAGACTTTTTATGAACCGTGCAGATGTATCATGGACAGAACTGGTGGCAGCTATCTTTTCGCATTATTGTTAATCCTTTCAAGCTATGTTAACCGCGTTAAACGCATTTGGCACAACTAGGTGGCCTGGCTCCAAAATGGCCATGCCACGAGGTTCTTTGTCCTGTACTTTGGCCATCTTGCCCCTTCACCTTCCCCAGTTCAAGTCGACCCGGGTCAGTCCTTATTTGGTCATGCACTTTCCTGCGAAACCCAATGCTTTCGCGGGCTTCTGCATGCCTTGTGTGTGTGCCTCCAGGATGTGGGCTGGAACGTCTCAGTCCAGTACACATCCTGGGTGACAGAGAGTCTGGAGTGGCATGAATGACTGGGACCACCGTGGTCCGTGATTGGTCCATGTATGGAGTGTGTGTTTGTGAGCAGATCCCCCATTGGGTCCTCTCTGTTTTGGCAAAAAGGGAACTTTGGATAAGAGGAGGCCAAAAACACCCCTACCATGTCGATCTCCTGTGTTCTCACTGAACAAAGGATAGGATCAAGTATCCTGCAACTATGAAGGCGAGTTGAGGAACCACTGGTGACCCGCTGGAAGGTTTGGCACCTTGAGCCCACTATTGTCCCGTGGGTCCCCTCTGCATCTGGTCGTCCTAGAAGGTCTGCGAAGACGCTTTGACCCATTGGAATAGTGGGACCAACTATTCTCGGCACCTTCATCAAAACTTTCAAGCAAGCTTTCTCAGAAGTGTCTCTGGGCCAACCAGTGGGCTGACCAGCTTATCCAGTTGCTTTGCTCTGTCACCACCGCCGTTTTGAGAAGGCCCTCAAAACTTGGTATACTGCTAGCTCTGTGACCACGGCACCCTCACACCAAATTTCGTACAGTTGGCATTCCCAGGTCTGAAATGAGATGAGTGCGCCAGGACTGGAGTAAACACGGTTACCGCGTTGCCCTGCCGTGGCAACGTCTTTTGCAAGTACACTACAATTGTGACCCTCTTGCGCCTGAAGCCTGCTGCAGTGAAACTGGGTCGATTCATCCACCCAGAGCAGAGAAATCACCACTGTCCCATTTGTGAATCATCGCTGTAACTCAAGAACTGAAAGCCACAGAGACGTCCTTTTTGTCACATTCGAACCTGCAACCCGAGTGGACTGAACGGGCGAAGTTTGGTTCCAAGTGCGCCTGCTATTGGTGAGTACTTACAACACTAACCGGTGGCCCCTGGCACCAAGGGCCCCTTTTATGCACAAGCGGCCCCTGGGGGCCCCTCTCCTTTCCACTGCTAGTGCGAACTAGCGACTCCATCCCACACTCTGGAGCTGCCTCTGCCTTCAAGTGGAGGTCCTCCCTGAATAGTGTGAACTTGTTCTTCATCGCCTCATCCACCTTCCCGAGCTGCTAGAGACCCCTGAAGAGACCCTATTTTGCCCATTGGAACAACCGCGTGCGCTTGCATTGCATGTACTATTGAGCACAAGGCTCCTCTCTTCTTAGGGCTTGGACTGCCTCTTAGTTCTGTGTGTTATCGATGTGGAAGAGCCCTAAAGACTATCTGCACTGCCTGTTTCCTTCCCTTCTAGGTTGTCGACATATTTTGTGCATTTAACCCTTTTAGACCCCAGTGGTCTTGTATATACATTGTGTCGTGTATATACATTGTATTGCTAGTGTTGTGTTGGTTTACTTAGTGTTAATTCTTCTGCTATGGTCTATGTTACAAAAGCCTTGTAATAAAGGTGTCTATATTTTTAATGTAACACCTGTCTGGAGTAATCTGTAAGTGTCCTTGCTTTGTGTGCTCATTGAGGTCCTTCAGTCACCCTCACCCCTCCTAAAACCTAGTCTTGACCGTCTGCCATAGCTACCCTGATTGGTCTGGCTTGTCCAGAGGTTACCCTGTTCCAAGAAACTAGGCTGGCCTTCTGAACCTCTGTCCTATAGGTCAGAGTTCAGAAATCCATCTTAACACTTCCAAACTGCAAAAAAATGACGCTTGCCCAAGTAATGGGATCTGCCTTCAGAGTATTATTCGTCAAAGCATTTGGTCCGGGGGCCCTAGATTTCTTTCACTTCGTTAGAAGATTAAGAATGTCTCTTCTATCCAAATCTAAAGTCCATTGATGATCAAAAGAAGGCATCCCAATAATTAATACATCACTGTCCCTATTCCCCCGGCCGTTATCATACATAGCCCTAAAATATTCCGCCCACTGAGTTTCTGAGACAGCATTAGGAGGTTAATGATTCTGCATCAAGGACCAAAAAGCCCTCATGTCTGCCTTAATTAAAACAAACAACATTGCTTCTGCATCCATACCAAGAACGTGCCTTTCATATATTTTACAATTATTTTTATAGTTCTGCCTACATTTTTTTTTATGATGCGTTTTCCCTCCATTTTTATGTCCTCGGCCTTCACCTATCGAATATTCTTTCTCATATTAGTTTTGGCACTGGCGACCTTATCACTGTGAATGTGTAGTGGTCTTCTAACATTCAAAGTTCTTGGGGTGCACTTTTTGTGAACATACTCCACCAGGTTTCAAATTGTCGTTCCAATGTTATTTACATTGAAAACCTAAATGTTCCATTCCAATGGGAATGACAGCATGACCGTTTGTAATTCAGAATGTAAAACCCCAATGTTCCTGTCAGACCAGCGAATAGCCTGACCCGAGGCATAAGTTCTTAGTCGCGAAAGATGAGGCAGTCTCCTATAGGAGAAACAGATGTTAAAACTAGACTCCAAGATCCTGTGATCACTCCAATCATTTCCCAGGACTGAAAAGGAAGTACAACTATTTAACAGGCATTTGTCCGTAAATATATAGTCCACTGTCGAGGAGCTGGTCCCTCTAAACCTAGTGGCGAGCCTAGCCCCAGTGCCAAAATCTGCCTCACTCAATGGGAGGAGCCCCAATGCCTCTAATGCCATACACCAACTTCTACCCATTTGATATTTGAAATTCTGTCGGAACATATCAGATAGCATTGCAGTTAACTCATTTCCAAGATACTGAAAATCACACATGGAGTACAAATCCCCAGCCACAATCACATTCCCCTCCAAAGTAGAACTAGACCAGTTAGTAATACATTTGGAGATAGTATCCAGGAACGGTTTTAACTCTGCAATCCCTTTGTGGCAGTAAATATTTACTACCAGTACTTCGAGAGTTAAATCTTTTGCTGTAAGGGACACCTCCATAACACCAAAAGGGAGGCCATCAAAGGCAGATGCTACCATTCCCAAAGCGGATTCCACTGCAATCAAGAGTCCCCCCCGAGGCCCTCCCCACCCGGCTATCCCTGGCAAATTGGCTAAAGGTCTGGAAACCATCCAAGACCAAGTCCTCAATTAGCCAAGTCCCCTGCAGACACTGGGAAAAAGCCATTTTACGAAGCTTAGCAACAATAGGGTTGGTTAAAAGATGATGGCTCCCCCTTGTATTCCGCAATTTAATACTTAGTGGCATTTCTTTCTCTAGTATCAAACCATGTTTGAGTTCACTATGGGTCACATTTCCTCCACAGAGTTCACGTGACTGGTGGCCACCCAGAGTGGGTAATAGCTCTAGTGGGCGCTAAGTCCCCCTTAGGCACTTTCCCCTGTAGAGTATAAGGAATAGGGGGACAGGAGATACCTTGTAAGACCCCTGAACCCCCTCCACTTGTCATATTGAGCTTACATCAAAACCAAGTGCCGTAAGCGTACTCTTCTAGAGAGTACCAACTCCATCACCAATTTTGAGTCAAAGTAAATAATGGAAGTTTCAGGATGATAAATATCTAAGAAGACCAAACGCTCTATATCAGTAGAAGAGAGCGTATTACCTCGATTTAAACAGATAGGAGCATTACTCCCCAGCTCGCAAGTGAGTCTAATAGCAAATTGCACTTTTGCTGCTGGATTATCTTTTTTCGTCCCTGCTGGAATCATCCCGATCCTATCTCTAATGGGAGCCCATGCATCAGACGCATTATTGCGTTCATTCAATCTCCCATGTTCATGTAAATTAGTCCTACCACCCTGGGGTACAAAGGGCCGTTGTAGTCTATCCAGCAAGCTCACCACCCCAGCTGCTAATGTTGGATAATTGGAGGGTGCAGGTTTCCCCAATGTGCCTACCTGCAGATCTATGGCATTCGACCATTGTTCAGAATTATTCAAATGGCAAACCAGTTTTTCATCCAGGGCCATCTGTAAAGCAGGTCTACGTAATAAGGAGTGGTTAGCAGGGCAAACACAGTCTAGATTTGCCCAAAGGTTGTCGCTCAGTGTTGGCAATCTAGATTCATTCCAATTAGTGATCAACAGTTTCGGTAGTCATGTGTCTTCAATAAAACACCATTATCCAGGCGTTTATTCACTCCAGCCACATCCACCCCCCCCCCCCGATTTCCCACCAAGGGGTTCACATCCGTATGTAAACTAGAAATAGCTCCTAAGCAAGGCAAACCCCAACTCAAGCTTGGCAAACCCTGCGTTGATGTCACGGCTGGTGCAGCCAGGGCGGTGATTTAAGTGGCTCCATTATAGGCCCTCCTGCTGACCTCCTGATCCAGGTCTAGTTGCACCGTACAGTCAGCCTTTGACATTGTCCCATTCAACAATCTCTGTTCCTCCACAATAGTCAGAAGTCCTTTTAGTAAGTGAGGTTTAAAGGGCAGTTTGTGTTGATTAGTTAAGATCTTCTGGGCAAAATTAAAAAGAATTTGGCTGATTTAGCTAATTTGACTTTGTTCGCTTTGGGTAAGGCTGACGACAAGCTCTTTTGTCCTTGGGTTTCTGAGGAGGCCTCCTGTACTTCCTTAGGCCCCTGTATGTGGGATTTTTTGGTTAGGTCTATAATTACTGGCCCTCAAGTACGTACCAGTATGATCCCAGCTTCCTGGTGCCCCCTTGGTTCCATCCCATGTTGGGCAACCTGTTCACCCCTACAGGAGCAACCAGATTAAGAGTGATTTGTCCCAAAAGGCAGGGACCCGTCTAAGGGGCCCGCCCAGTGCATGCAAGTCCAATTTATTATTGACTTCCGCTAAAAGTATTGATGTGAATTTAAGGGTGTCTTGTAATTTTTTTCGAACGTGAAAGTTTCCAATAGAAAACCTTTGAATTTTTTTTGTCGAAATGCCATTCTTTCGAATGACAATTTCTTTGAAAAAAATGTGAAAGGGCTGTCGACATGGGTTAGGGTTAGGGTTGGGGCTGGGGTTAGGGTTGGGGTGGGAGGGTGGCGTGGGGGTTGGGGAGGCTGAGGGGGAACCCCCCAATATACACTAAAACCTTGAAATGTTACATGGAGCTGTCCAGTGCTGAAATTACAGCCCTGGACAGCTCCATGTACCGTTTCAAAGTTTTTGTGTATATTAGCATTTTAATTTTTTTGTTGTTGTAACTTTAAAACGTTACATGGAGCTGTCCAGTGCTGTAATTTCAGCACTGGACAGCTGCATCTAACGTTGCAAAGTTAAAAAAAAAAAGCATTGAAATGCTGCTTTTAACATGTAAAAGTGCATTTCAATTGAAACCAGTCCATGGCCCTCATTAGGACCCTGGCGGTAAGGGGTTTACGCCAGCGTTAGCTGCGCCGACCCCTTACCGCCAACTACGAGTTCCCAAAGCGCCATGGTCACTTTTACGCCCGCTTTTTGCGGGCGTAAAAATCCATGGCGCTATGGGACCTTGGTGTTAATTACGCCACCGTAATGTACGGTGGCGTAATTAACGCCTTCCCCACTCCCATTGAGCCCTATGGGGCCGAAATGGGAATGGGGAAGGGTAAATGGGTCAATGGGGACTTACCGCCCCGCCAACCTCGGAATGGGGCGGTAAGTCCGCCATCCGCCATGGCGTAAACGGACTTTACGCCATGGCGGAAAAAATCCGCCAGGGTCGTAATGAGGGCCCATGACTATTGTCGACGGATTGGTTTCGAAAGAAATGCACTTTGCATGTTAAATATAGGCTGCCACAGATTTGTTTTTCGAAACTTTGTTTTTGAAACTTTTGTTTTTGAAACTTTTGTTTGTAGAAACTTTTTTTTTTAATTATCACTATGAACCGGATTTAAGTTCACTCCAAATGCTATCATATAAGGCAACAGAGGAACTTAAAACCATGTTCAGAGCTGATACGGTCGGATGTGTCAAGCGGATCATTTCATCCACCTCCCGTAGCGTGTGTTGTAAAGCCACCTGTTCAGTATTTTCAGAATTTTCCAGGGGATCCACACATTCCGAGGACGATTCAACTCTTATCCGAGCATGCCCATCTGGTTCATTAGAGGTGGAATATTTATCGATGATGTTTGTAAGGTCTCTCGGTGTGCCCAGATGTGATGCATCACAGGTCTGCTGAGTGACGCTACCCAAATCAGTAGTTAAAGAGGCCAGCCAAGTCCTTGGAGCCGGTATATGATCCATTGCCTAGTCAGCAAATTCAATAATACTCAAGTCGTTTATGTCCTTCAAACCAGTCCCAGGTCTCTGGTTGGTCATAATAGAATTGTCCAACATCACCATGCCTTTTGCTGGCACCACTGACTTAAGTTCAGTGCTTGATCTGATAGATTTGACACAATAGTGGTCCATAAAGCTTTAGCCAGCAATAGGGGAAAACAGAGGTAAGCAACCTGGTGTTTTATGCTCAACTCCTTTTTTTTTACCATTACCATGGGGGCCCAACTTTTTCCCTTTGACCTTCCCCTCAGCACCGCCCCTCTTACTTATTGGGGGAGCACCTTAGTGCACTGATTTGTCCTTAATTTTACCCTTTTCCATGCCCAGTGCCAGGGGTTCACGGTGTTCATTAAGGCTGCATTTGGAATCAAAAGTGATTGCTGGCTAGGTGATTCTAACACAACACAATTAGTACATGAGCCCGTACATTCTGTTGCCATGAACTCCAGTAGGTCTTCTCAAGAAGGCTGACTTCTCAATCCTGCTCTCATGGTGGTAAGTTTTCAACGAGCAAAAATCAGGAAACGCGTGGAAATAATGCCACAGCGTGATTTAAATACCCCTTTAAAGGTACTTCCCAAGCAACGATTGCAATTAACCAAGATCAAAGGGTAAAATGCCCCGCAGTTTCTTGGTTGTTAATTATTATGGATTGCTCGTCTCCAAAGGGGAATCAGACAGCACCCAGATCAAAGGTTCGGCCACCCCACCGTCTCTGGGTCGTCTGCCCACCAAAATTAATTTGCAGGGATACTGAGGGTACTGAGGGTACTGATGGGTACTAATAATCCTAGAACTCAGAACTTCAGTTGCCCTCTACAACAGTGCCCGCTTCCGACAGCCAATAGATTTACTCTAATGTGTTTTTCAGGTGATAAATTAGCCCATTGTCATGGCCGAACGTGCGTGCATACATATGTGCAATATGCACGTGTACTAGGAGGCGGCTTCTAGGGGATAACCAGGAGGCTGCTGCTCACTGTTAGATATTGCCACTTAGTTCTGCTCACCTCCGAGCTTCGGGCTCCGTCAGCAGGAGCAGCTAGGGGCCCCTGTATCGCTGTACCTCTGTGTCTACGTGCCTCCACAGCCCACATACTATGGGGCGCTACAGACCGTAGCCTCCCTCACAACCTCTCCAGGAATATGAGTTGCCTCAGCCGCAGGACTGAAAGCACTGAAAGCGTTCAACTCTGCTCTGCTGTTCGTTTGCTGCCTCCACTCCTCACGCTCGAACAACAGAATCAGAGGAAAGCACCTCTGAATTACGCGAATGTGTGTTAAGCTGATGGAATATTACTTTTATCATCCCCAAATGTTACCTCTAAATTAATTCATGATGGTATGGTGTGTAATTCCACCCTGGGCTGTATGGACCGTGGCTGCCAGGATTCTGCTCTGAGGCAGACCTGTCAGAGTGGTTGCTGACCACCTCACCTGAGTGAAGGCCTGTGTGGAGCTGTGTGCTTTTGGAGGTAGGACCCATAAAGCTGTTTGAGAATTGGCCCGCCTTTGAAGCCTTCATATTTTAGGCCTTAAAAACATGTAATTTCTCCATTTACCTGACCCCTAGAGAAGAATAGAGTTCTTTCCAAGTTGCTGGGGCCTCTGTTTGGGCAGCTTTAGACTAGCGCTGAAAAAGAAGAGGACCATGAGACTGTGTTTTGGATTAAACCCATACATTAGTAGTGAATTCAGAGTTAGTAAAATAACATATATGTGTACTCGTGTCATTACAGATCAGCAATTAAGAGAGTCTCATCATTCAGGCTGCGAGCCGCTATTCATAAGTGCAACATCATAAAAAACTGAATAGTCTATTCATCATAGATGACTGTCCATAGTAAGCATAATGAATAGGATAAGCAGAACTGATAAATTAATATATATAATGGCCATTCAAGCAATGGCATTTATTTTTCATGGGGTACATTTATCTCTACCTTCGACCACACTAACTATGGCGGTAAGCAAAGTTAAAGTGACCTTTTTATTAATGAAAGATCTCACACGTGTAAGTAACATCATTTAGTGAAAGCTGTTTTGTTTGTTTATGCATTAGGAATTCACAACAATAATGACTCTCATAAATGAATGAAAATATTTGGACTTAGGAAACAAAACATCCATACATTATCTACACCAGCACGATTGGTGTTTTAGGGAACAGTGCAAGTGAAATCCCCTGAAGAAGTTCCATTAATTGAATTGATGGATTTAAAGCAGTGGTATTCAAACTGTGGGGCGCACCTCCCTCGGGGGCCTCAGCCACCTCCCTGTGGGGCCCAGCATGAAATGTATTTAAAAAAAACCTTTATTTTATATTAAGTTTTTTTAGATTGGAATTAATATGCAGGTGCGGCTCACATGGTCGGGCTGAAGCATGAAACTGTCTCAGGCACCAAAAGTGGGCCGCAGTTGTAAATGGATATTCATTCCTTTAGTCACAGACTGTTTGAATAGTACCCAAGGGGGTGCTTTGTGGTAAAATGCTATTACATTCTGATATTTAAAGAATATTTATTCAGCAACAATGGTCAAAATTACTAACTGCATAGTGAAGTAACTAATCAAACTGGCCCACATTGGCCAAAAAGGTGGTCCATTTTGACTGGCCCACAATAGCATTTTGCATTTTTGGTACAGGCATTGGCTTATTGCCTTATAGGCCAATTCGAGCCTGGCGGCTTATCCATAATGGCGAGGGGGCACCCACCCAGTGGCCCCCTCACCTTTTATGGAGGAGCTAAGGAGCCCGCCCAGTGAAACAATGAGCACTCCCTCAGCTGATTTTTCCAGCTGAGGGAGTGCTCCTGGGCTGGCTGAACTGTGAAAGGAAAACACTATTTCCCTTTGACAGTTCAGTTCAGTTCCCCAGCCGCACATGCTCACTAAGCCCTGCAAGGCTGGGGCGTTTTGCTTCACCAGCATTGTATAGCTCATTGGAAATGCTGGCTGGGGCACTGCATATCTTTATGTGCGAGGGGGAGCTCCTGCACTTCATCGCACATACAGACAGAGCAGCCTGGAGCAGGGCGTTTCAGCACCCACATGCAGGCCAATGCAGAAGGTACATTTATGTTCATTTTTTAAAATGTAAACATGTGTATAGATGCATGTATGCTTGTGTTATGAGTGAGTGTATAGTGATGGATGCTTGCATGAATGATACAGTGAATGCTGTATGAATGTGTGTGTGTGTGTGTGTCTGTCTGTGTGTGTTAGCTTGTTTTGGTCCATTGAGCTGATTTTGGCAAGTGGTGGATAGAGGGGGCAAGGAGGGGTGTACAACAAAGGCATTTTAAAAATGCCTAGATGGTTTTGTTTCACAGTCCCCAATACCCACCTGCCAAAATCAGGTCTCCTTCTGAGGTGCTGTGGAGCCCAGGGGACAGGGATGATATTTTTTTTACTGGATTTCTATCATAGATGTCCCATCAAAAATACCATGCTTTCCCCCTTGGCACCCCAGCGGCTTGCATACACACATAATCATGTTGATTGTGTTAGCCCCAGTGGGGCCCAGGGGACAGGGATGGTATCTTTTTACTGGACATCTCCAGTAAAAACTGTCATGTCTGCCCCCTGTGCCCCCAGCACCAAATGCAAACTGTTTGGCTATTTACCTATGTTTTTTAAGTATGGTCTAAAATGCAACATTTTAACCCATTATTTTAAAAAGAATTCACAGGGGAAATCCCCCTGCACTCCCCTTGAATTTTTTGGGCTCCCTCGCTACACTCGGTCGCTATGGCATTTTTCGGGGAAATAATGATGCACCTCCAATTAAAAAATTTAGCAGCCGCCACTGGCCTCGGCCGGTGTTCGGAATGGGATGGGGGGGAGCCCAGGGACTGTGGTGGGAGCAGGTGGGGGAGCCCAGGGACCATACTGGTAGTAGGGTGCAGTGACGGCGCGCAATACATACTGTCCTTTTGGCATTTTTTGGGGGGGGGGCAGCCCAAATTTTGCTCAAGGGTGGGCCTAGGCCAAAAAAGTTTGAAGACACTGATTTAAAGGAACAAAACATGTTGGGTTGTTTTAACAGTCTCAATTGAGAGGCTGCTAGAATAACTAACACCAGTCAGGTGTATAGTGTCTCTAATAATCAAATATTGTAAAGAACCAGACAACTACAAACATATTTTAACTATTGATGTTCCATTGCTGCACTTTTTTTGTTTACATAAAGGTTTTCTTATACAATTGAGAAGTTGTAACACATTGCACATTATCAAGCACAAGTCACTTTTGGGTTGCACTAAATGACGTTGGATGAATTTTTAACTGATATTTTCCCATGTATACAAAATAATAAATGATGTGTGATATATATGTTTTCCTAATCAAATATACAAATTGAATTACTTTGTCTCTATCATTATCTAATATATGAATGTGGATATTCAAGCAAGTTGATTTGGATTCCAAATAGGCATAAACCAATGACAACATTGGGCTCTTTTGTTGTTATATTTGCTCTTACAATATATGTCACTTCTGCTTAACCTATCCTGCCCCCAAGGCATAACAATAGTACTCCTTATATATATCCACTTCTTCCATTTCCATCCTGACTCTCATCATCATGTGATCCTCTGCTTCTGGGTTGGTTGCTCTTGTCTGATAATATCCTGCCTACTCCTCAGGTGAGGGGTGTGGGGCCACCGCCCCCTGATGCACTTCTGGCATAAAATAAGGTCCCATTGTCTAAACTGGTCTGAGCTGGCAAAATCAGAAAATGGTGACTAGGAGGCCTACACCCAGTCCCCCTAATACTCCTGAAAACACTGTCTCAGCAGTCCTACAGTGCATCTCCCACTAGAGCGCCCTCCCGGCAAATATTGCCTCATGCTAACAAGTGGGGACTTTCCCTATCAATTGTCCACTAGGACACATTAGTGACACTTTAGAAATTCAATATATCCCATGACTCCTCGACTCCTCCCACATCATTGTTTACCCTGATATGTGTTCACTGTCTCCTCATGCCTTTATGGCATCATCACAACATACATCTTGTTTCCACCTCCACCCGGGGTCATCAGCATACACAAACTCCCCTTTTGTGCTTACTGCGCAACTAATCTAATTGAACCTAATTCCCAATTTATCTGTTTTACATTTGCACAGGGAATTCTGTTCTAATCCTCCACTCTCTATGGACCACTCCCGAGTTGTCCAGGTAAACCATCTACCACTACAACAATTACTCTTGACAGTTTATACAATCCACGTCATGCGTTTGCAGCAACTTCCAAACTCCTTCTGTAGCATCACATTTTCCTGCTGCTTCTAGCAGGGCAAATGAGGGGCTAAGGTCACGTGCAGACCAAATAGATCAGGCAAGCTAGAGGGTCTGTTTTGTATCATCACGGCTCCTCAATGGAGAGAGCACTTCATACAGCACAAGATTACCCAGCCAATATAAGAGAAAACGCTGTGAGACATACTGTGGTGGTAATGTAAGGCTGCTCAGATATTTCCTGATTTACTGCACAAAAAACATCTCCTACCAGACATATCGTGGCTGTCGATGGACCATATCAAATGCTTCTTTCTCTTTATTGAACACTGTTTCCAACACCTGAAAACTCTTTATCACATCGGTCACATATCTTACTGCTTCTTCTACTTCCTCAAGTCCTGAAATCTATGTGGCAACAACTTGGGCCATGCCTTCAAAAACTCAACATATACCTTTACCATCCTTCTCTCTGTAGATGGCCAGAAAACAGTAAACCTCTTAGTACTTGTATGAACAGTAAAATGCTCATCAATCTCTGGTGGTGCTACTAAATCTACACAACATGCCTTCCCTCGAAACAACCTTCTCTCTACCAAACTGTATCTGGCTCCCTCATCTTCCCAGCACACTATGTGTACAATCAACACTATCTGTTCCTCACCTAATTTATTTAAATGTTGCAATGGTGGGGGCTGTAAAGGCCATTCCTCCCAAATGGAACCAAGACTAAATCTCAGATCAGGGGTCATTCCAGGGGCAGACATCAGGTATCGGGAGGCATTATTGAGTGGTTTTATTTCTCAAACTTCATGACATGTCACCCACTCAAGCTGCATCCTGCCTACGGTGTGGGTACTGTTTTGCTGGTCAGTGCCCATACTCCTTTGATTGGCCCATGCGCTATGAACACGCACTGTTTATCTTCACAATACCAGCCGTTGTACTTCCTGAAATTCCTCAATTGCTACAGACGTTCATGTATCCCAGAATCATTCTTCAACAATCTTGGTCAACTATTATAATGCACGCCTTCTCGCATTGATGTCAATTGAGTGTTCAGGAAATATTGTACCTCTTCACACACCATATCCCACTCCAAATTCCGTCCTGCTTCCAGTACTACATCCATCCGTTTCTGAAGAGAAGCCTTCGTTAGCCAACTGAGTGTGCCTATTACATGGATCTCGCCAATATGTGCCTCACTGTCTGCAAGCTCTGCCCCAGATATGATCCCAGTGGCCTTCTGAAGTCGGTCCACTCGACCCTCTAAATTTGAATCTTTATATATTCCCCAGGTTGCAAATTCAGTATTAGCCCCACTCCAAATTTGATCTAGTACCAACCTTTTTTTGTCGTCCTTCAAACAACTCCTCTTGCTGCTGTGCCAACCGGATACCTGCCCCCTTTATACAATTACTGTAATGCGTAGCCACCTGGACAAATAAACAGTAAATAAAACCATGGTGACAGTGCATTCAACACTATGGGCCTCATTATAAGGCTAGCGCTCCCGTAATGAAAGGGGCCAGTACGGGACCGGCCCCCTTCATTCCGGCAGTGCCGATTACGAGCTTCCCATCGCGGGACCCGGATCGCACGCCTGGTAAAACCAGGCATGCTTTCCTGGTCCAACGAGGGGAAGAGGGAGGCAATAACGGGCCAGACGTAATCTGGCCGTTATTACCTCCCTCCCCATTCCCATTGAGGCCTGTGGGGGCTCAAATGGGAATGGGGATGGGTTCCTGCAAGGAGGAATTACCGGGTCCTCCTATGTCGGAGTAACCTGGTAAGTCCCCATTGCAGGAATCCGGTAATGGAGCCCGGAACGGGGGCAGCCTACCTCCATTCTCGTAATTAGGCCCTATATATCTACAACCTGATCTATCTGGATTTGACACAGTGTTGTACCATAACTGTTGAGAATGCACTTGAGTATACTTCATAAACTCTTCTATGTCCATCTCTGGTGACTGCAAATGCTGAATCATAGTACACAACCATTGTCTAAATTGTCTGAAAGTTCGCACTGTGCATTGGTAGAATTGGAACTCGCCTTTGTCAATAATCTACTACTTTTCTGTCCACTGCTGTCAGTAAATAACACTCCAAATGTACTGGACATTCTTTCCCTTTTCCTATCACAGCACTCAAATCATCCACTTCACAACCCTTGCACCACCATCCGGTGCATGGCCATGGGCAGGTTTACCAAATTAGCAACCAGACTTTCATTACCACCAAGTTCTCTTCGGTCTGTCACCACCATGGTACTGGTCAATTTTCATACCAATAAATGATTTTAGAAATCATTTTGTTTCTCCTCTTATTAAAAAATATAGCTTGACAGTAAAATATTAGATCAGAATCATGTGAAGTTTCTTAATACAATACAGTTAGCTTTTCGGTTACAGTAGTAGGTATGTTATTAGTAGCACTTGTTTCTCTATCTCTAAGGATAGGTTGGGGCTTTCTTGTGGGCTCTTCCAAATCAGAGTTCAAAACTTTCAGATAGTCTTCATCTCTTGTCCAATATGGTAGAGCCTCACAGGGAGATGGTACTACCCCCACTGGACATTTGGCTGGTTGTGGTATAAATCACAACCACAGGTCCACCCTCATTCCCTGGATCCGTTCAGATCACACATTCAGATCCCCTTGCCAATGCACTATCCAGTGTTTCGTATAACACAGCCAAGCCTTAACAGCCGATGTCAACACGTTAGTCAGGTTTTTCATAGCTAATATAGTTTGCACAATAGAGTCATGTTCTCTTATAACTAGATTAGTGCACATCAGCACAGAGAGACAAATCAAGACAACAGTAACTACACTGCGGGTGCTACCGCCCATTTGCATTGCCTCGCATGCACCCATGTTGGGTGCCTCTGAACTTTTACAGATGAGTTAGAGGTGAGTAGTACGAGGTGTGGCCTATTCCATCTGGGGGCCAAATCGGTCATTCTTTGGTGAACCTTTATCAGAACACTGTCACCAGGCTTTAAGGAATGACTTGAAGAGTCTGGTTCCGGTGGCAGAGCAGCTTGAACTTAATTGTGAATGAGACTGACACTCAGTCATCTGACCATTGCAAATTATCTGGTACCGTTTTCACCAATTGTGCTACAGGCAATCTCATAAGGCTTCCATAAAGAATTTCACAAGGACTCAAACCAGTTTTCTTAGTGGGTGTACTTCTCATAATGAATAGAATCAATCGATGGGCTTCTGGCCACTTCCACCCTGTCTTTTGACACAGTTTTCCCAATTTGTTCTTCGGAAACCAATTTCCTCTCTCTACTGTTCCTGCATACTGGGGGTGGCGAGGGAAATGTAAGTTATGCTGGATCTTGAATGTGGATAACAGTGTTTCAATGAAGTTATTAACAGACAATGTTCCCTGATCACTGTTAACACAAACAGGTATTCCAAACCTGTGCACAAATTCCTGAATCAATATTTTTGCAACAGTCACTGCATCTGCTATTCTACAGGGGTAGGCTTCCACCCACCCTGAGAACATGTTCACTATCACTAGCAGGTACTGCCACAGATTGTACTTTGGTGATTGTAGAAAATCAATCGGTAACCCCACAAATGGTCCACTGGGTCAGGCAGTGGTAAATTGGTGTGGTCTGTACCAGACAGTCAGTCACAGACACGAGGTTGTGTTGGATTGAATTGTGCGTCTCTCTCCCCTGGTAACCAAGAGGCTGGATTCAGAACTGAACATCTAGTCCAAGTAATGTTGGAAGAGTTTAGTAAAAGCATCTCATATTTGCTTGCTCTCAAACCGACATGTGCTGAGTCTTTGTCTTCAATAGTAATGACACTGCTGCATGAGGAACATCAACCTCTAAAGGTGAACCCGTTTCGATATTTTCACATTGTTCCACTGCCAACACAGCTGCAGCAGCCACTGATCATAGACATGGTGGCATTCCTGTTGCAGCTGGGTTCAACTCTTTACTTTAATAGGCTATGAGTTTTTGATGGATCCTATGCTTCTGGGTGAGGACAGCCAGAGCATACCCCTTCCTTTTGTGGCAGTACAAAATAAATCCTTTTTTATAATTAGGTAGGCCCAATACTGGAACTTCAGATAATAGCTGTTTAATCTTACTAAATGCCTCTTCTGCTTCTGGCGTTCACTGAAATGGCTTGACAGTGTTCAGTCGGGTATACTCCTGAAGTGGTTTAACTATTTCTGCAAAACATGTGACCCATTGTTGGCAGTAACTGACTGCCCCAAAGAAAGCTTTCATTTGTGTTTTATTTTGGGGCTTTGGTATGTTATAAACAGTCTCGTTTTAAGAAGCAGATATCAGCCGACATCCCTTCATAATGTCATGTTATGCTTTGTTATGTTATAGGGCATTTGTATAGCACCTACTGCCATTGGTGTAGCCTCAAAGCGCTATGGGATGAACACCCTTTGGAGGACCGTGGTCTGAGATGTGAGGAAGGTTTCTAAAATGCATGTGTACATTTTTAGCCAGCACAAAGTTAGTTAGTGAGTGGCTATGTCCCTAATATTAGAAAATGTGTGTTTGATTGTTTTAGCCAGCCCAAAGGTAGGTGGGGATTGACTGGGTCCATACTAGCAGCCCATAGGAATCGCCGGAGAGGGTGGGTGCCATGATGGACTGTCCTTTGGAGATGATGGCTCAAATATGAATTGGGCCTTATCTCCCTGTATGGTCGATATCCATGGTGCCTTTGTGCACTGTTTAGAAAGTGCCTTTTGGTGGTAAATTCGGATTCTATGCGCAAAATGCTTTCCAGTTGCATATTTACATCTAATCATAAGTATGTAACTATTTGAAAAAAAAACATCTTCCGAATGATGGCACTGGCTGACATAACTAGGGATTTGCTTGTTTCGTACCCGAACAGAGGCAAAAGGAAACTCTATCTGGCTGATTGGATTGAAACCAGGAGGTAATGTCTACAATATGAAGATTTTAATCAAAACCCTTTTGGGGAGAAGAAATTCAGTGTCATCAAACCCTCTGAGTAACAGCTGCCCTGTGCTTTAGATTTAACCCATGGCCAACCAGGAAAATAATGGCCAAACGTAAATTAATCACTCCAGAAATGAATTTCTGTCGCTATTGTGAAAATAAAGAAGAACGAGAATCTTTGAGACACATTGTTTTGCATTGTCCTGCTCAGACACTAAATAGAGAAAAGTATTTTATTAAACATCTCCAGCATCTTAGAGCTCTTGACGATAAGGCCTGATGGCAACTCATTTTTTCCAATCCTTCTTTAAGTCTTTGAATTACCACAGTGAACTTCCTGAATGCATTATCACTGAACTCATTTTCTAATGCATGCTTCACAAATGACCATCGAGCTTTCCATAACCATGTTTTAATGATTTGTACTTTGCCAAAATCTTAACAGTCAGAACCTCATTGTTGCTCAATTATTGTATCATGAGATTTAGAATGATGAATTAAGTATTCCTAAAAGTTTCATGTAACTGAGTGCGATCTTTGCTATTGTATTGTGACGTTTTCAATCAACTATGAACACACTACGACCAGAAGAAAATTAAATGTGTGCTCAGTCAATGAAGATAACCAACATAACTGCGGGTACTCATTTCTTTGTCTTCACATTTCCTTTTTCTTACTTTGAATCTTTTGTTACATGAGCTCAGAAATTCCGCAATTAAGCACATTGTATTTCAACAACTGAATTTCATCTTAAATTGTAATATACTGAATTCTGTAGAATCATTCTGATACATTTGTACTACTTAACAACGGATGTGAGGACCTTTGTGACATCATTGTGACTGTTTGAATTAATAGTTTTTTCTCTTACAAATTGTCAATGACAACATTTTTAATGTCCCAATTATTTGTTTTTACATATTGTTTAATGTAATATTGAAAAGTTGATTTTATCAGCTATATCAATAAAACAATAAAAAAAAATATGAGTCAAGAGACTGATTACGTGCACAGCTGCACAACATGTTTTCATGGAATTCCATTGGAAGTAGTGATGTGTGTTGGGTGGGTGAAGTCGAGCAGTGTTTATTGCAGATGTATGGGGTGAGCGGCCATGCCCTGGGAGGGGTAGAGCTATGTTCCATAGTGATGAAGTGCTAAAAGTTACAGAGAAGCAAGATTTAGATCTAGCTGGGGCGATGCCCATATAATGTACCCTGAGGGTGCATAACTGTAGCTTCTTCTTTGAAGCCTTATGCCCTTTCTCTGCCAATGCTGTCAACAGGACCCTTGTGTCTTCTTTACAGGCCTCATATGAGGGTGAGTCAATTAACAAATCGTCAGCGTATTCGGTGAACACTGACTTCCCTTACAACTTTACATATTCCAAATCTTTCTTTAACTGTAGTGAAAAGAGGGTTGGGGTCTCTGTATACCCCTGGGGCAAACAGGTCCACATGTATTGGATCCACCTATGTAAAAATGTGAATAGATACTGACTATTCTTATGTATAGAAACAGTAAAAAAGCTGAACACAAGTCAACAACTGTAAAATACGTAGCTTCGCTGGGAATAGAGGACAATATGGTACCCAGGTTTTGCACCACGGCAAAGGAAGGTATCACCACAGCATTGATAGCACATAAGTCCTGAGAAAGCGATAGACCTCCTTCCCTGGTTTCTTCACAGGAAAATAGGATTGTGACATGGTCTATGGGTCAGCACAATCATTCTCTTACTCAGCAAAGATTCACCTGACAGGGATGATAGCTCAGTCTACTTTGGACATTAAGGGATAGAGTGGTGTGCAGGGCAACCTCTTTAATGGGTCTACCTTTATCTTCATGAGTTCAGCAGTTTGTATATAACCCACCTCATTATCAAGGGGGGCCCACAAGAACTCTGGGATAGAATTAGTCAACACCTGTATGCCTTCCGATCATTGCTCATCTTTCCCCACTACTCTTCCTCCTGTGTCTTCCCTAATGCAGCCATCACTGCTACTGCGTTATCCGAGGGCACACTTAGAAACACCCTATCCGGAGTGCAATAGATAGTGCACCTCCTTTTGCACAACAAATCTCTCCCCAGCAAATTTACAGGTGATGCGGGGCTTAGAAGGAAAGTGTGTTGGTTTGTAATGGGCCTTAAAGTGAAAGTAAGGGGCTCCACTGCTGGATGTATAACAGTGGAAACGTATTCATTCGTAAAGCAGATCTTATTTGTCCCGGTGTCCACCAAACATGACACCAATGTCCCCTGCACTTGGCATTGTAAGTAAAGTCCTTCCATGCCACTGGGATCATTAGTAACTCCAGAGTCCCTATCCCTCCTGATGGTCAGAATCCATTTGAATCCCCACCCGACCCTAGTGGGTCGCTGGGAACAAACTGGTTGGTGTTTGGGTTTGGAAACTGGGCCATAGGCCCAGTTGCAATGGTCTGCATTTGGGCATGTCCTCCTTGCTGTGGCCTCTACACATTGTTAGGAATAGCATTGCCTGGTAGCTGTGGCCTGTGTTGTAAATGGGCACTCATTTTTCTAGTGGCCTTCTTGCTTGTGGTAATTTCAGCTCACAGGTTTTGGTGTCATGGCTCTAGGAGCAGGCTGATTATTCCAACTTCCCTGCACTTGTTGACCCTGTGCTTCCCACGCCAGTTGTTGATTGAACTATCCCCACTGTCATGGTGGCTACGACTGTCCCATGTATCCTCCCTCCTGAGTCTGGTATACATGAAGACCTCTGCATCTACCTCTACCATTTGGTTTGCCCCCCCGCACTTTGGGCCTGATTTCCCAGGTAATGTTGCATTCCCTGGAGCTACCCTTGCACCTGTCCCTGATGGCTCTGCATCTGCAAAGCCATGAGTTTATTCTCAAGCGTTTTCTTCTTATGCTTCTGGCAAGTGATGGTTCTGACAGGGTAAAGGATGCTCGTTGTGCAATCATCAACCTGTCCCTATTTAATTCTGGACCTTACTCCTTCCCAGTTTGTTACCCTAACCAGTACCTGGGTATTACACTATAGTTGAGATCTTGTACCCTCTTCAATACCCCTCTTTCTATCGGGCTCAATCCCTACACTTTGTATTTTGATAAATTAATCTATGGATGAAAGAGATACAGTGTGGAAGGAAGGAAGCTGTTTTGTGGGATTCTTGTATTTACTTGTCCTCACCCACACAGCCCCTAAAAAGAGGACACCAGAGCTCTAGTTAGCTGATGATGAAAGAGAGACAGGACAACTGAAATCACATAAATAAGTTATGAGACAAGCAAAAACTTCTACCAAAACTATATACCCTACCCAAAATCTCCATCCCATTTCGGTATATTCCCTAAAAACATCCCATCCTGCGTTGTCCATTCCCTGGTCCCAAGTGGGATCCTCACTTTCCTGTCCGACCCAACATGCACTCTCACCAGTCCGACTATCTTCCTCCAGAAACCCCCCAAGGTGATTTGCAAGTAGGTCACCTACCTTACCATCTTGAGCACTCGAATGGGTGTCCAGATTGATGCCCTCGGGGTTCGGTGGTGTGCAGCATTGTGCGACAGGTCCGAGTCGTGGTCACCATCTGTTAACGCAAATCAAAACAAAGGATTAAGCAGTCGTTTTGAAAATGAATAAGGCAAGACGCACTTTATTGCTGGTTTGCAAACCACATAAACAGACAGCACCCCATCAACCCACTACCCGAACTAACCCAACACACCTCCAATTCGCCTTCCCCTCATATCTCCACATAGTCTGGCCCCTTACAATACGGTACTACGTTCTTTCATCATTAGGCATTTCAAAGCCTGCAGTTTAAACGTGTTTGACAGTTCATTGAATTTTTGGGGGGGTGGGAAATGGCAGATAAGTGGTTAGGGGGGTTGGGTATAGTTAAAAATAGGTTCAGGAGGGGAATGGGGGACACCCCGCCCTTCAAAAAAAAGAAAATTTGATGAACTGTCAAACACGTTTAAAATGCAGGCTTTGAAATGCCTGACGATGAAATGACATGGAACATACAATACATGCCACTTCTACTTGGGCTCTCCCACCTCCAAGGTACAACAATACTACTCCTTTTCTATGTCCACAGTCTGTATTCCGTTTCCATCCCATCTCTCGTCATCACGTAATCCTCTGCTTTTGGGTCAGTTGCTCTGGTCTGACTATATCCAGCGTCCCCCTATTCAGGTGAAGGGTGTGGGGCCATCGCCCCTTGAAGGCACTTCCAGCCAAGAATAAGTTCCCATTGTCTAAACCAGTCTGGGCTGGCAAAATCAGAAAATGGTGACCAGGTGGCATTCACCCAGTGCCACTGAGTACTCCCGAAGCGCTGTCTCAGCAGTCCAAAAGTGCATTTATTGCTTGAGAGCCCTCGGGGCAATTATTGACTTCAACCAACAAGGCTAAATTTCGCCATCCATTGTCCACTAGGATTTAAAGAAAAATAATAAACACTTGTGTCATTATACATAAATGAGTGACACTTTAAGTATTCAAATGCATCCCCTGACTCCTCTCATATCATTGTTTAACCTCATATGTGTTCACTGTCATCTCATGCCTTCATCACAACATACATCACATTCCCTCTACTCCGGGGTCATCAGCGTTCACAAACATTACCAGACATAAATCAGAAATTGCCATTCAACACTGTGCATTATATCAGCAAAAGGGCATAATCTAACATATAAAGCTGAATTTATGTATGTGTGTATGTTTGTCCGGCTATACAAATCCACACAAAGGCTATGTTTGGAGGCAAAAGAATCACTCCATAGACACCCTCATTTACTGATGCCCACCCTGATTCAATACAATAGGTACTAGGAGACAACATTAGGAAAAGTGTCTAAAGCAAAATGTTCGATGTGTTGGTTATTCCTTTGAAATGTATTACTACTGTATACAGATCGAAAGTGTTTATTAAAGCATTTTCAAATATGTGAAATGGTAAGGTTACAGTTTACTTAAGTACATTCATGAGAAGAGAGCACTATTAATAAATCTTTCTTGGAAATGTTCTCAAACGTGCTGAAGCCATTGAGTGACTGAAACATACTGCACAAAAAACAAACATCACCTGGAAAGGTTCCATCTGATGCAAAGCGAAAATCAATATCAAGAGCTTCTGAAACACAGCAACAAACTGCAGCATGCCTCCCTGACCAGATGACAAGAGAAAGACCCTCCAGGGCAAATGAGATGCCAAAGCAAACTGAAGCAAGCCTTGCTGACATGAGGACAAGAGCAAAATCCTCCAGGGCACATGAGACACCAGAGCAAACTGAAGCAAGACTTGCTGACAAGAGGACAAGAGCAACATCCTCCAGGGCACATGAGACACCACTTCATCAGGAAATGGCCAATGCCGGGTACCCAAGCTAGTGCCTATTAAAGGTAAATAGTTAGCAGCACTATGGTGTCACAGCGCGCCCCACAATAAAATAACATGCATTAAGAAGGAATTCAACATTCGAACAACAAATGAGTTGTGTACTTATTCCCAGCCACTCCACAGCCCTTTTACTTCCTAATGGCAGGCTAACAGTATGTCGGAGGATAAGACCAGCTTTAATATCCTTACACTGGCTACCAGTCAAGAAAAAGATCAATTTCAAAACACTTTGCATTGTTCACAGAGCAATTCACGGCCAAGGAGCAGAATTTCTGCAAGAAGGAATCTCCATCTATAGCTCAAGAAAGACACTGATGTCTAGCAGTGACATTTGTCTTGAACCCAAACAATATTCAAAAATGAAATATGGTGGAACAGACTTTTCAAATAGCTCAACAAAACTCTGACACTTCCTCCCAAAGGGAATACGCACAACGGAGGAACACCTGACTTTCAGAAATATACTAAAACATGGGTGTCTAATATGCTGACCTAACCACCAAAGTATGGGTCATGGTCAAAGAGAAGCATGCAATTTTAATGCATCGAGGTAGTGCACAAAGTCCCAGTTCTTGGCTTGGGATTCCCGGGTCATGTGACACAAGCAGATTCACCTACCTGTGTAAGGGAGAACTAACATTGTTAACCACTGCACACTGGGTTTCAATGTACTCAAACAAATGATGCAACAAGGATTCAACCCTATACACTGGTACAAGGACTACCGCCTTTTAACCCACTAACCCTACTAACACTCTTCGTACTCTTGCAAACACACCCACCAAAATATGCCACCCTCAAACAGCAACCCCAACAACCCACTCCAACACTGACATCAAAACTCCACATATCCTCCAATAACCCACACAATCGAAACACAGTCAAGGCACCCTACTCCATGGGCAGACAAGGCCTCCCATATGGACTCAAGCACCTGCACGCATGCAAGAAAACCCACACACAGTGGGCAGTCTTCTTTTACTGAAACAACCAACACAATAGCAAAATCATGTGTGCACTCTCCCTTTCCCCCACTAACAAACCCACCCATTCCTCTTTTTTTTCAGATCCACCTGAGCACCTGGAGACCATACAGCAGTGCATGGTATAAACCCCACTAACATAACATAAAATAACATAACACTAAAAGCAGCAGCATGAGACACTCTGAAATTCCCCCCAAATGACTCAGCAAACTTTCTGTGCTCATTTTCTTTAGAGCACTAATTTGTTCTAAGACAGGCTGCGCCCATCTCTAATAGTTTTGTTTTCCCCTTCAATGTTCTTTTGTGGCAATATTTTTCATAGGTATTCTTGATGTACTAAGGACTTTTTTGTAATGAAACCACAGTACAGCTTGGCAATAACAGTCCTTTTACAGGGCTGAAGCAAATTCGTATCGGTCTGTACCAATGTTTTGTTACAGTCTTTTTATAAGCTCGACAAAACAGAGAAAGAGCAGCTATGCCAGTTCCATTATGGTAATATGGAATTACCTGGAAATCAATGTAAACGCCAAACTATAGGGAGTGAACTGAACTTCACACACAACAGGTAACACAAAGTTCTAATTTTTCTGTAATAAGGTGCCTCTCAGTGAGGTTATATTGGGGTGGCCAAGGGTCACAGCTGCGACCACTGAGGTCTCCCTCGCTACCCCTGTGGTCTCCCTTACTACCCCTTTTGGGCTGTGGCCAGCGCCATGTGGCTCTTTGCTTGTAGTGTGGCTGGCTTTTTTGTTCAGAACTCTTAAAATAAACATGGGGTTACACAAGTGCAACCCTTTGAGCAGTGACCCTAAATAAGAAAGAAAATAAATAACAAATAATGTGTCTTTCTGGAATTCTATACAATAATCGCTAGACTCATTAAAGGTTTATTTCAGGCACACTTCAAGCGGTGGGTCACTGATTTAGTCTGTTCTTAAACATCTCACCTCAGCCTTTCAATATTTTGAGGTTGATAAATGAGTACCAACAGAGGCTGAGTGTATATTTGTTCTATATAAATTGATTAAGCGTAGGTGCAATATAACAATACATCATTAACATTTGGCCATGGACGTCTGCTTGCATTCACAGGAATTTGGTAATATGGGCCAATACGCACTGATATTAATTATACATATGGTGATCCGTTCCTGTATGAAATGTACATCACTTTACAGTGCTATCGTAACCATATTTTTTGTAGTGTACTTAGAAACAATGCTATGTGATGCCACTTCTTGTTTTGTCAAGGGGTGAAAGGTCCTGTTCCATCGGTTTCCTGCGATATCACTTTGGGGTGGGGTCACATGGCATCACTTCCTGTGATGTCATCAGAGGTTAAGGGTCATGTGATGTCACTTCCACTAACCCTGGCATTTTGGTGAAATGACATCCCTGATAGAATACTATTAGAATTACAAAAGGCACTGGATCATGACTGTTCTATGTCTTGTACATCAATGTATATGATTGTATAATGTGCATTCTGCTCCTTAAATGTATTTTACTTGATGATTTGGTGATTGGAAAATGTTACAACAAATCATCTTGTGCATACAATTCGACCAGTGGAGACGGACTGCTTTTTGTAACGGAAATGTAAATAATCATTTTGAAATCCTCTGCTGTAAACATTTGACAGACTGACAGATAACACTTTGGGAATCCATTTTAGATTATGTTTGCGAATGAATGTTCATAAGATTCCTAAACCACACATTGCATCTTTGACAATGCCGTGTGTAACCAGACCCCACAAAGAGCTGCTCATGTGTTGGATCTGCCAGCAACGAATTAGGTGTATTCGCCGGGACACGAACGCCAGCTACCAAAGAGGCCAGTGAACACAAGCCAGCTTTGGAATATGCTGCTTGGGTAGCATGCAGACATTGTGATGTGGGAGGCCAGACAGTGCAATGCCAAAGGCAGCAGCCAGGCTTATGGCTGCTGATGAAAAGGGTGGCAGAGGCAGCGAGGAACAGGGCAGAGGGGGACCCACTGCAACAAGTACATGCCTGGAAATGCCAGAGACAAGTGAGCCTGCAAGCTTGTCGATCTTGGGCATGGCCCAAGAGGAGAGATTGGCACTTTGGCACCAGTGTTTCTAGGCAGGCATGAAGTGCAACCGCTGAGGTTTCAGTGGATTTTCCGGATAGATCTGACAGCAGCTAACAGGGTGCACGCAACTAGGGGTGGACAAAGAACTTAAAGTTGACCTTGAAATGTTTTTCAAAGTATCCTATTACAACGTGCAAGCAAGCCCAAATCCTCCAAAACGTGTTTGGGGGTTCAATCCAAGAAAACATGGAAACATCGATCCAAATAATGTAGTTTAAGGCCCTAGTGTCTCCCCGCCTCCATCACCCTTCCATCCCCTTTCTTCTTCTT
This sequence comes from Ambystoma mexicanum, assembly GCF_040938575.1. Lineage (NCBI taxonomy): Eukaryota > Metazoa > Chordata > Amphibia > Caudata > Ambystomatidae > Ambystoma > Ambystoma mexicanum. The sequence goes on from NC_090922.1 coordinate 170,764,200, forward strand.
CTCTCCTTTCCCTACCTACTCTATGGTGCGCTCCGTTTCTCCTATCTTTTCTAAATGCTTCTCTATTGACTATCTTGTTCTCCTCACTAAATCTAGTAGGAAGAAGTTTACAAAGGACATCCTGATCTCCAACCCAGGCCTCCCTATCGCTGACATTTATACCAGTGCCTCTTCCAGGCAAACCCTCAATGACATCCTTTTTGTCGTTCCCTCGCCAGACCTATGTACTCTTCATATGGTCTCAGTGCTTTCTCCTTTCTCTTCTTCTCCCATTATTGGTGGCACCCATTGGGAGGCCCTCCTGACCCCTTCCACTCCTCTAAGGTCATCATTAATGTTTACCTGAATGGTACCGTCTTGGTCCAAGGCCCTCAGGCCAACCTTCTCCTCTTTGATAGACTGTTAAGCGATATTCAATCAACACTACAGCTAAGTCAATGCCCAGTCTGGGATGCTGAGGAAAACCCTTATTGATGCATTTTTATGTCCAGTTCAGTACTCTGGATGACAATACTTGTATAACACCCCCCTCTTAGAATCCCCCTGACCCCACTGAGCCAAGAAGTAGGTCTGTTTTGCAAATTTAAAAGGTTTATTTGAGAAAAATAACAATATATATCTATCACCCTTTTATAATAAATTAATATTGGATATCACACTTAAAATATGACAGTGATCAACAATGGATAACGTTCTACTGGTAAACTGATTTGGGTTACTTAGAAGTAGAACAGAGGATGAGGTATCTGAAAATGCTTGATGGTTTCAAGGAAATGCAAGGTGGAATAAAATGCAGTACAGCAAATAAACTTGATATGATTTCAACCAACAACAATGTAATCAACTTTCTTTGGCAACTCACTCCCCCCCTTTATACAACATAAGGAGATGGAAAGGAGAGCACACAGTCTTCAAGAATCCCAACAAATCACACTTGATAATGCAATACACAGTTCCAGTTCCCCCAGCAAGCTTAGAGAAAACAGGTATGAGTTTTAAACACAGGCGAATTACTTTGAAATGTGGTGGCAATGAAGTGAAAAGATGCTAAATTGATTTTAATTCCCTGCAGAGATTCAGGGTGAGTGAGAGATGCTTGTTGGTATTAGTTCAGGCTCACTTTAGCAATGCTCTATGAGTTATTACCAGGTTGCAAACAGATTTTAACAAAGGAAAGAATGGAGCTGCTATTTTGACAAGTGGAGAAATTGAGCCAAATCGCAAATCGCTGTAAATTTCGCGAGAGCGTAAATCGCGATTGCGGAAAAAGTATAGGGAGTAGGAAGTCAGTTCTAGGTTCGTTGGAAAGCCTAGAATCACAGCTCTAATTTCGTTCCTAGCCCAAACGGTTCAAGAGATACGGACGATTTAATAAAGGTAGTTTTTCGGATTTAAAGTAAACTCAAAATGACAGGTGACAGCTTGCAGCTTTAGAATGACAGATGACAGCTCGGAGCTTTAGAATGACAGATGCCAGCTCGCAGCTTTAGAATGACAGATGATAGGATTTCTAGGAGGCAGTTCTATATAGGTTAAAATAGTTTGGATTAGATTATTTTAACTAAGAGATTGGGTTCTGCACAGTTCTGGCGGATACTCACTCCTAATTTTGAAATTAATGGGCCTCGTCACAGATCTGGTCAACACATCCAGCGGCGGATCCCTCTGCTCAATGGGTCAATCAGGCACCGGTTCTGCTCACAGCGATCCGGATCTCTGGTTCTGCTCAGAGCGGTTTGGGTCTGGTCTGTGGTTCTGGAAAAAGTTCTTGGCAAATAATTCAAACAGCTCGCCCGGCTGTTGAATAGTTTGGTTAGGTTTGCTGGATTCTGAAGGCCTGCTGAGAATACTTTTGCTTGCAGTGGGCCTTCTAGGTTCAAAGTTCTGTAGTCTATGTTTAGCTTGGAAGTCTAAGTGTTGGATCTCTGGATGTGAAGTCGTCGGTCAGCATGCTCCGCAGCAAATGGAATTGAATGTCTCTACCTGTCCCAGCAGTCTCTTTTTATGTGTTTTGAAAATGGGTGTGTGCGTGGCATAACTGAGCCTGTCTCTCTCTACTTGTCATTGGCCCAATTCTCCCCTCTCCCCTGATTGGGGGAAGGAAATGGATTGTCATCATGATGTGTTCTGTTTATGGGTCAGAGGATCCTCCCCTGGTCAATTTGCCCACAAATCTATATTTGATTCAAATACATATTTCCCAGATACACAATTTGTTGAAATTACATGTACACATTATATATTACTAAAGATAGTCCCTGTCCCGACTCTGGCGTTTCTAGGAGCTTGCATTCAAAAATGGCAACTTATTTTCGATTTTAGTGGGTTTTGCAACATTGGTTTTTCATCAAAAATTATACAAAGGTACATTTCCCTTCCACATATATCCCAGTAACTTTCCATGTCTCTAGCGTAAATACATTGTCTACAATATTCATAATTAGCGGGGTTTTGCCCCAGAACATGGTACAAATTGGAGTTTGGACTCAAATCGTGCGGGCATTTTTCAAACTAAGACTCTCAAAGTTGTACATTCTTGTCATTTGGTTACAATAAGTTATCACTGTTTCTATAAAATATATATTTGTTGCAATTCAACTCCCCAAAGTGTTTGGGTCCGCCTCCAGAAGCCTGGGAGGGTCAGTGATCACATCTCTCTCCTTGCTGGCAGAGGGCTGTTGACAGGAAACACTCAAAATTAACATACCCCATTCAACAGAAAGGGGCTATTGTCTCTCTCCTCCAGGCTGAAGGGGAAACCCCCTCCCTCTCACTCAGAAGGGCCATGTGATATCCTGCCTCCTGTGGTGAGTCTCTGGGGTGTTATGAGTTCTCAGCCTCTTGGCCTCTGGGAATAGCAGGTGGCTAAGATTTTCAATTAACCAACAAGATTTGAAGTCCCTGCCCTTCTTGCAACTCCTAAATACAGTTTCCCTGTCAGAGTTTAGACCGCTAGCGCCGCCTTGGGGAATTTGTCGGTACTGCATCCATTTTTGGGATCTGTCTTGAATTACTGCATTTCCATAGAGTGGTCTTTTGCTTGATAGAATAGGACCCTTGCTTAACATTGTTTTGATGGCATCCTTACAGTAGAGTGGTGATGTGGAACCCCCCACAAGAAGGTTGTATCTTTGGAGTGGTCTTGTGCCAACTGCGCAGTTCTCCTGGATTCTGGCGTGAATGTGGGCGGCGATAGCTCATCCCCACATCCACCCAGTCTATTGATTTAGTTGTTCTGGAATAGAATAATGGGCGGCGACAGCTCATCCCCACATCTACCCAGTCTATTGATTCAACATGGGTCAAAACCCTTGACAAGACGCTTCCTGCGGCTCATCAATTTCCTTTCCTCTCCTGATGTCCCCTCTCGTCCCCCCACGGCTTCCTTGGCTCCCCCTGCTGTCTCCTCCCTGGCTGCCTTTCCCTCTCCTCCTTCCTCTTCTGCCCCCCTTGGGCTTCTTCTACACCTACGCAGGGCATATCTCTGACTTGTACCCCTCCCCGAGAGTCTTTCAAGGACGGCAACCTTCTCCAGATTGCCACTCTCAACTCTCGCTCTGCTGTCAAACACTCCTCTGGCATCTGCCGTCTCCTGGAAGAACTCGACTTTGTTGTCCTCGGTCTCACCGAGACATGGTTCACGGCCAGCTTTGTCCAACTGTTCTGGAGGGGGTGTAGCCCTTATCTTCCCTGAGTGGATTCCTGCCTCTGTCATTCCCACGCAGGCCAACTCCTCTTTTGAATGCCTTGGCTGCAGGCTCTCTCTCAATCCTGGCCATTCCCTTACTATGGCTACCATCTATCGGCCACCCGGTCAGATCTCCTCCTTCCTCTGTGAGTTGGCAGACCTCTCCTCTTCCCACCTGGTCTCGACCACTCCACTCCTCCTTCTTGGAGACTTTAACATCTGCCTGGATACTTCCTGTCCTTCCTCTGGAATCTATGACAACCTCTGCAACTCTTTCTCACTCTCTATGTTCCCCTCTGGCCCAACTCACTCTGCAGGGCACACTCTGGATGTTCAGATCTCTTCAGATATTCCCTTTTCTATTCCTCACACCACTCCTCTCTCCTGGAGTGATCACTTTCTCCTTTCCTCCCAGCTCACCCAATCTACCCCTCAGGCCAAACCACCTCCAGCACTGCCACCTACCTTTTTGGTTATCTGACCCATGAAGCGTGTGTCAGTTGAGGCTTTTGCTGACTCACACCCTGACACAGCCCTTTCCCTGCTCCACTCTGCTATATCTTATACTCTTGATGTTCTTGTCCCTCTTATGAGGATCCGCTTGAAGGCCAAAGCCAAGTGCAACTCCTGGTACGACTCAGACCTCTTCACCCTTAAATGCAAGTGCAGGGTGGCTGAGAGGAAATGGCATGTTTCATGGCCTGCTGCCTGCTTCAAAGGCAATAACGGCTCTCAATCCGCACAAAGAAGAGAGCCCACATCCAAGATTGTATCTCTGTGGCATCTAACAACTCAGCCGAACTCCTTAAAATCTGCAAAGAGCTGGCCAATCCTGCTGCAGTCTCTACCTCTCTTGTCCTCTCCCAGGCCCTCTGCACGGCTCTGGCTTCTCATTTAATCTATAAAACTCAGGAAATCCTGTCCTCTGTCTCTTCCTCTCCCCCTCCACCCTCTACTCCCTGCTCTTCCTCTGACCCTTCTTCAGCCACCTCTCCTCCCTTTTTCTCTGCCTTTCCCCTGTTCTCCCCAAACGAGGTTTCTACACAAGTCTGATCTATGAAAGTCTCGTCAAAACAGGTTCACCCCTGTTCCTCCAAAACCATCAAGGACTACATTGACATCCTGGCTCCTGCTCTGGATGACTTCTGCAACCACTCCTTTGCCACTGGAGTCTTCCCTTCCCCCCCTGAAGCACTCCCTTTTGCACCCTCTTCTTAAGAAACCCTCTGCCTACCTGTCTTGCCCTGCAAACTATCACCAAATCTCCATCACTCATTTCCTGGCCATCTCCCAGCTTAATCTTCTCACTGAATCTGTTGGTTGTCTCCATGACCATCAGTCTGGCTTGAGAGCTGCCAGAAGCACAGAAACTGCTCTTCTGAACATCCGTGAAGACCTGCTCTCTAACCTAGATTCCAACACCCCCTGGGTCCTCATCTTAGTTGATCTCTCTTCTGCCTTTGACATGGTCAACCATGCCATCCTGCTCAACAGTCTCCATGATAACCTGGGTATCACCGATCAGGCCCTGGCTTGGCTGCCTTCTTTCCGCTCTGATCGAACCTCCCCGGTCCAACTTGGGTCCTTCCTCTCCTCTATCTCTATCTCTACCTGTGGTGTTCCCCAGGGTTCTAACCTCTCTCCCTGGCTGTTCAACCAATACCTTGCACTTCTTGCCCACTGCATTGCCGCTCTCTGCCCCAACTTTCAGTGCTATGCGGATCACACTCAGCTCATTTTCAGGCTCCCTCAGCCACCTCTTCTCCTTCTCTCATCTCTGACTGTCTGTCTGCTATCCAGAAGTGGTGTGCCATCAATGATCTCTGCCTTAATGCCAGTCAGACTGAGATTCTCCTCATCGGCAAACCTGCTCCCTCCTTTCCTGCTACTCTCTGGCTGGCATCTCTTGGCCCTCTTCCTGCTCCTACCTGTGAGGCTAAAAACCTCGGGGTCACCTTCAACTCCACCCTCTCCTTCTCTCCTCACATCTCTGATGTCTCTAAGAAGTCACACTACCAACTGCACCTCCTCAGAGGTATTTTTTCTTTACTCTCCTTCCCCCAGAAGCTCACTGTCTCCAGAGCTCTGGTTCTCTCTAGGCTGGCCTACTGCAACAGCCTCTTTCTAAATCTGACTGCCTCTACTCTCCGCCCTCTGCAATTCATCCAAAACAGGACTGCGAGACTGGTCTTTTGGCCTCAAGACCTGGGATCGTATCTCTCCAGGAGTGAAACCTCTGCACTGGCTCCCAGTGGCTGCGAAGATTAAGTTCAAAACCCTCTGCATTGTCCACAAGGTCTTCTGGGGCCTCAATACCTTCAACTCTCTCTTCCTAAATATCTTCCTTCTCAAGCTCTTAGCTCATCCGCCTCCAACTCCCTGAAGGTTAGTTTCTTCTCCAAGCAACAAGTTGGTGGTAGATCTCTTTCTTCGGCTGGGGCCTCCCTCTGGAACAGACTCCCTGCCTCTCTGAAACTTGAGGAGAACCATTTCTGGTTCCGGAAGCACCTCATGACCTTCCCCTTTGCTTCTTCTTTCTCTCCTCCTCTCCCCTGCTGAACTCATGGCCGAAAATGAAACTGCACTGGTCACCTGGCTACCCCTAGCCTTCTCGGGCCTCCCCTCCCACCAGTTGTAAACTTGCACTGCCCCCCTGGCAACCCTTGCACTTGGGCGTTGTTTCTGTATCCCTACAGCCCCCTACCAGCACTTGACACCTGATATCTGCACTTACCACCAGCTGGTTCGCACTGCTTATTTATTGCTTTTATTTATTTTACTGTTTATCCTATGTACTGCACTGCCCTTCCCCCTTTCCCCTGGCACTTTTCCCCTTCCCCATCCCCTGCACTTACGCGATCTCAATGTCACCTGGCCTACTAAGATCACTGTCTCTGTCTTCCCTCTGTTCTCCGTCCCTTGCCTTGTCGCACCTTGAAACACTTGTGTATAGGCACATTATAAATGCCATATCATATCATATCACACTGGACATTTTTTTATTTGCTATTCACACTTTGAAAGCAAATATTTACCCAGCCGGGGAGGATTAGAATTCTCACAGAAAAGAAGCAAGAGCTAGAGAAGGGCCCTATCCTACACATCTCGCCCAGTGAGAGGAATATCCACACCTGGTCACACAAGATACCCAATTGGTGCATGATGCTACTGTTCAGGTTGATGCCATCTCACAATCACTTGTGGTTCTTGTTGGCTGTGATGTTCATTCAAGATTTATATGAACACTTTCTGTCCTTGAAGTAATTATAATATAAACGCATTGAGGTATAAACAAAAAGACATCAGGGAGGGAAGAAAGACAACGGGAAGAAATACCAGCAGAGAGGCACTGAATAGCAAGGCTTAAGGGTGACCACTATCTGCGTAGCTTCATCAGGAGTGTGTCAGAAAAGAATGATGTGTAAGAGGAAGTGGGCACTTGCCCGAAAAGTGAAATATTAGTTGGCAACTGCAAACTGAAATTGAGTAGTGCAAGATGCATAACTGCAGGGTACTAGACACTGGCCAATGCCTCTAAGATCCACACATTGGATATGCAGATATGACGCACCTCGTTTGTGGCAGGTTGCAGTTTTTTTGCCCCCACCAAAGAATACAGGAATCAAAAGGAAACAAATATGCTGGGACCGCTTTCTTCTGAGGCAAGGAGCTTTCATTTGACCTTGTGAGGTAGAGAGTATTTACAGAGTACGATCCTGTTTCCCAGTTCCCCAAGACTATATTCATTTGATGCAACCGTTTTGGACTCATGGTTTCGTTTATAGTTTACATGATCATCTGCTAAGCACAATTCTTCTCATTCCTGGCCAAGACTATACATGTTGCTGTTGTCTTTATTTTGGTTTGTTAGGTGTCTGCTGCAACAATGCCGTCATCATGTCACTGCATATTTTAGGCATAACATGCACTTGGTTTTTGTTGCATCTCATAGAATAGTTAATGTCTGTTGATGGGAGGATCTCCTACATGTCATGATGCGCCTCACATGTAAGAGCAGACATCTTTGTTTCTTGGAGATTGAGCAAAGTTAGTATGTTGGAGTCCAGGAGGATAGCTCACAAGTGAAATGCTAGCCTCAAACTAAGGGCATGCCCCCACTTCGCATGTTTCAACTATAGCCGGGCTGACTTCATCCTTCAGTTTTCGATAAATTAAATTAGACAATAAATCCAGCTACAATTACAGGGATTAGAAGTGGGAGGAATCTTACATGAACCCCTACATAGAAATCTGATATTATTGCTATTATTAGCACGGTTGTCGGACACCGCAACCCCAAACTTGTAATGGAGACCAATATCTCACTAAAAACAACCATTTTTGTACTTTCCTTTAACCCTTTCAACAATTTTGGGTTGATTCCAATTTCCCAATTTTTGAAATTTGACTCTTTCTGGATTTTTGTCCATGCGTTGTCATTGAGATGGTTTGTTGAGACTGCTGACCTTTTGCTCCATAGTTTGAAGGAGGGCCCTTTTTTCATTGAACTGTTCAGTGTTTGAAGTGTACGAAAAGAAGTAGTGGAACTATGTTCCCTACTTGCCTACCCCTGCTCTCCACAAAACCCATCGCCGCTCCCCGTTCCACGCACAATAAAAGAAACATATACGCTTGCTTTTTAAGGGCACGTGCATGTTTCAACTTTTTCCTACTCTTTTATTTTAAAATGACAACGTTCCTGAATGGTTTCTTTTTTAAATAAAAGTATAGGAACAGTCAAACTTTGTAAAAAAGTAGAGGAGCACTACTCCAACCGCTCCCGCCCACTTCGACCACTGGACCTGCTTTTTCCCCAGAAACTTTCTTTAAATACTCTAAAGAAGATGCACATTATTACCATTCCCAAATTGCAATTCCATATAATATCATCATGCCAACAGAAATGCAATGGACTTGCTGTCTGGTCATAATCCAAGACGACACGGAGCACCACAGGTTCGATCCCCGGGTCCGCGCTTCGAAACCTTTGGGTATTAAGTGATGTTATAAATAACCTATCATATCAATGTTTCAGGAAACTGCACCTGAGATTAGTTACGGTTGCATTTCTTTCACCCCGAATGGATTTTCAGTAATGCATATACCCACAAGAGAGAACACAGGTGGAGCATTCCACATTGTGATCTAGTCCTTTCTAATCTATAACCTATTTCCTGGACAGAAGAAAAGATCAATTGAGCACCGAGCTATTTATTGTGATGGGAGGTTTTGAGGAGCTTGGGTCAGTTCTCTCCAGTGCGAAAGGCCCCCAATAACGGAGTTATGGTACACAGCAGTTATGAGTAACTTCAATGCCACGGTAGATGACCCACTCCTTAAATGTATACTCTTGTTTAGGAGTTCGTTGGCTTGACCAAATTTGCCCTTACTGCAATCCAAGAACATGACCATACTGATAGTCTCATCTTTACCGGGCATGCCACTGGCAGATGTACAATTTGTATTCCCCGGTGGACTCTTATAAAATGCCTCACTCTAGAGGGTATACCTCATCAAGATGGGTCAGTTGATGTCAAATGATTGCATCAGGACAAAATGTATCAATCTCAAAATGTATGCTGTAAGGTTTTTGGAAGGCCAGATTGCTGTTCTGTCTTGCATCAGCTTGTATGATGAATTAGTTCTCCTGGACACACAGTGTCCTCTGATCCTCAGCAGACCTCAAGGCCGTGAAGAGACATCTGCATAACAGGGAGCATTGTGGTAGGCCTGTGAGTGTCTGTGCAATTCTGGCATCTCTGCGGGTTAGGCAATTGGTGAATGTGGGAGCTGTGCTTGCAGTATAGTCCTAACAGGACACAGTTTAGTATGAAATAGAAACAGAAGAAGAGTGCTCATAAGAATGGTCAACAGTTCAATACTATCCTAGTTAAGACTTTGTTAAAGAAAGTCTTTCTGTGAAATTCTGTGTCGGGTCTGCTGTGGATTGAATTATAAATGTGTTCCAGTAACTTTATGCTGGAGAACATCACCACAATAAAATATTGGTAGATTTGTAACTGGTTTACAGAAACTAGAATTGACCTGTCCATGCATATCTCACTGAGAAACTGTGCACACATGCAGTCACACAATAGAGCAATTCATTATATTTATGAGTCTAGTTCTAATGCCTCATCACGAGTTGGGCTGTAGCCATTAAATGCTGCGGTAACACTGTTACCACAGCATTTAAAGGATGGCCCGATCACGAGTTGGGTGCTAAATAGACTATATTACCTCCAGCTTCTTGCTGGAGGTGAAAATCCCATTTCGCACCTGTTTTCGGTGCTATTAGAGCCAGGGCTAATAGCTTCCCCCACCCCATTGGGTCCAAAGGACCCAATGGGGCATGGGGATTTCTGCCTTACCGCTACTCATGATCTGGCGCTAAGAGCACCAGACTGAGTAGGGGTAAGGCTATTTGCATTGGGCAGTATCCCAGTGGATACCGGCCAACTCGTGATCAGGCCCATAATGTGCTGTTAGGAATGGTCAACAGTGTATAACATCACAGTTAATACTCTGTTAAAGAATTTATTTCTACAAAATGCTGCCAGGCGTTTGCCCTAGTAGTTTATCCCAATTAAAAACTTGCCCATCCTTAAGCAGATCAAATTGTTGAAAACAAGAAACATTAGCCATCCTTATCATGACATGGCTGTACAGGAGCAGGAAGCAAAGAGCCATGAAAAGGAAGGAGTCCTTTAAAAATAAAACCGGTGCCATGAGGGTATTGTGTCCGATCTGTTGTGGATAGGACAATTCCATTTGTAAACAACCAATTTGAAGTCCATAATTACCTTGCTGCTTATCGGCCAGTGTATTCAACAACTTCACAGAGCAAATTAAAACCTTATACTTTTCAAAATCAATATCAAGTATAGGCATCGGAGAATGGTGGCATAAACAATGACGTTAATGTAGAATACATGTGAAATGAATCCCCCTAGTGCAGTCATGCACAACATGTGATCTCTGGGCTGCATGCAGCCCTTCATGATATTATGTATGACCCTGCAAGTCACATGAGTTTAGTAATAAAGTGAAACGAAGCCTGGCCTAAAGTCAGTCACTAAGTCTGTCATGTGTGAAGCCTATGTGGTCCAGTTACTGTGTTTGCAGTTATTTCAGTCCTATAATACAAATAAATCAAAGCAGTAATAGCATTAAAAGGCTATATATATATATATATATATATATCACGTTATAATAAAAAAGCAATAAATAAAAAATACACCTTAAAGGCCATGGGGAAATACTGGGCCATTCTAACCTAGGAGGGCCTGGTATTTCCTCATTCAAGGAACCGGGACCCGTACATCCCCATTCCCACTAAGCCCCCATAGGGCTCAATGGGAATGGGGACCATGCTAACAACGGGCCCGTTAATGACGGGCCCGTTGTTAGCATGCTGGGCCACTTGCGGGACCCGCTAAGGACGTCTGGTAAAACCAGGCGTCCTGAGCTGGTCCCGCGAGCGCACCTCGTAATGAGGCGGTATGGGATTAACGGCACCGGCAGCTCTACTGGCGCCATTATCCCCATATCGGCAGGGTCGTAATGAGGCCCCATGTTTTATTTTAACTCAAATGTGTGCACCAATGCCCCCTAACACCTATGGATAGTTTGGCCCAATGTATTGGACTTGAGTGAAATCAGATGTGCACCCCGCCGCTGTGAAAGTGATACTGTGGGTTTCTAGCATATGCATGGAAGTTGAATGCAAGCTGTGGTGAGTATCATCAAACTATTTAGGCATGGGTGTAGGGACAGAGTGCTATCAATTTAGAATGCACAATATAGGGGTTCTTTGACTCAACCTTGAATATAATTGTTTTTTTTTTGAAGAATGGAATAAAAACCCTGTCCACTTTACTTTGCAGACCAGGTCCCACTTGTGCAGGGTAATCACTTACTGTGTGATGTTATGAGTGAAGAGGAGTAAATTGCTTTTTCATATACTATGGAAAAAATGGACACAGCTAAGCTCACTTTCATCTCCAATGTTTCTGCCTATCGCTTTCACAGATCACATATTAACACTCATTCATGTAAATGTGTAAATGTGCACCTTTCCTCAAATCCAAGGTCAAACTAAACCTGTGAAAACGTGCAAAATTCTATTTCACTGGCTTTGGATTTATAAACGGCTGTGCTTTATCTGTGCAGAAATGCTATATTTTCCCATGTAAGACAAATTAAGCTTGGTGTGAAATACTGTGAGAAAGCAAGGTAAAGTTCTCACTTTACATACTCAACAATTCTATTTGGATTGAGCTCTCCCTAGTAGAAGTTACCCCGCCAGTGTACCCACCGCTAGGAGGTAGGAGATAAATGGTTCTAGGGGACCTAATCCAATTACAATTGGTGGCAATATAGGCTCACCTTTGAATAGTTCTTTAATGCACAGAGCCAGGAAGAACCACCAAGAGTTTTCAGGTAATTCTAAGTCAAATATTCTCCTTCTGGCCTCTTTCTCCCTTCTCTAGGACAGCAGGTCTGTCTCGGGTAACGTCTGTCTCAGGTTTCCTCATGGATAAGTCCCATCATCTCCAGATAATATCCAAGCTCAGTACTCATCCATTTGGAAGAGGTGTTCCACTTTTAGAAACCTTCACAATCATAGCCATATTTTATTCCCTGTGTTTTTCTGCTTTTATAATGGGAATTATTCCCACACTTTTTGATTGTTTAAGTGTTTCCATAGGCCTGCTCAACAGACAACCACTCCCAGAGAATACACCCTTTAGTTTTCAAAGGTGAATCATATTTCTAAACATATGACAGGAAGGGGAATACACGCTGTAGAGAGAATCAATCCAAATGAAGACTGCCTGAATTTAAAGGGAGACGTGGTGGAATAGTGCTTTTGTTCTGTGTCACGTCAGTAATATTTCTTCTATCGCTATGAATATGTTGCACGTGTGGGACACACGTAGTCACCTGCACATGGTGCAGATTGTTGCATGAAGTAAATCATCTCATGAACAATGGGGGGCCTTGAGTACATTTCGCCCAAAGAGTGAGTTTCAATTACTTTAAATTGTATACTGTACCAAGAGTGCACTCTTGGTACAGTATACAATTTAAAGTAAATGCCCATTTCCTTTGCCCAATTCAAAGGAAATGTCCAAGTTGGGGGTTCTGTCTCCTTTAGTAACTGCAGTATGTTCCCTTTGCAAGGTGAACATGGTCATACTTAGATTAGCCCAGAAGGGTGAGTTTCTGTATAGGCCAAGGGGTCAGACAAGGGTGTGTTCAGCCCTGGTATTATTTGTATGGTACGTTTATTCCCTAGGTATTATTAATTTGGAAGCAGATACCCCAATTTTGGGGAGGAAAGAAAAAAGCCATACTGTTATTTTCAGATGATGCCATTTTAATATCTAAAACTGCAGCTGGGCTCCAGACACAGCTGAATAATTTGTAATCAGTGCTGTGAGGTGAAGGGGCTACAAACCAACACAAAGAAAACTACATTTTCAGAGCTGTAGCACGGGGAAAATTAATCATAACTCTACATGTTTTCCTCTCCACTACTAAACTAGATAAATAGCATTCTTGACTAACTGGGTATTTGGATATCTAAGCTGATTTAATATTGTCCAAGCGGGAGGAGGAGGGGCAACAATGAGATGTTTTGAAAGGTTTTATGGCCATGCAATTTCCACCTCCATCAACGTACATCACTGCCAGGCCACTGCCAATGTCTGTGGCATTGTATGGGTTTCAAATGTAGGTGGGTGGGTTGTGTGCATAATTTGCAAACAGCAGAAAATACTATTTTAAAATCTTTGCTATCCCTCCCCTCAAACACCTTTGAGGTTGCATTGAGGCTAGAACTCGGCATCAGAGAGATATGGGTAGAGGTTCCAAGGAAACCCCCAGTATACTGGGATACTTTATGGAGCTCACTGTTTGTAGCCTCCTATAGGGAAACCAAAGAAGAAGTATGTAGCATGCAAGGGGCAATGTCATTACCCTGGTTTGCATATATGATATGATATGGTAAGTAATTTATAACATGCCTGTACACAAGTGTTTCTAGGTGCAACAAGACAAGTAAGGGGAAGACAAAGGGGAACAAAACAAACAATCTTACTAGGCCTTGTGTCAATCAGATCATGCAAGTGCAAGGGGGAGGGGGCAGAGAAGTGCCAGGGTGAGGGTAAAGGAGAGTGCAAAGCAAATCTCAAGTAAGTGTGACCAGGGTGTCCGGTTCTGGGAAAGTGCAGGAGGCAAGGGACTGTAGGGCTGCAGGTGCAGTCCCTAGTGCGCAGTGGGCCCGTAGGCAATGCATCGGCTACTGGTTGTGATGCAGCCTGGTTCCTATAAGGTTCAGAGAGAGGCCAGGTAACCAGTTAGTGCAGCAGACAAGAACATCAGCAGGGGAGAGAGAAAGCAGAAGTTAAAAGGAAGGTCTTGAGTTGCTTCCGAAACTTGAGGTGGTCCTGCTCAAGTTTGAGAGAGTCAGTGAGGCTGTTCCAGAGGGAGGCACCAGCCGAGGAGCGAAATCTACCCACCACTCTGTATGGGTTTGCTGTTGGTACTCTTGTTCAGAGAGGAATTGCCATAGCATTTTGGTGCTGGGCTGCCCATGTGGGCGGACAAAGACTGATATGCAAATGGATATTTCCCATCTGTGAAAGGTATAGTGAGCAAAAAGCGTGTGCTGCAAACTCTCTTCTCAGAACAGGTTATCATGCCATGTTCTTTCTGGAGAGGAGCGCCTGCTACCTTTTTTTAAATACCCACACTCTTTGCCTGGAGAAGCATCTCACACTCAGAGAGTTGGAGGTGGATGAGTGGAGGGCTCGAGAAGGAAAGCACTTAGGAAGAGAAAGTTGGATGTGGTGTGGTCCCTGGTGCCAGAAAGCATTGTGGACAATGCAGAGGGTCTTGAATTTGATCCTTGCAGCCACCGGGAGCCAGTGGAGAAATTTCAGGGCTGAAGAGATACGATTCCTGGGCTTGAGGCCAAGGAGAGGTCTCCCAGTTCTGTTCTGGATTAGTTGCAGAGGGTGAAGAGTAGAGGAAGGCAGATTTAAAAAGAGGCTGTTGCAGTAGCCCAGCCCAAAGAGAACCAGGGCTCTGGAGACAGTGAGCTTCTTGGGGAAATTGAGAAAAGGAAGAATACATCTGAGAAGGTGCAGCTGCTAGTGGGACTTCTTAGAGACGTCTGTGATGTGAGCCGAGAAGGAGAGGGTGAAATCAAAGAGGACACCAAGGTTTTTTGCCTCGCAGGACGGGGCAGGTAGAGGGTCCAAGGAGGGCTTCTAAAGTGAAAGAGGGAAAGCAAGAGCAGATGTCCCAATGAGAAGGATTTCAGTCTTACTGGCATTCAGGCAGAGATCGTTAGAGGCACATCATTCCTAAATCACGGATAGATACTCAGTAATGAGCGAGAGAGGAGAGGAGGCAGAGGGGAGGCTGAAGGTGAGCTAAACATCATCCGTATAACACTGAAAGTTAGGAGAGAAGGTAGAGATGAGATGGGCCAGAGGTGGCAAGTAAAGGTTGAAGATCCAGGGTGAGAGGTCAGATCCCTGGGGAACACCACATGTGTAGAGAGAGATGGGGGAGAGAAAGGACCCCAGTTGGACCTAGGAGGGTTGATCAGAGAGGAAGGGTTGGACCAGGCTATGGCTTGATCCGTGATGCCCATCTGAGCGATGAGCTTCGTCATGGTATGCCCTATCTATGAGATGACCACTGTAGCATTTTAAAAGTTACTGAAAGTATAATTAAAAACCAGAAAAAGGAATATTTGATTGTCAAGTGTTTAAAGAGGAAGATGAAAAGCAAGAAGGCTGTGTCTCCTGCCCTCCTACAACTATACTTGATAAGGAAATATAGTTTGGGCTTAGAAAAGTATCTGGAGGAGGTGGAAAATGTCTTGGCCACAAATATTTTTTATCGAGATGCAGTTTGGAATCCTTACACTGGCTGAAAATTCAGCGAAATGAGAAACATGTGGTACTAGTAATATTTATTTTAAGTTCTGCCCTCTTGTCAAAGAAGATTTGTCACATTTCCTATTACTCTGCCCGAAATATATTTCTCGGAGGAGACTTTTTCTTGTACCACTTTTTCACAGATGTAACACTAGAACTGCTAATGAGACGATTAATGTAAGCTGCAGGGATCATTCAATGAAGCTACCCTGACATTTGACAAGTTGTTTATTTTATTCATTTAATTGGTGACGTAGGTTCTTATTAATGTAAGTCACTTTTTTCTTGATTATGCATTTGGCTTTATCATGTTTTTACCATTTATGGTGCTCCCTGCAGCCACGTGAATGATGGCAGTGCATTTCATTATGATGGGCCATTTAAGGGCCTGTCATTGTGAAATGTGCAAAAAAGAAAAAAAACATAATAGTAATGTAGGTTGGACAGCAGTGGTTTACGCCACTCCTGTTCCACACTTGGAAAAGTGCATGCATGGGTTAAAAATGACCCTTTCATGCGCTGCACTTCTCCTGTGTCTGTTTCATTAAGGCACAGTGCCTGTTTTCAACACATTTTAATGTGCAGCCCATTTTGGAATTGGGGATGCACATTACAATGTGCAACAACACCCCCTTATGTGTGCAAATGTGTAGATGGAATAGGAAAGGGAATCTGAATGTGTGCACCTACAAGGCACATATTCAAAGGAACGCAGTGACCAGGACATAACCTTTTTTGGAGCAAGTGATGAATTGCACGAGTATTTCACATCACTTACACAGACTAACATTTTTAGAATAGGCTCATTAATGTAGATATATGCTATTTGTCTTTTTCCAGGTACATCACTCATAGTATTGCAATTCTACATGACTAAATGGTATTCATTTAAGGAACACCAGAGTCTACATTGTGATGGCTTGACGTGTCAGTGATTCTGCTTTAGTCCTACTGGCCTTTCTGAATTCTTTAACCTGCAGCCGTGGTCTCCCCCTAACATTAAATATAATAAATAACCTCATTAGTCCTTGGGAAAGCAACTCAGCAGAATGAAACGTCATGCATCACTAATGCATGAGTGACCCTCCCCAGCCCTTTTCTAAGGTCCATGTCTGTTAGGAATTCCCTAACAGATTCCTGTTAGGAATATATAATATTATAAACCTCCATTCAGCCTCTGAATGTTGAAAAGCAGACTCAGACATGCCTCACATGAGACTGAGTGCTCGTCTGAAGCACAATCTTAAACTTCCCCACTTTAACTTTACTAATTTGATCAACTTCAGAACAATGAATGGCTATGTTCTTCTTGCCCAGATTCAAACCTGGGACCTGCAGATTACACAAGCATCTCAGCATTTTGTGCAGATATCTTACTACAGAGTGCAATGTGCTGCCCCACTTGAATAACATTCACAGGTGCAAAGGACTGCATTTCCTCGTAATACCCTAGCTCCACCTCCCCCACCCCCTTAGCCTACACTTTCTCCCTCTCTATCTTTCTGAAGCTATACTAATGTGTTTTTTGTTTGCTTTTTTCCAAGAAACAGCTTGAGCCTGTCAAACTTCTCATGAACTTCCCTGAAGATGTGTGGCTCTCAAATGAGATTCAGGAAGATTTGGGCTGGAAGAAAAATATCTGGCAATCCACAAAGCTACCCTAACCTCACTAGGTGATTTGTGGGACCTTGTGGATCACTTTTAAGGAAGTTCACACAGGCTTACTTACTAGAGATCCTAAAGTAGATCTAGATCCCAGCCCATGTGAAAGATCAGAGTTGAAAGAGGGGCAAGAACAAAGTACGACTACCGAGGTGTGTGTAAAAATGGCATCAAATCCATCAATGCGACTTTACTGCCATGTTACTGCACTGCCATATTGTTTGAGGTAAAGTGGAGAATGTACTTCCAGGAAAAAGATGGTGGTAAATCATCTACCTTCTCACCAAAAACAGTCAGAATGACTGTAGTGGAATTAGCACTGGCAGTAGTTCGCAAGAAACCCCCATGGAGCCCTACGGACAAATAGAATGGAGAGTTACACTGCAGAGCCACCACTCATAATCCTTTGAGAGACGCAAGCCTGTTGTGGCTCTGAAATTTGCATAGCACGCTTTGCTGGGGGGAAGGGGCATGGAAGAGTGCATCTGAAAATCCACCAAGGACAGTTAGGAAATAATTACACTGTCACCACCTGACCACAAAGCATTGGAGCTGTGGTGTTCAGCAACAGTCAGCATGCTTTGTACTCTGTAGGACCATGCTGCATAAAGCCCATGAAAGAAGCCCTTGGCGCTTCCAGGAACTATGAGTAACTTTCTGTAAACAACTTAGAGTTATACAACTCTGACCACAGAATGTTGGAGGCTATGGCACTTGCACTTAGGGCCACACTCCCACAGGAGACTAGGGTTTGAATATCACTCTCAATTGATTGTGTTTTCCTTGAATTTTGACATTGGTGCATTGCAATCTATCTCTAATTTGTAATAGCAATTCCATGTAGATCAGTGCTGGGCACCCTGTGGCCCATCATATATTTTGACCTACAACTCTCATCAGACCTAGCCAGCATAGTCAATGGTGAAGGGTCGTGGGATTTGGTTTCCTAAACATTCGGGGGCCACAGATTGCCCAACCCTGGTATAGATCCTAAAGGCCTTGCTTCAACCGCTGTGTTTGAGACCAAATAAATCACAATTTATTTCAAGTCATCGGTTAAGACCACCACCTCTGACAGGATCCAAATTCAACACATATAACGTTTATGGCTCAGAAAACACTTGACAAAATGTGCCCACTTTATTTGAAAAACAGAAACATTCTTGAAATATTGAGCAGGTATATGATTCGGTCTTCATGATTGAATCTGTGGTGTCCCAATGATTTACCTTTAAAAAATTGTGTTTAGTGATTGTTTTCTGTGTGCAGCTACTATTTGAAATTCCCTTCCGTCTTCTTCTTTCTTCCCTCCCAGAATGCAACAAGCTTGCAGTTCTTCTGTACCCAAGGTAAGGCTCATATTATCCATTTGTTTCTTTTTTTGATGTTTGTATTTTTGTATATTAAGCCTTTTTTCTATGATTTTCTCTGATGATATTAAGGTCCAGTGATACTTTCTTCATGGTCATTCAGTTCAAACCTATCTAAATAAATAGACAGGTTGGTTGATGGTCATATGACAGCATAACAAAAACCCACTGCCTTAGAAGTTGAACATTCCTAATCAGTGTGCATTCTGCCCTTTACAGTGAGTACCAAGATAATAATCTCAGGCGGTACAAGATGTGATAACAAATTGCCTCTGTATTCATTTTTAAAGATGACAACAACTATTCTTCCACTTCTCCGCTGCAACCTTTCCTACACACACACATGGACACGGTTCTGAGTCACACAAAATAAATAACAACTATCATCCCAGATGATACATGCCATTTCGATGTAAAACTCCAAGTTAAAATGGGCCACAAATTCAACAGATCTTATTTGAAAATAAATGCATGTGATTTTTAAGTATATATAAGTTGTAAGAGAAATGTTGCCTTACTTTATAGGTTGCAGAGGCAATATTCACACCACGGTAAGGCTTCTGCCAGCAGCATTCTAACCACATATCAACCTCTGACACATGTGTGTAATAGCACTTGGAGTTTTCCAAGTGCTGGACGTGATTACCACAATAACTGATTTCAGGCCCAAATAACCAGTTAGACTCAAAGAATATGGCAACATACTACTTTATTATCAGTTCAATAAAGTAGGGAATCCCAGCGAGCATAACAAATCGTAGCTCACACACTCTCAGAGCATTTATGTTACACAAAAGGCTTTATACCTCGATGTATGTCAGCTATGATGCCATCCTACGTGGCAAACAGTAAAAACGTATTGAGCGGAGGGATTGGTTAAGGCAACATATATATCACCAGTTCATTTAGCTGTTAGTAACATCCTTGGCTGCCCCATATCAAGTAGGCACACCTTGAACCTGTATCTACGTATAGTACAGATAATAGTTGAATAACAGCAACGGATTGGCTTCTGCAACAATGTATAATCCACCATCACATAGGCCACCCTGATTGGTTGGCAATCTCTTCCAAACTTGGACATTCGGCTCGATAGCAGCATGTAAGCAAAACAAAACCCAGGTGCTGTGATCAACATCAGACACTGGCCCACTTGGCTAATTAGCCTATTTTGTTGTCAGAGGAGAGAGCTGCTACATCTGCACGAACGTTCACTTGGAAGCAGTATCCTTGGCACTGCGAGCCACGGAGGGCTCTTGCTGAGGCACGCTCGCTTCCGGGAGGAGGCGGAGCCAACCGGCGATCACGTGGGCAATCACGTGACTTTGGGCAGCCTGATAGACCAGCCCAAACCGCCCTTGCGGTGTATTTTGTTGTCAGAGGAGAGAGCTGCTACATCTGCACGAACGTTCACTTGGAAGCAGTATCCTTGGCACTGCGAGCCACGGAGGGCTCTTGCTGAGGCACGCTCGCTTCTGGGAGGAGGCGGAGCCAACCGGCGATCACGTGGGCAATCACGTGACTTTGTGCAGCCTGATAGACCAGCCCAAACCGCCCTTGCGGTGTATTTTGTTGTCAGAGGAGAGAGCTGCTACATCTGCACGAACGTTCACTTGGAAGCAGTATCCTTGGCACTGCGAGCCACGGAGGGCTCTTGCTGAGGCACGCTCGCTTCCGGGAGGAGGCGGAGCCAACCGGCGATCACGTGGGCAATCACGTGACTTTGTGCAGCCTGATAGACCAGCCCAAACCACCCTTGCGGCGTTAAGCCCGTCCGCGGAGTAAAGGGCATTGCAGTCCGTCTTTAGCTGTACTGTTTTGCTGCTGTTTGGCTCTGGGTGGCGCAGGAAGCCCGGCTGGGTCTCATTTACTAAGAATTATCTGCAGGGGTCAACTGTTGCTCTTAGCTGGACACTGGGGAGGAGAGACGGACTCTGGCTGCTCCTCAAGCCATCGGGCGTTCCCAAGGTGATGCTTTTATATATATGTGATACTGATTTTAAAAGTAATTGACAAGCATTATATGCTCTTTTAATCGCATATCTTTTGTTCCCAGCTACGGTTTTTATTGCTTTTACTCATAGCCACTTCGGAGATATCATCATTAATACCTAGAGGTTGCGAGCTGTGCTCCCCTCTGTAAGTAACTTAGTATCTGTGCATTTACTTTTAAACATGCCCGCACTTAGAAGTGGGTTTGAAACTGTTGAGAACCAAGCACTTACAATAGAGGTTCAACCTGGCTCCGGGAGGCTAAGCGAGGCACCTGTGTACACAAATCTTACTGGAAATATGTCTAACCCTATTTTAGCTGTGGATAAGACTAAAGAAAAGTCTATTTTAAGTATTGAAGGGGGTCAAAGGAGCTCCTCTTCTACCGACCTCGTAGTGTCCGATGTCGTAGCCCCTAGCAATGGGGATATGGAGTTAGTAGATTCCGAATTTAATGGGGTCCATAGGGACAAACCAGAATTTAGACAGGAACTTACAGATGAAGAATGCCTCCAACAAAGTTTTATTGGCACTAAAAAGGTAGTCCGCTATCACGCTTCTACTACCCTTCAGAGGAAGATTTTGAATAGTAAAACACAAGCTAGAGAAGGTTTAGAATCGTTACCTTGGAAGGGTATAAACCCATCCGGATTCATGCAATTTTCACATATTTCGCCAGCTACATTCATTTTTGGAAAGGAGAATAACGATAATGTGCAGCCTCCCATAAATTCTCCAAGGATAGAAACCCTTAAATTAAATGATGGGGGGGTCCATCCTAAAGGGACTTCTAGTCGGGCTAACTATAATCCGAATCAACCTATTGGGGAAAGCGATTTAGATGACTCTTTCTTTACTATGGCAGATGCTACGGGTGTTTTGCTTAAAGAAATTGTGGATTTAGAGATACCAGCAGGTAGATCTGTGCATAATGGAAAGGGGACAAGGAGTCTATCGGAGGGAGCACCTTCTTACTCAAATCCAGGTGATGAAAACAACTACATAACTGGGAATCAACTAGTGGGTACGCAACAATCTTTGGTTAAATTGCCCATAGAAACAGCCAATTCGTCTATACATAACAAAACAGCCTCTACTCAAACTGATAAAGGGGAGGAAACTACAGTGCAAATGGAAGACAAAGCAACGGACCCCCAGCAATTTCTACGAGAAAACCATGTAGTAGAGGAAAATAAACAAGAAACATCTGGTTTAAGTAGGAAGGAGAGAGGCGATTATTTGTTACCACTCCTATCGAACCTACACATTAGTCTAAATCTGGCCTTGAAAACGCTGGGGGAGTCTCAAGAGACCATGGCGGGCTCTATGATAGGGCAACAAGCGGCTTTCAATCAGCTGGTGTCTCGTCTGGCATTTTTGGAGGGAATAGTAGAGGGCAAGACCATGAAGGAGCATATTATTAAAGAACAGAGTCGATGTGACAAATTTAGAAAGGATCAGGACATAAGATTAACTACCATGGATGCAAAAATTACCACTCTGTTGGAAGTTATGCTTTCAGGAGACCGCCCCACTTCATCCAAGAGAGAGCTAGGGGAACGCGATTCCCAGGGCCATAAAGATAATGAGGACAATACTAATAATTACGGAAAGAAAATGGTTTCTCCCGATAGTCCTTCAACCCTCATAGATGTCATAATGATGGCAACTGAAGGGTGCTCCGAAGATCAGGAGTTGGATAATCACAGTACACAGATGCATACGAGAGCATCCCTTAATGACATAGAACTTTTGAACATCAGTAGTGAAGATACAAGATCCCCTCAATACACTACACCAATTAAAGGGCTAAAAAGCAAACATAAGACCAAACATAGAGAGAAAAAATCACCAAATCAAGAGCTGGAATTGGAGGCAAAGAGTAACAATGATGGAAGAGTGCCTGTGAATATTTCCGACTATAATATAAATGAGGTGCCCCAATCCCCAGTGGGTAAGCGTAATAAATCTAAAAAGCAGGGGAGGACACTTAAAAAAAGCAAAAACATGCCCAATACAAAAATTAAAGGTAGAAATGCCAACCTTAAAGGAATTAGAAACATTGCGCTTCAGGAAGAGACGGAAGTTAGGGGGGGTCCCAAGAATGCCCATAAGGAAGAGAATCCAGTCCAGGGCGAGAATAATAAAGGCCCGGTGGCTTGTGGGGAAACCATTATAGATGCTAATAAGGAAAAGAATAATTTGCTGAAAAGTGGATTTGAGCCTATTCAAACCAAACAAACAAAGATGACAGCTTTTGGCACAATAATTAGCACGAAACACGCCAGAACATCTGTAGGCATACAACAAGTCAAATTCCCCACGGTTTCCCAAGAAACTCTGCCGGCTGTAAATAATACTACCAATCCCGTTAAGGGGTTGACCGAATCGTGTGGGAGGGATAGTGGTTCTACCGCTAATATTATGGAAAGAAATCCCCAAAATATACAACCCCCAAAAATACAAGTGCCGGAAGATGATGCTATGAGCCTTTCTGGAGTAGATCATACAAAGAAGCAATCCACTGTGATTCAGGCCCCTACTAAGCTCTGTACAGGGAAAATAGTGGGTTGGATTAACAATAATATAACAGACTCACAGGTTAACTTGAACAGAACTCATCTTTTAAATCTGTTTAAAAAGATCCCTGTGCTACGAGCTATAACAACAGATGATATAGATGCCATATCTCTTCCTAACTGCAACAACCACAGAATGGTAAGTTGCTTTCATTCGGAAATGGTAGCAGATATGGTGCGTGCCCAAGAAAAAAATCTTAATTCTTTGGGCTATGATCTACTCTCATTAGCAGATAAGAAAGAGGCCAATAATTTTCTTGAATATCAGGAACCGAATAACAGTCAAATCAAACAAATTATTCAACTTGATAATAATAAATTAGAAAATTTGGGCCCAGGATTGGCACTGATTTCAAGCCTCCTGAATAATAATCAGGATTGGTCATGGCTACAACCGGCACTCAAAACCCTGGAAACATTTAGACAAGACAAGAGGTGTTCCTAACTATATAGAGATTGAGGTGATCTCTTGGAATTCTTGTGGGGGAACCAATCTCAACACGTTTCTGAATAAAAGGGAAAATTATGTACGCCCCCGTATCTATTTCTTACAGGAAACTATGATGCTTTCAGATATGCACATAGAAGGTTTCTACACTTTTTCTTCAGTAGCTACCAGGGGTCAGCTGGGCAGACCCAGCGGAGGCCTGATTATTGCCATCGATCGTAACTTGGGGATCGTAGGTGAGGTGATATTTAGGAGTAACTGGCTTCTGGCTCTTATGCTATCTAGGGAGAATAATTTAGAGCCGATACTCCTTTTGAACCTCTATTGGAATCCGCTTAAAGTAGACATTGAGGAAGTGGAGGACTCTCTAGATATAATCTTGGGAAATTGGTTCGAGAAAGGGTTTGGAAATCGCATTATTTTGGGAGGGGATTTCAACTTAGCTTGTGCCGATGGTTCGGTGCTTAACGAAAGAGGGGTATTACCTAGACTTCTTAGTACGACTACAAAAAGAGGTATAAGGTGGGACAATTATTTAGTTAACTGGGATTTGGGTCTTTTAGACCATGCCTTAGATTGGAATCTTCCTAAATATACTTGGAAAAGAGGAAGTAAGAGCTCTAGAATTGATTTCTTCTATGTATCTAATGGCTGGAAGCAAGCTTGTGGAAAACTATCACATATGGAGGTCGAGTTCAGCGACCACGTTCCCTTATGTTTTTCTCTCTTCATCCCCGACAGGAGTATTCTTATCAATCCCATGTTGCAGGGTTTAGAGGTGGGAAACAATGGGAGAAGGGTTACTTGGAATAAGAAAATAATTAAGAAATTTAATACCTTGGTGTTGGAAAATGTGTCACAGGTGCAGCTTCAAAGTATCAGGGGGGATGACATTGAGTTGGGAGGTTCCTACTATAATATTATTTTGTCATGTGTTTATAAAATTAGTAGGACCAGAGATCTGGGGGTGCCGACACCGAGGGTGCGGGCGGCTGATCCCAGAATTCAAAAAGCCAAGCATACTAAATATAGGGAAATTAAAGCCTTGAAAAAAGTGTCTATTCCTTTCGCGGAATTTAGGCTGAAAAAGAAAAAAATAATTCAGAACTATAAAAACTTTATCAAGTCTCTTAGAATGGATCACTATCACGAAACACATCAACTTATGATGTATAATCTATGCAAGGGCAGAGAGGTTAAATTTTGGTCTATTATCAACTCCATACTAACGCCTTCTAAAGATAAATTAGACTGCCCCATTCAAGCGGATGTGTGGACTCTCTTTTATAAAGCAAAGTTCGCTCTACCCGCTAATCTCGCTAGGGAACAGGATGTGAACTTGGGCCCTCCGGTTGTAAGTGAGTGTTTGTGGGATATAGAGGATATCAAATGGGCCATCAACAAGCTCAAACCTTCTAGAGCACCGGGCCCCGATGGTATTCCCCCCTTTGTTATAAACGCGGCCCCAGAAATGTGGGCTAAGTTACTCAAACCCATATTCGATGATGTATTTAAATATCATTCCATCCCTAAAACCTGGTCGCAGAGTATTATAATTCCTATCTACAAAAAAGGGGATGTCCTAAATCCACAGAACTACAGGCCTATTGCACTGTTAGATGCAGCGAGCAAAGTTTTTGGCATTTTGCTTTTGAGGGAACTTAATAAGGTTATTAGAGGGAAGGCCTGCTATAGTAAATTTCAAGTTGGGTTCAGAGAGGGCTTGGGAACCGACCTAAATGGGATGATTTTGGCTCATCTAAGAGATACAGTTCACCAAACTAAAATGGGAGATGTATACATGGCTTCCCTGGACCTTTCTAATGCCTTTGATGGGGTTATTAGAGCAAGATTGTGGACAAAAATGTTAGCTACGAATGTTCCACGCAAGATTGTCCAAATCTTGGCTCTTCTACATAGGAATACCACCGTTAGGGTATGCTTATCACAAGAATGTTCCCTATCCGAGGCAGTTGATACTGAGGTTGGGGTCAAGCAGGGCTGTTCCCTTGCACCCACGCTCTTTAACCTGTACGTTAGCGATGTGGAGGACATGTGGCAGGGCCCTTCCATTGCTCCGGTCAGGTTGGGTAGC
This sequence comes from Ambystoma mexicanum, assembly GCF_040938575.1. Classification (NCBI taxonomy): domain Eukaryota; kingdom Metazoa; phylum Chordata; class Amphibia; order Caudata; family Ambystomatidae; genus Ambystoma; species Ambystoma mexicanum. The sequence continues at coordinate 170,789,991 of NC_090922.1, forward strand.
TTGGCTATCGAGTGGATGGCCTTCGCAGATGACTTTATCCTCTTTGATCGTAACCCGAGAGGCCTTCGCAGAAGGATGGATATCTTTTACCAATATGCACTGGCGAATAATCTCTCCCCCAACGCTTCGAAATCCCAAACGATTGTAATTTCTAGGAAAAGAGTTGCCAAACCTTGTATCTGGAAGATGGGAGATAACTCGGTGGAACAGGTTCAGGCCATAACCTATCTAGGTTATAATTTTTCCAACCAATCTAGCTTAAAGATGTGGAAACTGAACCTTGGGGATAAAACAGCTAAACTAAAGAATCAGATGAAGTTTCTGAGGGGAAAGGTCTGTAAATTTTCGCTTCTGCCTATTAGACGATTCTACCTTGCGAAATGTGAACCGGTTCTTTTGTACGGTTTGGACATTTGTACAAAAGACTTGAGTTCTTACCTTAATGTGATCCAGGGGAAATTGTGGAAGGAAGTAATGGGCCTTTCTAGGGCAATCCCCAATTCCATTATTCGGCACGAGTTATGTCTCATATCACTTAAAGCCAGATACTTGTGGAGGCAACTCTCCTCTTTTAGAAAAATATATGATCCTCCGATAAACACTTTATATGAGTTGTTGAATAAGGTTGTCAAAACGGGGACGGTACTATTTATTAAGAGTTTTAGCGATAGAATGTTCTTTTTGTTGGAATCGCTGGGACTTTGCTTAGACGATCTGATTCTGCGACCGGGACTAGTCAAAAAAATCTTTATTTAGGTCAGACTGGGTAGACACAGTAAATGATATTGAGTCCCATTTTACCTACAAGGAGTATGCTAAATTTTTGCATGCAAGGGAATCGATTCCTCTATATATTCAAAGATTTCCTTGCCAGAAGGCAAGAACTACATTTATGCGTTTCAGATTTAATCAGATGCCCACTCTAGAAAGAATTTACCATTGGAACCATATAGAAAAAGGATCGAAGGATAATTCTAAAAATCTCGCATGTCGATTTTGTGGAGCGACTGACATGACAGAAACACTTAGGCACCTTCTCCTGACATGCACCCATTTTGGGAATAAAAGATCTCTCTACTTGACAGATAGATTTGAGGGGGATTGGGAAATGTCGAAGAATCTGTTCTGGAGTCGCTGCATGTGGGGGGCAAATATCTCCCTAATCCTCGCATTGAATTCACTCCTACTTAATATTCAGGAGGAACTGGAAGCTAAAAATAATGAATTCAACGACTAGAGACTAGATAGATCCAATGGTATATGAAATGATATACGGTATATGAAATGTAATCTGTATATAATACATATGGAATTTGATTTTATGTCTGGGAACGATTTTAAAAGTTGATAAATGTGTTAAAAAATGTTCTGTTCATAAAACGAAATATATTTTTCTATTTGTTTGGAATGTACTTTATGTTGTATAAGGTTTTATGTAAACTAATCATGCAACAATAAAAAAAAAAAAAAAAAATTAGCCTACCCTCTCTCATGAGTTAGGCCCTAACCCAAGGCTTGTTCTTTGTAGCTGACCTTCCTGACTGTGCTCTTCCTCAGAATTTTAAAAGGAGTGAAGGTACATTGCTATCTTTGTCTGGAGCTTTATGAATAAGCCTTGTTTTCTGGTCTTGCACCACGTGTGAGGAGATCATGATTTGTCCATTCCATCCTCTTATTTAGTGCTACTTAATTCAATATTAGGTTCTATTACTCTCGTGGGCCTCTGGACACTCGATTGCTCTGTCTTGCATATGCTTTCTGCATCTTTCATTGTCCAATACTTGGCACTCGCAAATGTTCACTCCTTTGCTTAATCTGAAAGAAATATGTCCTACATACATGGCTTATCCTCTTTGACTCATTTTATGCCTTGCAATTACTTCTTGCTGCAGCATTCTTGATTCTGAGCCAAGCAAATATTCTTTGTTCTTGCACGCATTTGTTTTTCAGTGCTTTTCAGCTCTGCAGCATTGATCTCTCTCATTGAGGCTTCTAGCTTACTATTATACAAAACTGATGTCCATGTTCTCAACATGGCTGCTTTCCCCGTGTTATATTTCCTAAGTTTAGCAAGCTTCTATATGTCTCATCTACCTTGCATTACTGGGTATATACATCTACTCCATCTCTTATCAGTTATCTTCTCAGCGTATATGATTTATTTGCATTTGCATGTATGTTCACTTTGTTACTTCAGTCACATCTTCATTCTTTGAGTAGTCATATATCGTTTCAGGGTACCCTCGTCTCTTCTCTTCATGACGTCACTTTACACCTGTCAGACTTTACATATAGTTCTTCTATGTCCAGTCATGTCTGCAGAATTCCTTCTACCACATCAGATTGACGGTACATTCAATACGGTTGTCTGAGCGCATACCGTCTTTCATATCTTTGGTGCGGTATTGGGATGATACCAGGTGTCATGCACAGTGATTTCTTGCTGTTCTTCCAATATGACAGAGGTGAAGGAGTGAGGCCTAATGATGTGTACATCTGCCTCTCTACATTCCCCCCTCTGGTTGAGTCCTCAGGCATCTCCTCGATCTTTATCTTCTCTTCACGCTGTGGTTTCTTTGGAATTCATATCTTCATTTCACCCACCTCAGGTCACATGCATTCTTTATGTGTTCATCCACACTCCAGGTCATATGGCAACACTCCCCAGTTAGTAGACAGAATACCCAACGCCCCACATATTTCTTATGATCCTTAGGATAATAAAACTTAAAACTCCTTGGGGTGCCAGAGGACTTCCTTTCAAGTGCTCATGGGTGGTGTTTTTGGTATGTTTGTGCCCATCAGTTAGAGCATTCACATTGATCATTATCTTCATACCAATAGCTTTTTCTCAGTCTTCTTGCATTGTCCTATGAATATTCTTATAAGACAGCATCCCCGCAACACTAACACTAGTATTTCTCCCACCATTTTGAAGGCATTTGCCATCCAGGTTGGAACCCACGATAATAGCAATTAAACCCAAACTTCATCTTCGGTCTCATCTACTTCTTCCACCATTGTCGTATGCAGAGTTGACAGCATAGTTGTGGCTTCTGTCAGGGTTCAATTTTCTCCATCATGGGCAAGTGCATAAGTACAGCAAGAAGGCCCGATTTTTGCAAACACGCCTGCTTCCATTGCTGTAATTAAGTCCAAGACATACCTGTTCTGGAGGGTCATGTGTCTGATGGTCCTCAATTCTTCTTTAAGCACATTAAATATTTGTTTTGTCATGTTAATATTAAAGGTATTTGTATCACGCACCGTTACCACCAGAGTAGTCCTCAGGCGCCCTGGTGGATCTGAAAAGGGGGGTGTGAAAAAAGGGGGCAGTGGGTGTGTGGGTTAGTAGGGTGTAGTGGGGAAAGAAAAGTGAGAGTTGTGATTTCCTGTTGGCAGCTTCAGTTCGGTTTGCACCGTTCGCTGAGCTTAAGTGTGGCTTTCGGGTCTCTGCGACTTCCCATGTGCTTTTGTGAGGTGTTATGTGTTGTTAGTCTGTTGTTGTAGTGTGGTGAAATGCATGTGTATTGCTGTACAGAGATGTGGTTGTGTGAGTTTCTGTCTGGGCAGCGTATGTGGAAAATTGAGGTTTTAGAATTGGGTTAGCAGGTTTTCCTTACCTCTTTGTCTTTGCGTTTCTGTGCTTAGCATCTATGATTATCCTGTGTGTTTGGTGTGGTAGTTTGTCTGCTTAGTTGGAGGGCATGTTGAGGAGTGGCAGTTTTCCTCTGTGTTACTCTAATGGTATGTCTACCTGGCTGATGCTGGCGTGATCCCAGACCTGGGTTGGTTGTTGTTTGCTACAAACAATGTTAATTGTTTATTGCAGCTCCCATCTGGTGATTTGTAGCCATTTGGCATTTGCTGTAGCTTGCAGTCCTGACATGAATGTAATAGGGAATATCACTGCTGTTCTATTGAACAATTTATGCTAATCTGGAATATCCTGGTATGCTTCTATTGATTTTGCCCAAAAAATAATTATCTCCTTTCTGTCGGTGAGGTTGAGCGACCTCTTCTTTCTTTGGTGTGCCTCCATTTTCAGAAAGCTGTCTATGTGGAGATTACTTTGAGGGATAACCAACACAGGAACATGTATTATCACAAGATAACATATTCCTTCCCAACTTCTAGGTTGCTTCATGTAAGCTTTGGATCCACAGGCCCAGCAATGGTCCATCAACACAGCAGTTTCTCCTGTCATTCCTGGCACATCAATTATTTGCTGACATCCTTTATTTTCTCCAACTTTGGTCAGTGTTGCGTTCTTCATGGGCAGTATGGATACAGGTCCTGCTTCATCTTCAACTCATGTTAGTAACTTTGCATACTTAGCACAGTCCTTAAGACAGTTGTCATTCACTATTTGCAATACCTTCACTGGTGCTGTCATCAATAAGTGCGCGCATTCCTGCTTCCCATCCTGTGCTGGTGGATACTTGTCCATATACCAAAAGCTGAGGTCTCTCCCAGCATCCTGGCAATCCTGTTGTTTCTCATGTGTCTGCACAATTCAGACTCTTTTGTTCAACAATCCTTATCTCTCCTCCAGTCAGACCACCAAATGAGTACAGGAGCATTCTGTTCTTCCAATTCAGGTGTTTTTCCATCTTATGTGTCTTTAGGTAAGCATATTCATATGGGAATCTTCCCTTTGACATCCAAAGTAGGGTTGCTTATTTCCCTTCTAATTGTCCTATTGTTATGCATGCTGCTAGACGGCTGAGGCACTTTGCTTCATGTATACGCATTTCTCTGACAATTAATGTTCTGGCTGTGCTCATTGAATGAGAGAACATACATAGCAGCTCTCATCTGACGTTCTCCTCCGCTCCTCACTCATTTGTTGATACCACATGTAATTTGTTTAATGGGCTGAGTTATCAAGGTACGTGTTTATATCCTGATAATTTTCTTCAACATCTCTTTTAACTTGGTTAATTTGAAATCTCAGGGAAAATATCACTTGTGCTTTTATTAGGGATAGAAACATCTTTTCACAAAAAGCTATAAGCATAAGGAAGTAAAGGGAACACATTGTACACAAGGTAGCTACAAAAAGTATTGCAAAAAAAATGAATGTATAGAATTTTATTCTGTACAGTAAGCAACCTTCTTGCTAGCAATGTGTATCTTACATAATGAAAGATTCCCATTGGCTTTAATTCAATCATTCAGCTTCTGTCACTTTAATAAACCAAACGTTTTTTATAACCGAAATTGTAATGCGATTGCAATTATAACCCTGAAGATAATAGTGCTGTTTTTAGGATTTCCGAAAAAAGGGACACTATCAACGTGTCATCTCACTAGAGCTTAATAAGTTTGAACTATGTATACAAAAACATCATACAGAAATGTGTGTAATGTTACAGGCATCATAAAGTGTTGTGTGCATTCTTCGTGTTCTGTTTTAAAAGCTTTGTATCTTCAGTTTAACAGGAATAGTTTTGTTGAACTCTGCAAAGTGTGCTTGTTTTCCTTCAAACTTTGGAAAAACTGAAAGTTAAAAGTGTTTTTACTTCATCTTTTCTATGTTGGCTCTTGCTAGCCAATCTAGTATGTATTTGTGGAACTTCTTCTCTTGCTTCACGGCAAGTGGGTTCAGGTAAAGCTTTATGTCAGTCAGGTGCAGCCAAGCTCCTCTTCCTTCGAGATTCACAGCAGTTGGAGTGACCCCCTCTACTAGGTAGTGTCTTTCAAAATAGGGTTTATTCCAAGTACGAAGGAAACATCTAACAAGCACTTGGTCACCATGGTACAAATTAGGTGGCTTCATCAAGTCTATAGGATCAATTCTTTCGCTGTCTTCATCAATCTTCTTCCATCTGATTTTTGATCTGTTAGGAAATAAAAGAAACACTGGCGGTCATATATGTCAAATAATAATGCATCTAATCCCTTAATGTGTTTGCTAAACTATGGGCATCAGTTTTCACTTGAGTGGGAGTAACAAGGGACCCTCTCATGCAGTGTCCAGTCATCAACTCATTATGAGTTTGGTGGTGATCTGAGCAATGCTGATTTCTCAGGGCAAACAGAGCAAGGAGTAGGCAATGTAGCCATCTTTCTGCAAAGTCATCTTAATTCTTAATTTAAATGCTCACAGATGCCATTCACCTGTGAGTTATAGGCAGATGGAAACATGTGCTTTATGCCTAATAGAAGAGCTATCTGTTCAAATAATTCATTTACAAAATGCGGCCCATTATCAGACCGCAGGTCTTCACACACACCCCATCTAGGAAACACCTCACGTACGATAAACTTGGAGCCACATGTGGCATCAGCGGTTACATGCCTTTCCATCTAAATGTTTTTCGATGAAAAGACTGTATACCGGCATTGGCGTGTGTACATGGACATGCCTCAATCCATCAGGAAAAGGGACATACTATCACTAACATGTATCTGTAGCCATTGCATGTTTCAACATGTCCACATAGCAGATGTTGAAAAGGACCATTGGGTCTTGATATTGCTCATCTTACTGTTCGCAAGGTATACCCTGCTGTGATCATCTGACCGATAATGCAGTTGCAATACACTGTGCAATGTGTTCTAATACATTTGGTGAAAACCAGTATCCTGTGGTCATGTCGGCGAGATTCTCTCTGGTTGTATGTGCAGGATAGTGAAGCAGATCCAGCGCACCTCTCAATAATGCTAGAAGCATGACTGGCTTTCCATTGCTATCTTGGCTCTATGTAGCCTCTGTGGCAGAAAGGGAACTACCCTTTCTTTTCCATAAATCCTGCTCTTCCTGTGGAGCTCGACCTTGCAACTCAATTAACTGCAATGGATAACATATTAAAGCCTGCTTTCAGCAGCATGCAACGTTCTGACATTTGCTTAACACCTTATGCTTCAAAATCAGAAATATTTAGAAAATATGCTGCTCCTTTGCCTTCAACATTTGCGGCTTTGTTACTGCAAGAAATCATGTCCACCCCTTTACAGGGTGAATGGGTAGGGTTGGTCAAATGTCACTATCGCCAGTACACACGAGACTGGTATGTTCACCTTGTGTATTAACTCCCTATTTTTGGAAAAGTCACAAAATTGTGAATCTCCTGAAATGCCTATACTGATTGCACGGGGTTGGACTCCGCCCTGTGCAGGGCAAAAGGTGGGGTTGGTCAGATTTCACCATCACCAGTACAGACTGGTATGCTGACTTCCGGCCAGAATTTCAGCCCACCAACTATTATGGGGCTGGAGTCAACCACGAACAAATAAAGGCACTTTCACAAATATACATATAGAGATAGTGGCGGGGATCATTATGTCTGTCCATTGCGTAAGGGTCTGGATATATCACTTGACAACTTGTTTATTCCTAGAGATGAGAATACTTAGGAATGTATGCACTGTTTGAAATGACACTCACAATTTTAGAAATGTATGTATGCAACCAGACCCTTTTATTCTGTTGCACACTGTCAACATGAAAACAGTACATAAGGCAATCAGGTTTTTATATGGGACTGCATTATAGATTCTTCCTGCTTCTTCATGCTGAAAAAATATGAGTTATTATTACACAATTAATGGTACCCAAATAATGGGGTGATTGCTGGCTCATGCAGGCTTCAAACATGTAGCGGCATATCACACATATCCGGCTTAGAAAAGTGCTCAACTCCCTGAACCATGCAACAACTCATTTTAGCTAATCTCTTAGAAAATATACTTTCCTGTGCTGTGCATGTGCTGGATTTTATACAGCATGAACACAGGTGTGAAGCAACAGAGCCCTGTGTAGCAAAGGACTACAGTAATAAGGTACCTTCGTATGGACACAATTAGAAGGACAGACTTTTAAGGGTGCACTTGGAAGGGCATGTAGAACAGGGGACACACATGGTACTTTCACTGTAACTTGGAATTTCAAGAATCACCTAACGCTAGTCCGCTGTTTCCTTGTTTCAATAACTTGAAGCAGTATTAAAAAATTGACTGCTCCCGATAAAGCTTCAAGCTCCGGAGTGATGAGTCTGAGCCGAGGCCCCGAGGACCTTTTCGTGCCAACAGGCAGCACAGCACCATCTAACTGAAAATTAAAATGCAAGTTGCCGAAGGTCAATAAACACACAGAGTTGTTTTAGAGAAATGGAATATTTCATCGGGATCCAAAAAGGCCCGCGTGTTTTGTGGGAGAAGATTCTGCACTTCATCAGGGTTCTGGTATAATGGCAGCGGCGTAGAGGAGGCCTCAGATCTCAGAAGAGCATGGAGCTTTGTTTGCATTGGCCCACAATAAATATGTTAATGCAGAAAAAGATTGGCGAACATGACATATGAATGGGATTTTGACAGAAACCATGCCCAGACCTGCTGCAGACGAGAAAGTGTTCAGGAACAATTCATCCTTGAGAAGACATTTCCCTGTAGTACTGGCAATGCCAGTGAAGGTCTGACTCAGCTGAAGCGTTCGTGCTGGCTGCTTGGGCAACAATAGCCCCCAATTCGCAAAGCTTTACCAAGGAGGGACATTGACTTACTTTCTGAAAAGGTTAGTATTTTTACAAATGTTTCACTTCGGTGTGATAAACAAAAACGACTTCAGACTGATGTGCAAAACAAAACAATATACAACTTCAGAATTTGCATATTTATTTTCTAAGGTTACACATACTTTCGGAAGTGTGTGCCTATTTGTAACGTAAAAGCATAACTTTCACAGAGGGGCACCAGTACAAATGTGTATCTCAGGGTGGTGCCTGTTACGAGGGATCTGTAGCGAGGTGTGCCCTATAAGGAAAAGCCTGGCAACAGGAAGTTAAACCTGGCAAGAGGAAGTTAAACAGTTGAATAAAGTACGTGGAACGATAAGCACGTCTCTGCAAATCGTCTGAATTCGACACACAGAGACGATTTGCAAACTTTAGAGGTGGGATTGAAACCCGGGACGTGTTTCGAGCATTAACTATGTGAAAAAAGGAAAGGGTAAGATACATGATTTGGAGAAATGATATACCCTGATTTGAGAAAGGCACATGAGATGCAGAAACACGTGTCATCCAATAGGGCTCTCCCTCGGGAGATATGAGAAACATTCTTTCTTACTAAAGTAAAAGAATGTATCGATTCAAAATAACTTGTGGCGCAGTTCTCGTGTGGAAGTGAGAAATGTAACCTATTCCCAAGCAGGGCAACCACGCATCTGCTTTGCCCCTTCTTCGTGTTGGCGCTTCCAGCACTTTCTGCACACGCTGGTGTGTGCACATCCAGAGGCCTGGAGGCCTCGTTTATACTGTTGGAGTCTTCAATATGGCCTGGAGCCGCTCCCCCCGCCCCCAGGCACGGCAGTCCACATATCACAAGTTGGTGTGGACATTTGATGAAGGAACTGTGAAAAAGACTAACAGGAAAAAATATAAAGTGTCACTGAGCCACGGCAGGTGCAAGGTCAGTTCTTAAAGGAAGGTGACTGTGGATCCATGCACTGGCACTGCTGGCCCATGGCACTGGAACTGTGAATGAGCATATCACTGGTGCTCAGACGCCTGGCAGAGTGGCCAATCACACCGGCACGTGTGCACTGGAGTGGCAAGAGGTGACAAGTGCTGTAGACCATGCTACCCTGCAAGGGAGAGTGGAGTATAGCCAACAGGTGTGCAGAGTGTTCAGCAAGGTGCTAGTATGGTTGACCAGGCAGAAGACCAGGGCCTGGTGCTGCAAGGCATGGCAAAGGTGGCTTTTCTCAGACAAACGTGCCCGTTCACCCTCCTACCACAACATGGCAAGGGGCCACGGTGGACCGAATGGGTTGACGACTTTGATTACTTCATCCGAGCCACGCGGGATGAGAAATCGCCAGTCCTGAAAGACCTCTTCATCAACCTTGCCGGTAAGGAGATAAAGAGCATCATCTGTCATGAACCACCGGACGCGTCCCTTCTGGACTTGGTGGTCCCTGACCCATAGGGGACTGAACTCAGCAGTACTCCCAACATGGCCGCTGAACGTGAAACGCTGTTTGCCAGTCTCTGCGTTGTACGCTATGCGTTCTACAAAGCAGACACGCCCCCGCGGCCCTGCGCGTCTCAACGCTACCGCTTGCAGTAGTCAGACGTGTGCTGCCGTAGTTCGTACAATGATATCCACTGATTCCTGGTTCCCGGTCCCCAAATTTGCCTCCTGCTTCATCTTCCCCTTTTTGTCCTCACCTTGCATTCCTGCATTTCCTTCGCACTCCCCTTCCGAGTGCGCTCCTCACCATTTCCTGGACATCTGAACGCTCCCTGGAGACGGGACACAAACCGCACGCTGGAACCCGAGGACCCACGCAAAGGGTTATACAAGACCCGAAAGGTGCGAAAGAAGACTTCATCGAACAACTCGAACAAACAACACAGACAGGTGAGAAGGGGGAAACCTGTGACATCATCAAAATGAAACCAGGGCGGGGAAAGGACTACCTATGACAAGCTTGTGGCTGGGATGACCATAAAGCTTGTGATGCAGCCCATTCAGGACTACGAGAGATACACATTCATGTCAACAGTCTTCCCACAACATTCCTCCCCCAAAACTGTGGAAGAGTGCATCACCTGTCTTCATCAGGAGTGCACCACTTTTATAGTTTAATGAAAGCTTAAGAAAACCTTCTTAAACTAACAAAATGGCAGTCTTTTACAAAATGCTTGCAGTGCCAATGGAGCACATGTTGGTAAATGGTACATTTATGCAGCTTTTGCTGCTTGGAAGCACGACATTTCTCCTCCAGTATTTCCACCCACCAGAGAATGGTGTTACCGGACACTGGATGGAAGAATGTCGGGTTTCAACACTATAATTAGCATGAGCTCAGAATCAGGCCCGTCATGTTGGGCGGAAGAAGAGGAGGTTAAGCAGTTGCATAAAAGACGTGAAACGATAAGGTGGTCTCTGTGTCTCCTTCCTGTGTGGCGAAGGATAGCCCCTCCAACAGTGCCAACACAGCAAAAAGGCACATTCCAGTTACAGCTCACCAATTTATAAGTTACATGTGATTTAACATCCATTTGCAAATGTGTGCCCCACATTTTCCTGCCAATCTAGTGTAACACGTGAATTATATGGGAAAATGTACCAATAGCTTTCAGACTGGCACTTATGCATAGAAAGTGAAAAATGGTGCAGTACATCTTTTGCATTCTGTAGGAAGAACGAAAACGATTGAACTTTTAAAGACCTTTTTTACAAGTTGGTGATTTTTAAATCATGAAACGGTGCACAATGTATGCACTGTGCACATCAGTTACACGAAATCCCACATTTTCTGTCATAACTGTGATTATGTCTGGCTACAACCAAATCCATTCAGACAGGTATGAGTTACACATATGTTGGACATAGCTTTTCTGAATATCATGTCCAGCAGTAACTTAGAGCGCACATAGAAGTATCTTACACCCGTAGTCAGAGGCGTTGCTGGGGGGGGGGGGGGCTAAAGGGGCTATAGCCCCTGGTCTTTTGGTTCTAGCCCCGGACAGAATCTCAGGAGCTACAACCAAAAGACTAGCTAGCCTCCAGTCCCGACAGTTCCAATATTAGCATAGCCCCGGGTCTTTTCCAGACCTAGCAACACCCCTGCCCGTAGTAACCTAGGGGTGTAAGTGGTGGTGCTGGTGAATTGGTTTGTAATTGTTCAGTCAAAAGTACATCCGTTTTCACATAAATGTCATTTTTTTAAATTGGACCCTTAGGTGTCAGTGCCACTTATAAGCCAAAACTATTGTATAAGAGTACAATGACATATGAGGAGGGTCACAGAGCTTGTAGGTGTGGCTTGGTTATTTTCCCACCCATTGACTGCCCATGGCCATGCTAATTCCTATGGCCATTTCCACCCAGAACCTGCCCCTCCCCACCCAAAACACATCCTCTTGTGACCTCTTTGGGTTCCCTTTAATCAAGCCTTTCCAACATCAAACTTTGCAGTCAAAGTGCCTGCCAGTGTTTTTTCAGAGCAGTCTTCAGAGAGTTAATTACTTAATTGGTGTACTATTAATGTCTTAACCAGATCTGCCTTCAGCCACTCATTTTATAAACACAAACCATGTCCTTGATTGAAGTGCTGGTAAAAACAAGCATTGGCAAATCCAACAATTTTGTCTTGTATATACGTGTTAGGCATTTGCCATAAACTGCTATTAGATGCCCAGGTACTTGCACCATTTTGCACGAGCTAATATCAATGGTTGGTTAATTACACTATGGCAGTGCCTACCAAATTCCTTTACCATACCTACACAGTAGTCCAAACTGTTGGCATTGCCAACACCTGTTAATTCTTACTGAAAAACATAGCATACAAAGCCAAGAGTGGGGAGAAGTACATGTTAAAGGCTGCCAGAACTGCCATGGAGCAAAAGGCTGTCCTTGTGGTTTGGAGGTTGTCCTTTGTCATGCTGTATGCATATTTCAAGTTCAGAAGTTGCTTTGCTAAGGAAAGGGGCCATTTGTCTCAATTCATGTTAGTATGTCAAATGTGAACATTATTTGCAGAGTAGAATGGGATTGTCCAGGTTTTGCTGTCTAGGTTCCACTCTAGCTAGGAGGCCATGTTGCCAACCTTTTTCTTTTCATCCACCATCAATGACATTTGTGATGTCATCTTTGATGTCCTGGGTGTTAGTCTTAGCAGTGCACAGTGGTGGCGCGAGTTATGGTTGTTTAGCTTACCATAACTGGCAAATTTCTGGGTTTTTTGGATTTTACTTGAAACCATAATGTCCCTTTAACAAAGGTTTTTCAATGAATTTCAAAGGTTTTTATTAGTGCAACTTAACCATAACGTCCCCTTAACAAAGTTTTTTTTAACTTTATTTTTATTAATTTTCTTAAATGAACAACATACAACCATCACATTATACTGACGAACCCCAAAATCCCCCCCTCCCTTGACACACCATAGCTTGACATTGACCACCAATTCTGTGGTTATAGTCTACGTGGGTAATTGTTGTCCTTATTACCTCTGATCAGTCTTCACAATCCTCCAGGGACGCTCGTCCATTGAACGGCGACCAGTGCTTAACCCCAGGCCTGACCACCTAAGCCTTTCATCCAGTGCCGCCCACCTAGGTCTCAGCAGCTTCATTTGCAGGTTGTTGGAGCAAATAATGTGTATACGCATCCCACATGCCCGTATCACAACACCATTGCCTGTTCAATCAAACCCCATCCATTCTCCATGTCATTACAATGCATGATGTCATCCTTCCATTGTGAAACTTTTGGGGCACTTCTCTTCCCCCACAGCATGGCCACTCTCCGCTTAGCCAATATGAGGAGCAGGGTCACCAATTACAATCCCATCATTGGATCTGGGTTCACTTTTTGGCCCATGATCCCACCAATCGTTTCAAATACTCCCTCCCAGAACTGTTGTATGTTCGGACAACCCCAAGCAACGTGAAGGAAATCTGCCATCTCCCGGCGACACCTAATACATGTCCCCATAGCACCCGGGAAGAATTCCTTTAATCTAGCAGGCGTGTAATAGAATTGGTGGATATATCTGAAATGGATCAGTTTGTACCCAGCATTGATAGCTCCCTTCCTAATTCCTTTGCAGCAGTACTTCCATGCATCCTCCGAGATCTCCCTTTTCCCCAAGGGTGTGATGCTGCCGTGCCTCTGGTCTGAATGAACATCGAGTACAACCCCATGGTTAAACGCCTGCCCATCAGGCCCTCAAGCATCTTATTCAAAATGGGGGATATCGGCGGCTGGTCAGGAAAGGTACTAAACACCAGTCAGAGACTCACCTTAAGCCTAAAGTACAGGAATAAATCCAGGGCTGAGAGTGTCCCCCTCCCCTTCAATTCCTCTAGGGACACGAACCTTCCCCCAGGGAACAGATCACCAAAGCATGTAATACCCAGTTTTTTCGTCATATCTACAAAGCTTTTTTCACTAGTCAGGGTTATCTCTGGCATGTATATAACCGGGAGCTGGGGTGAATATAGAACTTCACCTTTCCTTTTCTTTTCTAATTTAGTCCAGGCCTTACACGTTACTTCCACCAGGTTCCTTGGAGAGTGTACCCGACTGGGGGCTAACAGGATGACTAACCTAAGCAGATTAGGCACGGATACCGCTCTTTCCACCTCTATATGGCACCTATCATGTTGTAACCTGTGCCAATATACCAAAAACCCCACTTGAGCTACCTCGTAGTACGTCTCAAACTCTGGCAGCGCCAGACCACCTTTTGACACCGGGGCCACCAACTTATCCCACCAGACTCTGGCCGGTTTATCTGCCCATATGAATTGAATTATTGCAGCGTTCAAGCTACAAAAGTACTCCTCAGGGTCCGCCACTGGGGCATTTAGAAAGATATAAAGGAACCTGGGAAGAAGCGTCATCTTTATCACGGACACCGCCCATATAGATTCAGTAAGAGCCTGTTCCATCTGCCGAAAGTTTCCCTAGCCCTTACCAAAGTTTTAAGGTAGTTATTATGGTACACCACCCGCGGGTCCCTCACAATAGAAATGCCCAGGTAATTTGTGGAGGTCATGTGCCATTGAAATACCCATGTGTCCTGGAATTGGGACGTGGCTTCAGTTAGTGGGAACAAGACTGATTTAGAGGTATTCACCTGCAGCCCAGACACCTCCCCAAATCTCTGAACCTCCCTCATCACCGGATCCAAATTCACCCCCGGATCTTTAATGAACAATACCATGTCATCAGCGTACAGTGAAATTATTAATTTGTGGTTATACAATTTAATCCCCCTGTGTGAATGCACGTCCCTAATCCTTTCCGCCAATGCCTCGATCAGCAAAGCAAAAAGTAGGGGTGACAAGGGACATCCCTGTTTTGTCCCCATCTCTAGAGGGATGGGAGACGTTAGTTGAACATTCACTCACACTCTCACTGTCGGTTGTGTATACAATAATTTCACCATGTTTATATAGTGGGCCCCCATTCCCATACGACGAAGGACAGAGAACATAAATGGCCAGAACCAAATGCCTTAGTGGCATCCAATAGGGCATCCACTATCGAGTCCCCAGTGGGCACCGCTGCCATTAACCCGAACATTCTCCTGAGGCCATATGAGGTAGAGCGGCCCGGGATAAATCCCGCCTGGTCCGCTAATGCCATCTCTGGCATAAAGGGCGCCAGCCTTAAGGGCAAAACCTTCGCTGGAATCTTATTGTCCATGTAAATTAATGAAATAGGGTGATATAACGAGCACTCGCTACCTGGTTTATCGGGTTTCAACAAAACTACTACCATTGCCTCCCGCAGCGAGTCCGGCAGGATTCCCATTTCGAAACTGTGCCGATACATCTCTAGCAGGTGAGGTGCCAAAGAGTCCGCAAAACATTTATAAAATACTGCCGTGAACCCATCGGGCCCCAGCGATTTCCCAGACGGTAGAGATTTAATCGCACTTAATGCGTCCTCTAGCGATAATGGGCGATTCAAAAGTTCCCTCTGAGCCTCCGTGCACCAATGCAGTGCAACCCTATCTAAATAATCCTCAATATCCCCAAGGGATGCTTGCAGACTCGAAGAGTACAAGCGAGTATAGAACCGGAAGAACTTCTGGACTATCTCCATGTCCTCAAATTTGTTACTCCCATGATCATCTGCAATCACCTGGATTCTTCCCATAAAACTATCCATTTATGTTGCCTTCGCAAGGGTGCGACCGAGTTTATTGCCTTCCCCATATTGCTGCAGATTAGTCGCACTTCTCAGAAATTTAACTTCCCTTAGCGCCAGCATTTGGAACTCCTGTCGGTGCTGAAGGATCTCAGCTCGAGTTTGGTCTGAGGGAGCCGGATTGGCCGCCTGCAGCTCTTGTAGGATAGCTTCCTTAGCCACCAGTTCCTTCATAATTAATTTAAGGATACCAGCCTCCCTGGATATGCATTCACCCCTTTTCACACACTTCAAGCTCTCCCAGAGTATCCCCGGAGACTGCACTGAGCCCACATTTAGCTTGAGGAAGGTGTTAATCGCTGCTTGCAATCCATCCCTAAATACCGGATCCGAGAGGCTGTCCCGCTTGAATAGCCACAAGAACTCCCTGCTAGCCCGCCCTTCTACTCCCAGGTCAAGAAGCACAGGCGCACAGTCCGAAAGAGTGCGGGCAAGGATCTCGACCCCCCTAACCCTACCCAGCAATGACTGCGAGATAAGAAAAAAGTCCAGCCTCGAGGCTGACTCATGAGTATCGGAGTGACAAGTGTATTGCCGTGCCCCCGGTTGTCTCACTCTCCACATGTAGGCGACTTCCCACATGAATGCCATCTCCCGCAAATGAATCATCCCTCTGTTCCCGCCTCCCTGCAGGCCCCTATATCTATCTAATTCAGGCTGCATCACAGTGTTGAAATCTCCTGCCCAGATCACCTCCCCAGTCGATAGACCTCCAAGCTTCCGATCTATCCAGTCAAGGATCTCCACTGTATCGTTATTGGGCCCGTAGTAGTTTATTAATGTGTATAACTTCCCTTGCATGGCGCCCTGCACTATAAGGCCCCTGCCCCTTCATCCTTTATCACTGTGATCTGATGGAACCCGACCCCATGGTGAATGAATGTGCAAACCCCCCGGGCATATGTGGAGTAGGAAGAGAAATACCTATGGCAACCCCATGTTTTCCTGAAGACAGTTTCATTGTCCTTGGTTAAGTGTGTCTCCTGCAGAAATGCTATTTCATCCTTATTCCTCTGCATATACAGCAGTATCTTACAGTGTTTTATGGGGCACTTCAATCCTCTGACATTCCACGTACAGAATTTAAGTGATGCCATACATCTGGCCGGTAATCATACAGCCCACAAATCGGCCCGCCTTCCTGGGTTGAAGCGACAGAGCGTCTCTAGAAGGACCTAATTCAAGTGTGTCAAGTGCACCCACCACCCCACCAACAACCCCAACTTGTCTGTGAACATATGTCCCCACCCCCCACCCTCCTGTAGAACCCCCCAACCTCCAGACTGGAGACCGAATATCAGACCACCATGTAGTTTCCGCCCCACCCCTATCAACCCCTCCCCAACTTGTCGATGTGGTTCCACCCCCACAACCTCTCTGCCCATCCCAGCCGACCCTCCCGCCCCCACCGAGTACCCCAACCACTCAGCCCCCCGCGTGCCAATGGCATAATTTCAAACTGCTTTCGCAACGGGAGCGGCTGTGTGCCCGACCCTCCAGCATACTTCTCCAAGTATAGCAACTCCTGCTCAGCCGAGTGAAACCAAATGCAGCAGTGAACTTATCTTTAAACAATGGAACACACTCAGACTCCCGCTCAAGCGGCATTCCCACGCTGCTCGGAGGCCCTCGGTAACATGTCCAGAAAGGATGCAGCTTCCTCCGGAGACTGAAAAAATAAAGACTGACCATTATGTTCAACCCGGAGCTTAGCCGGGAATAACATGGCATATTTCATATTCCTGTCACGCATACGTTTTTTCACATCCAAAAATGTTCTCCTGGCCACTTGCACCTTATCCGAGAAGTCAGGAAAAAATGTGATGGTGTCCCCCTTGTATGTGACAACGCCTTCTTCTCGCGCTTTCCTAAGCGCATTGTCCCTGTCCCTATAGTTCAATAGACGAGCAATCAGTGGCCTAGGTGGTGCTACCGGAATCGGTTTTCTCCCACTAGGAATTATATGCGCTCTTTCTACAATGCACAACGGGGAGAACCCTTTGGAACCCAGTGTCTCAAACAGTTTGTTTTCAACCAAAGATTCCATGTCCCTCTGGTCAGTCGATTCAGCCGGCCCACTATCCTTAAATTATTCCTTCTTGGCCTCAATTTGAGATCCTCCTGCTTCTCCTTAAATTCTTTCAGGGCCTTCTTTACCCCAGACATTTCTCCAGAAACCGAGGCCGTTACATCTTCGACGCCGGACAGGCGACCCTCCGCCTCATCCAGTCTCTCCCCGTGCTTGTCCAGACGAACCTGCATGTGATCCACCTTGCAGGTCAGGGCATCGAGCTTTCCATCTAGAGACTATATCCCCGACTGCAACTGCATGAGCATGGCCTTGATGTCTTGAAAGGCGGCGGCAGGGTCAAGGCCCATCCCCGAGGCATTCGCCGCAGAAAGATCCTCCATCATTGCACAGTTCTTAGCTGGGGTGGACATCTCAAAATGCAGCTTCGATTGCTGTTTGCCCCCCTTACTGGATTTTGACATGCTGCATAAGTGGGACAGGCCCTGGGCAGACGCTGGCCCAGCACATACTATTTATGGGTCCAAGTGCCTGTGGCTTTACGAGGACACCCCCTGAGCCTCTCTGACCCAGGGTTCCGTCCCCACTCCACGCGTCAGAGCCCACACGCCTCCGCAGGCTGACCAAGATTGAAGCCCCCACCAGGGGACCAGATCTGTTCCCAGACCGGAGCACAGCCGCCACCTCCCCAACCCCACCAGGACAGGACCACAGGAGCAATGTCTTAGGTTCCCTGCACCTGTGTTCCCCCCTAGCACAGGTATCACCACCAAAGGGGTCCGTTTCTGCAGGCTCAATGGCCCTTGGATGAAGCCCAGATTGTCTATTCACGTATGTCCCAGGTGTGTAAAGAGTCTTCCCATTGAGCCACACAACTTCCAGGACCTAGTACCTGTGGGGGGGGCCTCAGCAGTCACACCACCCCCCTGAAGCTCGCAGTTCTCAGCCGGCACTCTGTTGGCCCAACCGTTCCTAGTGCTCGCCCTCAATGAAGTATATCTTTTTTTTTTTTAAATGTATTTGATTATTTTGGGACCCACAGCCCAAAGTCAGAAGATGTGCACCGCCTGCAGACCCCCGCTATGGTCCCGCCCCGAGACCCAGCGAGGCGCCCAAGGGCCGGCTGCCCCAGCAGCCGTCCAACCGAGTCCAGTTGCTCCCCGCCGCAGCTCTGTCCTCAGCTCCACAGAGGTGCTCAGGAGCCAACCGATGCCGCCGCAGCCACAACAACTCCTTCCTGGCCAGGTGTCCTGAGGGGAGCGAGGACTCACCCCACTCCGCTGCAGTTCGTGGCAGCCCCACTCTCCTCACACGGTGCTCACCTGCTCCGCCTCGCAGAGTCGTAGTGCACAGCTGTCCAGCCAGAGCCGCCAGGCCGGGATACACACTTCCCTGGATCTGCCTGAGTCGCACCGACTCTCCGCTCCTTCGACCTTGTGCGAGGGACAAACACAGGCAGTACGCAGCACCCACTCCCCACAAGGCTGCCCCTCCTCCACACCACGCTGCCGAGTCGGCCCGCGGTCATGGCGCGATTCCAGTAATTATGACGCCGTTTCACTCCAACTTTCCAGTTTTGGGGACCTGGCGCTATTAAATACAGATCACCGCCGTCCGTGTACAGATTCAGATCAGGAGTTTACCGGATAACCTGCCGGATAGTTTCGGGTGCTGGAGAGCTTTACGGACCTACGGCCATCTTGGCCTGGCTCTCTAGTGCCCCCTACCCCTTAACAAAGTTTTTTAATTGAATTTCATAGATTTTTATTAGTTCAACTTAACCATAACGTCCCTTTAACAAAGGTCATTCAATGAATTTCAAAGGTTTTTATTAGTGCAACTTAACCATAACGTCCCCTTAACAAAGTTTTTTCATTGAATTTCATAGGTTTTTATTGGTGCAACTTAATCATAATGTCCAGTTCATGCTATTTTCCTACAACTTACTAATATCATACTTAACCAATATAGCAATGTTTGTGTCCAATTTACAAAGTGTCACCTTAAAACTATGCCATTTCCCACCTTCTGGAATCATTTTTAACACTTCCATACACTTTTGGCAACTATTTCAACTAGTTTTGCATCCGTAGATGTCTACGAACATCTGACTTCATAGCGGACCTTCCGGACAGTGCCACATGACCATACGCTGGCGCGCAGCATGATGACGTGTCCGAGAACCCGTCCACACTTCACGATAAGATCTCTGCTTCACGGACAGTTCAGAACTGCATTTTCTACTGATCTAGGAACTTTCAACTTCAAAATTTCCCTTGCACAGCTCCAACACCTATTCCTACTCATTGTCCATTAACAATTTAGTACACAGTACATACTTTTAGCAAAACTGCTATTTATCTTAAAATGGCATCAGCTAATGCCATTCCTCCTCCCCAAGAGCCACCACCACTGCTGTAATCAAGGAGCATGAGAAACACTGCCCCCTACCTTAGAAATAACACACGCGCAACATTTTCCCTTGTACACCTACCCCTCCATATTAGTGTTTGGTTCCTCTTCCCTCATTTCCCTCCCCACCTTTCGTTCTCAGCTCTCCAGCCAAAAAAAGTACATCAAAAACAACAAAAGATATGTTCCTTCAGGAACCACCTTTCACAGTTAAAAAATAGAACTAAAAAAAACATGTATAGACTCCATCTACTTTATATTTCTCAGTAAATTACATAGACTCAATAAGATTTTCCAGCATTTCCATTTGCATTTTGTGTTATGCTAATAGGAATATTGTGCCGTTCATCTTCCGTTCCAGGGACTGGAACGGTGGATACTGGCTCAGCAGCCCAAGTTATCAGCCCAAGCGAAGCGAGGGTGGATAACGAGGTCTCTGGACCATTATCCCCCCATTCCAGTCCCTGAAATGGGGGATCAAGGCCATTAGCCATTAGCACCCTAGATTCCCAAAGCGGGTACCCGGGGTGCTAAAAAAGAGGATTTTTCTTCCTACACCTGGACGTCTTTTCCAAGATGGCCACCATGGAAAGGGAAGGCGAGGGTTCCATGCAGGGCCCCTCTTCGCTTTCCATGGCAGCCTGCAGAAGGCAAAAAGAGAACCCTATGACCATATTACCACAAGCATATTTTTCTTCCCTTTCAGATCTATCCTAATTTCGAATAACTTTACCACAAAGCCAGTTCCAGGTGCACATGGCCACTTTAGTCCTATGTTGTGTCCCTTGTGGTCATGGCCAGTAGCCAGATTGTCCACAGGCTACCCCTCAGTCACTGAAGGTATACCGCTATTTTTTGGAGCTACATTATGACACTTGTCAAATAATAAACACTGGCACATTTGCAAAACCATGCTTGCAGGTCCTTGCCAATGCTCCTTACGAAAGTTTGCTGGAAATCCACCCATGTTTTATTTTTTCAAAAGTGTCAAATATATGCACATACAATCGTCATATAACCTAGCCCGCACTTGACAAAATCCATTCAGACTTTACAAAAACATCTATATCTAGATCTATGATCTTTCTGCAAACCTGTGTGTAGATTTGTCAAATGGCCCCCTCTTCACAAAATCCCACCAAACTTCGCAAAAACATTCATATCAAAGATGGCATCACAAATATCATTGATGGCATCACTGATGACATCACATGTGAAAATAATATTCCTAAAAAGTCCCTACCTACAAGGGGTTCTTTC
Organism: Ambystoma mexicanum; assembly: GCF_040938575.1. Taxonomy (NCBI): domain Eukaryota; kingdom Metazoa; phylum Chordata; class Amphibia; order Caudata; family Ambystomatidae; genus Ambystoma; species Ambystoma mexicanum. Next base: position 170,811,373 of record NC_090922.1, read on the forward strand.
TATTTTGTTGGTAGCAAGATGTCAGGGGTGATTGTGTAATGTTACACATGTCATAACTAGCTCACAAATCTAGACTTAATACACACTTGTGCTACAACAAACAATACATATGACGACCCAATGCATATAACTGAGCGGCTCATACAAGGAAACAGAAGTAGGGTAGAAGGAACTAGCAGCATCCAACAGTTTATCTTCCTGCATACAAATTAATTGTGTGTTTGTGGCCTGGTATTGCCCCATGGATGTGCATCATGAGCTGACACCAGACCCTAAGGAAAGTACTTAAAGAACACACGACAAGGGTAACGTTTTGCTATACAGCACCTTTTCAATTTTCATATTGTGCTGGTCAGTGAATAAAACCACCTAGCCTACATTTTTCAATACACCGAAATAAGTGAGATAAACATGTGATGTCATCAGTGATGTCATCACTGATATTTGTGATGTCATCTTTGATGTCCTGGGTGTTAGTCTTAGCAATGCACGTAGATGGTGCGAGTTATGGTTGCTTAGCTTACTATAATGGGGGAATGTGCAGTGGTGTTTGGTTGCACTGTGAAGTAAAACATTCCTTTAGTGAATTATTTTTTTACTGATTGTACACATATATGTATGGCAGGGAAGGAAAATAAAGGGGCTAAACAAGTGATGTCGTCATTGATGCCAGCATTGACATTTGAGATGGCATCTTTCATGGTCTGGGTGTTAGTGGTAGCAGTGCACAGGGGTGGTGGCAGGGTTGGGGGCTCAGGTTACCATAACTGGCGAATTTCAGGGGTTTTTCTGTTTTAATTTGAAGCATAAAGGGGAGGTGGAAAGTTTTTTTTAGTGAAGTGTACAGGTTTTTGTTAGGGCAACTTAACCATAACGTCCCCTCAACAAAGTTTTTTTTGTAGTGAATTTCACAGTTTTTTGGGAGGGCAACTTAACCATAATGTCCCCTTAACAAAGTTTTTTTGTGTAGAGAATTGTGTAGATTTTTGATAGGTGGAAGGTAAGCATGAAATTGTGGCAATCAAGTTGATGAGCAGAATATACACTGAAATTATGTGATTTTGAGAGATATGTAGTATAATCTACATTCTTGACATACAGTTAACATGCAACATACAGAGCCCCCTCCCTATTGATATTGGAAAGGTGCGGACTGAGCGCCTGTTTGCGGACGGGGTTGGACAGGATCAACATTACCGAAAGAGGCGGGGGGTAGTAGAAAATGTACTATTGTCTTACACAAAAAGTGTGCAAAGTAGAAGAAGGACATATTATAAGTAGTAATAAGCAAATATGGAAACCTGAAGCTGGGAAAAGAAAACAACAAATGTAATAAGCATGTAGAATGAAGTGGATGGTATCATAAAAAAAGGATGCCTCCTGCATAATCACTTCAAAGAAACTCGGCAGCCTGGAACGACAGTGGACGGACGCAGTAGGACGAAGGGAGATTTCTGCAAAAGAGTGAGTGCAGATCATTTTTTTATATGCATGAGGTTTTTTTTGATATGTGGTGCATGGTGCATAAATAATAATTTATTTCTGTTGTTTTGACTCAGAAATGGTTAGTACTTTGAAGTGGCTGGAGGAGTATTTTCCGCATGGGGAAATGTCTGAAGACAGCAACAATAATGGTACACATTGTTCTGCATATGCAAAATAGTGACCAGTATTTTAGAGGCATTGAACTTCTGCATTTTCTTTTTAACAGACCAGAAAAAAAAAGACGAAAGGGTAACAAACGAGACAGAAGAAAACAGGATAAAGAGGATAGAGGAGAAAATGGACATATTGAATGCCAATTTTCAAAGTTTACGGGATTTTGTGGAGTACTGTGTGAGAGGAAAAGTTTGTTATCATTGCCCCACCTACACCTGCCCTGCTTCTCCATTCCCCAGTGAACCATTCCCAAACCTTGAACAGGAAAATAGACGTTTTGACGAAATATCCATCCCTTCTTCCCCTCACAAATCTTCTCCTCATAACCAGCCCGTGTTGAATCCTAATTCCCCCATATTTGTTTCAGTGTCCGCTTCCCCTGCTACTTCTTTCGATTGATGTGCGTGTGTGTGTGCTTGAAATGTTTTTGTGCAGTAGTTGTAGAGAAAAAGTTTGTGTGTAGATTTTTTTTTTTTTAAAAGACATAAAATGTTCGACCCATCCACGAGGAATGGAATGTGGGTGCTGTGTAATGTGAAGTAAGACGGATGTGATGTGAGACTGCACCATCTGTTGAAATTGTGCATACATAAACAGAAAGGGGTGTCCAAAGGATATACTACCTCGGCGTACCGCTTGGAAACGAGATAATACATGTTCGTAGAACACACCAGATGTCCGGAATGGGTGTAAATGAGGAAAATGGGAGTGTGTGAAGGACAGTAAAGCGGTCCGTATCGGGCGCAGCCAAAATGGTGCTATCCGTAGAACAGGCATGTTTGCCGGCAAGTTTGTAGGTAAACAAAATGGAGTTGTCCTAAGGACACAGGAACTGTCCGTACAGTGAACATAGCATGCGTGCACATGCGCAGTAGAAACGTAAGTATTGCGAACATCGCGCCTGTCCCTAACTGTCTGTCTCACTTGTGTCGCACTTTGAAGTAGTTTGAGAACCCGAACACTGTCTGTAGGACACTTGTGTGCATGTTTGATTGTTTGCATTTGCTGTCCAGGGGACTTTCATTACGGGGGAAGATGTTTTGAGGACGTCATCTTGTGAGCGCACCTACACTGAGCATGGGGACTAGTTTCCAAGGTTTGTGTGCTTCCGCAACAATAAAAATGAACTTGTAGACACAAGGCAAAGTATTGTAGAGTGTAAAAATGTAATTTCACACATCCCAAACAATAGCCCACCTCAGGAGTTGCTGTGTAAAATGTGTGTACCGCTTTGTAGGGATGAAGACGGTCACGAGGCACACCCCCGAACCCCTACAAAAGGCCACACCCCCAAGCGCATCTTCATTGTCCTTCTAGCTATAGCAGATTGAGGTGTGTTGCCTTTACTGCTGTAGTGACCAAAAGGAAAGTAATCGGTATGGCTTCCATGGCTGCTATTGGGTTATTAGTCTCTGCACCACCCCCAAACCTGCCACCATTACCACCTCACCAAGGGCCTGCAGAGAGATATATGGGTGAGGATTTAGAGATTGAGAAAGAAGTGGAGGAAGAGAATGAAGTGGAGGAACACTGCACTAGGAGCACTCGGCGGGAGTCGTGGGTGTGGCGGTTGTTTTCCGTTTATGGGAACGTACCAAAAGCCCGTCCGAACCTGGTGAAGTGTAACCAGTGCGATGTGGTGTTGAGTCGCGGGAGATTTGGAGAGTACAGTTTTGGTATGACAACCATGAAGCGACACCTCACTTCGTTCCACACTGCGGACATTCACAAGGTGGTGCCATGTGAAGAGCGTAGTCGTTTGAGTTCCTCCACAGCATCCTCAGAATTCCATCCTCCGACCACAAGAGACACTCCTGTGGGGGAGCGCCTCCCTTCAGCTGCTTCACAAGCTATTCGCAATGCTGTGGACCCTTACCTTTCAAAGGTGACAGTAGTGTGCATGTATTGTGACGTAATACTCTGCAGGGGGGAGAGTTTTCGAAGTGCTTTTGAGGCTGCAGTCACCGAGCACCAGAAGATTTGCTCCTTACCTAAATAAAGATCACCCTTCATATTTGTCTGTTCAGTTGCCCTTTCTTATCCCCGTGGCTGGTGTCCCTTCCTTACCCTCCTTTCACCTCTTCTCCTAGTGTGTCGAGTGTTGTTCATCAATGAACGTAAAAACAACAAAAATGACAGAAAAGGCTCTTTTCAGAGCCGCCTTTCTCAGTATAACAATAGAACTATGAAGTGAAGGGCTTAGACCCCTGCGTAGTTCAGCAAAAGTTTGCGGAAAGTCGTAGAGGGTAAAAAGGGAGGGTGCAAGCTGAGCAAACGCAATAAAGTGTACGTTGGGAGTAAGTGGCAGCTCTGAAAAGAGCCTTTTGGTGGTGTGTTGTGTGGGTCAAAAACAGTGGATTGGGGAAAATGGATTGTCAGATAGGTTAGTGTGATTGCAAAAGAGGGCGCAATGCATTTTGTAAATTGTGAAGAAACATCGGACTGCCAGCATATGTGAGGTGGGCTCCATCTCTGCGGAAAATGAAACTGCTACGAATCAAAATGTTTTCATTGTGGAAAGAGGACATGCCAACATCTCTTAAAAAGGCACACACGTCCTTATTCACATTGCGTCTCGCTTTCTCCATTTGTGGACCAAATGCAGAAGAACGCAACCATATTTGTCTTTGGGCAATACGGGAAAAAAGTATTTGAAAATTTGGAAACATGTCCATGAGCTTCGCGAGTCCTTCCTTCATGGCAAATTGCAAAGAAATTTCAGATACATGGCCTAAACTGTTTCCTCCACAATGAATGATCAGTATATCTGGAGGACGCTCTGTCTGTAAAGTAACACAAAGATGTACCAAGTCCATCCATCTCATGCCGCGCACGCCATGCCAGTGCACTTCCGCATGTGGAAATCTGAGATTTGTAGATAAACTGCAGCTTTCTCCGTGCACCTTCAACCAATGTATCCATGAGTCTCCCACAATCCAGATAATCTTTTTTTGAGCATGGAAAGCCATGGCTGTGTGGTGTCCTGTGAGGGAGAAGACGGTCTTACTAAAGTACGTCATTCAGAACACACCTACTAAACTTTATGGACCAATCCCTAGCTCCGCTCATTCTCATTTACATGCAGCTCCACCCTTCAATCCCCGGGGGTGATATGTGCTGGCTGCTAACTACCGCCATGATTGCGGACATGTACAGGCTCAGAGCGTGACGACGGTACATTAAAGTACTATTCCCCGTTTTCCCCTTTAAGGTAGGCTCTGAAAAGAGCCGTTTTATTTTTTATTTATTTTTGGCCACATATTGTACAGATATGTGGTATTTTATGTATTTTTTTGTATTTTTGGTCCTTGCTTTACTCTTGCAAACATTACAGAACCTTCTCTAAAGCAAGCCTTATGTTCCAAAAGAACATTGCATTTCCCAAAGAAGATAGCGCAACACCATCTCCTTCAAAGTAATGCGCATTGCTTGGAGCAATGTTATCGTGGGTACAAAAAAACATACCAACTCGTAGCATGAATGCACGCATGCTGCGATTGATGATGCACCTCCTGATGCTTTGATCTGGACAGAAAACAGAAGTGTTGTTCCATTGTACTCTCCGGAGTAAAGCAGAAAAAATGACTTTCGATGTTGGGAAGATGGTCATGAGTGCTTCAACCAACTGTGCCAAATCTGCCAACAAAGTACGGGAAGTCAGGTAACCCAAGTGGCAAGCACCGTAGTGAAAAATTACCACATGAGGAGTGGTCATTCTAGGCATGTCTCTGCAAACTTGCAGAATTGCCACAGCATTGGCATCAGTATCAGCGCTCCACACCACCTCCACTCCTCGCACATTGAAATGGTGTGCCACATGCCTACTCTTGGCATAATGCTGTAAGCCTTGCACAAAAATGTCTCCAAGCAGCAAAACCCTGACCCTCTCCACCTCTGCCATTTTCAGTGTGCGCACCATCTTTCGACACAAAAGAGTAATGTGAACATCTGATTGGCTGATGCCTACAGTCGACTTTCCATGCAGGATTTGCTGTAGAAACCTGTATGTGACATGCCCTACCAGCGGACCAGCATTGCCTACGTGTGGCACGTAACTCTTACCCAGTCCTTCCACCCTTTCTACAGCGGTACCAAAGCGAGTCCCTCATTGGAAACAACTAAGCGGTTGCACAATCATCCACCAATCACATAGAACAAGACTAATTTTAACTCCGTCATCAACATTACGCACTTCAAAATTACTGTGGATGATTCTTAATGGAAATCGTATACCATTGCAAAGCACCTACTTCACAAGCTACTGTGCAAGGATTGCGAATTTATACGTACCACTCCATGCATGTCCACATGCATCAGTATAGAGTACAGGTATGTACATTTTAATCAGAGTACATGTGGAAGCCTTATGATTTAAAATAAACAAAATAATGCCGGTAAATGTTCATGGGGAACACATAACAACGCTCCCCCTTTTAAAGTGCAAGATTGCCGATTTGTCATTAACAACTCGTACGACTGCTTACTGTCTTCTGCATAACCTGTACATAGGTTGCAAGCATGCCTATTTAGGCATAGCTCTCAACCATTTTTGTCTTAAAGGCGGGTGAAATCAGACAATTTTGTTTTTGGCGGGTGAGACGCCCATTGGAATGAATGGGGCATGCAGGAGGCTTGGCGGGTGAGTCTGCCCTTTACAAGGCGGGTGACAGCCGCCAAAAGAGTGTGAGTTGAGAAGTATAATTTAGGGCAGACCTCAATTTTCTATGTGAAAATGTCGGAGTTCTGTACTCTGTACTGCCTACAGTAATGCTACTTGCAATGCTATCATATGAGAATAGTAGGGGCTCCCGATTGTAGTGCTGACATGTCCTTCGGAGGGTCTCCCAATTTTTCGACATCGTGCTTTTCATTAACAAGTACAAAATGTTTGCCCATCTAGTACTTTGCCCTATCGCTTACAAATCTCTCTCCTATGCATACTACACTTTGTAAAGAACAAGGCATTTGCAAACCCTTAAAAAATGTAGTTATTTTGAAGGACTTTCAAGTACAATATTGAAAGTAGTATGCAGACACTGCACAGAGAGAAGTGAAATGTGCATGTGAACTGGGTTGAAATATGAAAGTTCAATCCTCTGACGAAAGAAGTACAAGTAAAGTCTGCAGTATCATGACCACTGCAAACACACAAAGTAATTGATATTGTTTTTTTAATTCACAGTGAAGACTACTCTCCTGAGAATCAACAGCATCTACACTGCAGATGACATATCTGAAGAAACCTGGTCATCTTGCACAAAAAAGTAAGTACAGTACAACCTTCATATTGTAACTAGTCCTTAAAGAGGCTGCGTGGGCTATTTGTTTATTTTGGGCACCAAAGCAAGCATTCATTTGTAAACCATTCTACCTACAAATATCCATTTATTGAACAAAGAATAACAGGTGGAATGGCTGACAAATCCCTGTGTGTTTGGTACTGAAATAACATAGGAAATCCTTAGAAGGTTAAATAGTGAAAATAAGTTGCGGGTGCAAGTTTTTGGCATTTCGGTTATTAATAATGGTTCTCGTCACAAGTAGGGCACTTTATACTCTCATCTAAAGCACATTGTAGTACTATACAAATAGTAAAGTAGCCTTACGAAATGATACCTTGACACACCATGCCAAAGAGCTTCCCCATCACACTTATGCACACATGCACACAGCACACATACATTGGACAACAGACCAAAGTATACTTTTTTTTCTTAACAGACACCAAAGAATGCCTACCAAAAAGCAACTCCGTAGAAAGGAACGCATAATTAGAGCAAATAAAAATAAAGGTGCCCAATGTAAGCATCCACCTGTTGTAGAGTTAGTGGAGAATCTTGGAATCTTGGTACAAACCAGCTAATGCAGTTGGGTAACATAATAAAAGAAGTCTCAACTACCAAAACTGTACCTCCTCCATCAAAAAGTGTCACTAAACACAGAAATGTTGTCAAAAAACGGCTGCCAGTACAGCTAACAATGTTCCTAATAATCCTGATAGTGTAAGAAGAACCCATAGTAAAAAAAGTATTTTAGCAGAAATGTTCCGTCACAGAGTTCGTCAGAATCTACTAAGAAGAGGACCAAAATCATCCTCACCCCTTAAAACGTACCGTAGAAATTTAATTCTACAAGCACTCGTGGACAGTGCAATCCTTCTCAAAAGGAAGGTGTTCATATTAGTGTTAAATAGGATGAAAGCACTAAGTACCAAACTACAAATGAAACTCAGCAATAAACGGAATGTCAACAAAAATAATTTTTTGCATGTTTTTGGTGGTGAATGGAGTCACACAACAACCACAGAGCCATATTTTAATGAAGAAGCACACAAACAAAATCAAACAAACACAATTGCCATCCATAGCAGTGGAGGAGGGTATGAGAAAATCAATACTACCCTCATGGAACAAGAAACACTGCTTACAAAACTATCTTCTGAAAACTCAGAATTACCTCTCGATTCAGCAGAACCACACTGTCTAGTATACAACTGGCCGTGCACATCAATGTGTGCCATTCCAAACAAAGCTTTCAAATCTTTACGTCAGTTCCTCAATCAATATGTAAAAGGTAAAGACAAAAGTAAAATGAAAGTGCTGCAAAATATGGATATTTGTGTAGTGTGGAAAGACACAGGACTAAAAGGACATTCATTAGCCTGCATTTCTGGGCCTATTTGCAAAGTACCTTCCATGATATCAAAAGAATATCAGTACATCATTCCAAAATAAGAAATTTAGTGTATAAAATATACTATGCAAAAAGTCCAGCTTCAGAATTAGGCAATTTAAATACCACTCTTCTGCATGGTACACCCAAATACTTACAAGAATAAATGGACCGTATTCAGAAAAAGTATTTTGGAAGTGAGAGCCACGTAGAAAATGCAACAGTTTTAGAGCATAGTAGCGACAATTCTGCACATAGCAACCTTCTATTACACACACACAGAAAAGAAATACTAAAATGTAAAAGGTCATCGGCTGAAGTACCAAACCATGTGTGTGTGTGTTGCCGCAGAACATTTTGCAAAAGGAACACAAAAAATGTGGACATAGCATACAAAATAGAAAACAATGACGACTCTTAAATGGTTTGAATTAGCTTTGTACCTTTTAGCTGAAAGCAAATATGAAATAACTGAACGCCTAATATGTTGCAGGTACTGTACTGCAAAATTAGACAACAACCACACTCCTTCACGTGCAATTACAAATAATTTGGAATTGTTTCCATTACCAAAAATCCTGCAACAGCTCAATTTGTATGAGAGCATAATAATTCAAACAGTTCACCCATTTCAAGCAATTATACGCCTTCATCCAAAAACAGCAAATTTACCTTCCTATGAATTGGTGAAAGGCATTTGTGGCAAAGTAGTTTACTTGCCATTAGATCTAACGGAAAATGTGCACACGCTAGGAGTGGAACGTTCAATAGAGCATTCTTTAATAATCTTGGTAAATGGAGCACCAACAAAGGACAAAAGAATTTGGCAACAATTAATGGACTTACACAAAGTTAGACAAGCATTGCAACATCTAAAAGACAATAATGAGTACTACAAGGAAATAAATATTGATGAAAGCTTAAGGCAAACAACTGAAATAATTCAAGAGCAATCAGAAACTGGACAATTCGAACTTCTGGATCCAGCTACAGTATCCACTCTTTTGGACCATTACACAATTCATCCATTGCATTCCAATGAAAGCATAGATGATGCACTAGAAACTTACCAAATGCGACAAGCCAAAGGGTCACCAATGAGTATTTGGGAAAAAAGTATAGAAGCACGTGCTTTTCCACTGCTATTTCCTACTGGCAAAGGCGGGAGATACGATGATAGACCCACTCAGATTGGGGCATCAGAATACCGCTCATTACAAATGCATTGGCAAGATCCCCGATTTAGACAAAATGTGGAATACATATTCCACCTACTCTATGAAAGTGAATTAGCAACATTATGTTATGGAGTTGCACACATTCTTAAATCTGGAACGCACTTTCAAAATATGTCAGCTACGCAGTTGATACAAAAAGTACAAGAAAAAGATGAGGTTTTACAATCAAGTATAACAAATTCGTTTGCAAACATGCATGGTACAAAGATTTACATGAGTTCCTACGCAGAGCAAACAGCAACAAAAACAACATAGATATATTAACACCTGGAGAACTTTGCTCTCTGGATCCAGTTAATGTGTCAAGATATTTCCATCATCGTTTCATTGCAATGCTACACTTTATTTGCAATAAAACTGTTCCTCCCCTTGGAGAAGTGCAACACTTCTTTTGGAGAAAAGAATATCAAGCGAGAGGAGCACCACATATTCACATGCTGTTATGGATCAAAGGTGCACCGAAATGTGGACACGACAGTGATAGCACTGTTTTGCAGTTTATCCAAAAATATGTCACATGTGAAATCCCTTCACAACAGACACATAGTGAGCTGCATGGGCAGATTTTACCGTTTCAAAGACACAAATGTGGCAAATATTGTCGCCGTAAATACAAAAATGAAGATAAATACTACACCAAATGCTGCTTTGGTTTCCCTAGACCAGTTACAGAAACAGGTGAAGTAAACAACTTCATGTCTTCAGTTCAACATAGTGTTAAAGGTAAATCACCTAAAACACGTATTACATAAAAAGAAGGGAAGAATCAAAATATATCAATGATTACAATGCAATCATTGCCCTATTATGGAATGCAAACATAGATGTGCAGTACATTGCAGACAATTCAACTGCTGTTGCACGATATGTTACAGCCTACTTAGCAAAAGCAGAAAAAAGAGAGCTTCAAGACCTTTGGGATGACCTAGCATCAGACAAAACATTATCACAGAAATTGTACAGCCTAGGCATAAAAATGCTCTCTCATAGAGAATGTGGGGCCTATGAAGCAGCAGATCGTTTAACGGGCACTGCTTTGTATGGAAAATCAGACAACATAGTATGGCTCAGTCTTGGTCCTGCAAAATCTAGAAAAAGAGTGCTAAAATCATATGAGGGCATAGAAACAATTGCCAGAAATAATCCCAACAGCCAAGACATTCTAAAAAACTATTTACTGGACACATACTATCTGAACAGGAGTACCACTCTGGAAAGCATGTGTCTATACCACATAGCTCAAAACTTTGCATACAAAAATAATGTAAAACCCGATGAAAGCAAATGTAGATATAGAGTGACCAATTGGGAAGGGAGCTTAGTTAAACTTAACAAATGAAGCTTCATTAATCATGTGAAATTGTCATTAAAAACTCCTCAACAGAAAGAACTATATTACATGTCCCTGTTACAACTTTTCAAACCATGGAGAAAAGAGGAAGACATACTAGATAATTATGAGTGCTATGAAGATGCTTTCAAAGCAAATGAAAGCACTATCACTGATGTGAACTTTACGCAGTACAAAACAATGTTACACAATGAGCAGCAACAGGAAGAAGAAATTCAGGCCCTACTAGATAAAGACTCTTCCGACAGTAGTCAACCTTCTGTAACAGGAAGTCAAGAACCATTAGGACAACCACTAATAGCAAATGAGGCTGAAGTTGCTATGGCAGAAGTAGAAAACAAAATGTATAATTATCAAGAAGATACAGAAGATTTAACTGTACAACAAGCAAAACTTAACAACGACAGCGCACCGTTTTTGAAGATGTAACAAAACAAATTGTGCATGGCGAACAACACAAAAATAAAGAATGTACCTGTCAAAATTACAAACCTATACTACTGTACGTCAGTGGTGAAGCTGGATCAAGGAAAACATTCTTAATCAAAATTATCAGCAAGTTCCTTCAACAATTGACAAACTGTCAGCTGTTGTAACAGCCCCCACAGGTTTAGCTGCCTACAACATAGGCGGTGTGACTTTACACCGATTACTACTGCTTCCAGTAGAGCATCAAAATAAATTAGACTACTACAAACTTTCTGCAGAAGCTGCAATGGAATTACATAGAGTATTGAAACAAATGAAAATGCTACTAATAGATGAAGTGAGCATGGTCTCCAATCTAATGTTGGCTTTGATTCATCTCAGATTGCAAGAAGCACTTAAAAGTAATAACGAAGAACTCTTTGTAGGGAAACACAATATCGTTTTTGGAGATCTTCTACAATTGACACCAGTGAAAGGTGAACTGATTTTTAAAACCTTAGGCCACAAACTCTGCCAGAAAACTGTTGGTAGCATAGTTAATGTTAACCTTTGGCAACGTTTCCAATACAGAGAATTAACTGAGAACATGCGGCAATCTGCAGATCTCACTTATGCCAACATCTTAAAAAGTATTAGAGTTGGTGTATTATCGCAAGAAGCACAAGCTGTATTGAAAAAGCGGCATATACATGCACTTTATGGCGATAATGTATGTGCAACTGATGTTATGGAACAAATAGCGCACAAAAATGTCAATTGCATGGCCTTAATGCCAACTCTTGCAAGCTGTTTCAAATTCAATGAAACAATGTTAAAGAAAGAAATTCAAGCAATAATAGAAATTAGCGCCACAGACAAACTAGACGTACATGGTTTGACAGTACCCATGTGTGAGCAAGCCACAACAAGACTAAATAGTTTAGAAAATTCAATAACCAACACAGCTGGCTTGGAAAAAATATTGAAATTATCAATAAATTGTAGAGTAATGCTTAAACGTAACCTTGACGCAGAGCAAGGGCTAGTTAATGGAGCACTGGGCACAGTTTTTGGCTTTCAATCATACCCACGTGATAGCAACATTCAGTTTGTAATTATTCGCTTTGATAAAGTTTCAGAAGTGAAAAGGATAGGGCACTCAATGGCTCGATTTCTTCTCTTCAAAGACATGTATGTACGTAGAGAGCAATTTTCTCTAACTCTTGCATATGCAGTTACCATTCATAAACCCCAAGGTCTTACTCTAGAGAAAGCGATGATAGATATAGGAAAGACAGTGTTTAAAGAAGGCATGATCTACGTAGCATTATCACACTTACGTACACTTGACGGTCTATTGCTAATAAACTTTGATTCAAGTAAAGTCAAAGCTGATATTCCTTGCATTCTAGAATACAATAGATTGTGTTCGCTGTACACCCCTCATCTGAAACAATACCCTGTTCCAGATAAAGTGAAACATGGTAAAAGAAAAGTAAATGAAACAGAAATGCAAAAGAATGCAACAGGAAATTTCTCAAAAAAAAAGAAAAGAAGCTAAAGTTTCATCAATTGGCGCAAATATAGAAGAATCTATTAGGGAATGTAAACCAGGCACGTCAGCAAAGAAGCAACAGAAACACCAAAAAATGCACTCAGATACAGAATTTGCTGACCCATTCAAATTTACAAATGAAAGTGGGGTAAGTTGCTATGCAAATGTAGCAATGAAAATTCTATTTCAATTGCCACCAATTGTTAACAATATTTACCTGCACAGCACAGACCAATTGTGTTTGCAAATGTTAGTGCTGCATAAAAATGAAACAAGCAATCCTGGCAACACATACAGTGTTCATGGAGTAAGGCAACAATTGGACGACTATGCTGGAATAGTGAGATTCACTATGGACTCACAAGAAGATCCACACGAATTTCTAATGTACATACTATTAGTATTGGAAAACAAAAGCATACCTGTAAATGAAATCTTCCAAATTTCGTACATGTGGAAACATACATGCACTCTCAGTAACAAAGTGATCCAGGAAGAAATCCCAAATGAGTGATTTGTGTGTTTCCATACCAAATTGTGAGAGCATTCCATTTCAGAAACTTGTACAAAATGCAATCCATGGCAGATTATGTAGTATTTGCAATTCTGACAATCGCTCTACCTTACTGATGCAATCACATAGTGCCTACATAATACTTATGCTTCTACGTTATAATGCAGATGACACCAAAAACAACTGCAAACTGACTGGATTCACACATCATCAAGTGTCACTTGGAAAGAAAACCGTTACAACAGTAGGAATAATCTACCATGCAGGAGCTACAACCAATTCAGGTCACTACACTACATACATTAAAAAGGATTGTGGATGGTTTGAATGTAATGATAGCACCATTACTCTAAAGCAGAGGTTGCCAGCTAACCTAACAAATGCGTATTTAATGTTCTTGAAGCCAAAATTTATGAAATAATGTGTACTTCAAAATTGTCAACAAATTATGTGAAAGACTACAAACAATTAGACTACGCCCACAGGTATCTAACTACCCAACAGGATGGAAGAATGACACAAATAAATGATTATCAAAGATTGTTGGAAACAAATGCACAGGCAGAATACGCCTATACGCCTGTATCTAACTGTTTTTAAAAACCCGAAGGAAGGCAACAAAGAAAACATTAATGGGAAAGATAAAGGAAACAGGATATGTCAACAACACAAATGAATGAGTATCACAAATCTGTAGGAACAAATGCACAGTTGGAATACGCCTGCAGGTATCTAACTGTTCTTAAAAATGGGCAGAAAGGCAACAAACATAACATTGATCAGAACAATGAAGAAAACACTGAAAGGAAAAAGCTAAGTACTTAGTTCTATAAGAAATGAAGGTTTTTTTTTAATCCGACAAGGATTTTTTTTCCCAGACCCAAGGATTAGAAAAGCAAACACAGAAACTGAGCGCAATGCACAGTACACTGGTTTGTAAACTAAATATGAGGGTCTAAAAAAAAAAAGTTAACTGTCTATTATGAAATGTGGTAAATTTGGAAAAACTGCAAACACTAACACACCTTTTTCTTTCATCACAGAAATGGAAAAAGGGATACTTCCGCCAAGTACGATAAACAAATTAAAAAAAGTTTATGGATTTTGAACAAAGTAAGGAGTAAGTATATTGGCAGGCATTTTCTTCACATGGGAATCTACTCATCTAATCTATGGTACTAATATGCTGCAGTGCCTGTAGGCTGCCCTTTCATCTGCGGTGAGTAACATACCACCTACGCCTTACAACCAAGTTTCAAGGAGTACAGTTCCTATCCGCAACCATCGCTGCATATGTAAAACATGGTCCTTGTAAATTAGCTGCTTATAAATTTACTTTTCGGACCATCGTCTACAGCCATGAAGTGAAGACACTAGGGCATCAACACAACAACCACAATCCACCACACCCATATTAACTTGTAACTCCGCTGCTTATGACTTCAGTCTTGCGTGCATGGGCTTTAGCCATGCACCCAAGAGTGCAGGGTCTCCCCACAACCACCTCAGTGATGTGTGGTAGTGGGGGTTATTCTATAGGTGTGTTATCCTTCAGTACCTCTGCCCAGAGGCTTCCCTCCTAGGTGTATGTCTGTAGATCTTACATCGGATGGGTGTGCAGTGTCTTCCAAGTCTAGTACTTACCACTTTGTTCTTCGTTGCATGGCCTTCCGCCATGCACCCAAGACTGCACACAGTCCCAACAACAAAACACAACACTACGGTGTGTGCATGGGTGGCACATGTGGCGGTGGTTGTGGCCAGGGCCTACAGTCTTGTAAGTAAGGCCTTCGGCCTTCGGCTGACAGCCATGCATCCAAGACTCTAGGCCCTGGCCACAACCACCGTAGCATGTGCCACCTATGGCGGCGTACAAATGACTATAATGATAGCCATTAGAAAAAATAATGCATTCATGGCATGTTGTCAATTTCAATGTTCCCTAACACCACACGTGTCCTTACAAATCTAACAACTCCCCCATGCAGTGCACGGGCTCAAATATTGCCCTTATTGTACCCCTCCTTTTCTGTGCGTACAAAGAGGCCATAGAACATACGTCATTAAGTAGGTATAAGTGTACTGTGCGTACAAGATGTCCATACACATTACATCATGACGAGCGACCCCCAGAACAAGTGCATTAATCACCCATATGTTAAGACTGTAGCCCCTGGCCACAACCACCGTAGCATGTGCCACCCATGGCGGCCTACTAATGAATATAATCATAGCCATTGGGAAAAATAATGCGTTCACGGCATGTTGTCAATTTCAATGTTGCCTACCTATACCCGTGTGCTTTCAACAGTTACAAATTTCCTGTCCACTACATGGACTGAAGTGTTACAAATTTCCTGCCCACTACATGGACTGAAGTGCTATCGTTATTACCCCCCACATTTACTGCACGTACTAGGTGTCCATAGAAATGACATCATGACGGCCGAAGAAAAAATGCATAGATCCCCCATTTCTTACTGTCTGAACCTTTCCCAATGCTCTGTGACACAGCAAAATAGTTTAATGAAAAAAGCATGTGTACGGTGGTTGTTGCTCCACTGTCCGCGGATCCAAGATGTCGGGCGCATCCAACCCATCTGACGCAGAACACGTCTCACAGCAGCCAATGGGCAGAGACGTCACGTGTATGCGGTCATGACGGAAGCCCCTTATAGCCAATCGGTTTCTTGTTCGTCGACCGAATAGGGAAGTGTGATCGCGTAGCGAACATAGATATCACTAATTATTTCAGACCTACTTTTTCATAATTATAAAGAAACGTACTGCACGTATGGTGACAAAATTTACAAAAGCACGCTTTCTGGAACAAGCCCCTGTACCTGCCGCAGATTTCGTCAAAATCCGTCTGGCGGTTTCACCTGTAGCAGTGCGCAAAGTTTTTCCCCCATTCAGTCTATGGGAAAAAAAGACGTTTTGGGACCCCCCCTATAACTCCGCTCCCCCTGGACGAATTCTCACCAAACTTTACAAAAAAATTCAGAGTGGCCCATATACTTTTTTGCAAAGTTTGGTGAGGATTCCTCCAGGGGGAGCGGAGCCTATGCTCTAGAAAGCAAAATTGCAGCAAAAGGGTGTTCTGATCAATGTTGTCGTAAAAAGGTTATTGAGAAAGCTTATATAAAAGCTAGAAAGCAGGAAAGATCGAACCTCCTCACAGGTCCCAAAACAATAGCCAGAATGGAAAAAGATAAAGATACAAGAAGATTAATTTTGACGTTTGATAACGAAACACAGGAAATCAAACGCATTTTTCAAAGACATTGGAAGATCCTTTTGGCAGACAAAGACCTTGCAAGTAATCTGAATTGTACCCAGAAATAAGCCTGAGACGCAACTGCTCTTTGAAGGACACCTTGGTCCAAAGTTTCATGAGAAGTGATGCAACACTGACAAAAGGAACATGTCTTACATCACAATGATTGGGTTTTTATAAATGCACAAAATGCAATATTTGCAGATATGCTATAAACTGTGCAACCTATGAACACCCAATTTTGGGTAACACAATTAAGATAATGGATGC
Source organism: Ambystoma mexicanum (assembly GCF_040938575.1). Taxonomy (NCBI): domain Eukaryota; kingdom Metazoa; phylum Chordata; class Amphibia; order Caudata; family Ambystomatidae; genus Ambystoma; species Ambystoma mexicanum. Next base: position 170,828,317 of record NC_090922.1, read on the forward strand.
TATTACGCGTGAAACAGAGTACGTGGTATATGCATTGGGATGTGCCTGCCAGAAATGGTACATAGGTAGCACCAAATGCAAGCTGAAGATGCAGATTCAGCAACACGTAAGGGCTATCCGACATCAGGACCCCAACTACACAATGGCCATCATGCTAACAATATGCAGAGTTTCTATTTCTTTGGTATCCATAAAATTGATAAAGAACCAAGAGGAGGTGACCGTGAAAAAACACTCCGTCAGAAAGAGACATGTTGCATATTAGACTTTGAAACCAAACATCCAATCGGCCATAATATGGATGAGGAAATGTACATATTTCTGGGACGATGATGATTTTATAATTAAGTCAATCTGTAATAACTATCTTCAGACTAGTATTGTGTTCCTTTGATCTATTAACCTCTCACCCTAATTTCTTATTCTAAGGGAGAATACTTATGCCCAATTATCTGACATCATTTCTATTCTACTTTTATTCTATCCTATTTTATTCTATTCCAAATTCTCCTCCCTCAATGTGTCTCTCCCTCCGTTCTATGTTTCTTCCTCTTCTCTCATTTCTCCTTGTCTTTCTTCTTCTAAACTATGGTCTAGGAGATGAGGCAGTTGTGCGATATGAAGGCCCAGTGTGGGAATCTACTTTTCTCGGTTATATGCACTTAGGGTGATTCTTAAATTTTTTATTGGTGAATCATGTGTCAGGATTCTTGAAGACAATGAAGGGTGGCGCCAGTAATACAATTTCAGTAATAGGAACTGGTACATTCTAATATTGGCAGTGGTAAAATGATCTGTTCTTTAAGACATACTGTTTATGAGGCATTAATATTTTGAATGTTTTGAATACCAGTATGAATTGATATAGGTTGTGACACATGTCCAATAATGAATCTTAATTGTATTAACAATAATTTCAATAGAGTTCAAAATGTTGAATTTTAACCTAGGTTCACTAACTATAGACATTATGTCTTTCCAACTTACACAAAAAAATCAAAACAACACTATATGATGCCTCTGTTTTCCGGTTGAAAGCCATTACGGCAAAATGTAAAAAGATTGGTGTCGGCACAGACTGCGATACGGGGTACTCACACTTGTGATTACATGTCATCTGTTACATTTAGATTTCGAAGACGGGGATAAATTAGTAACACCTCCCGAAACCCACTATAACTATGCCAATAAATGAGTAATATATAACAACAAGAAGCGCAGTTGCACTAAGCACTTTATATACAGAAACAGTAGCACGAGGCACCTTAAGAATACCATTTTGCACCTTAACTTTTCTAGATTTGCAGAGGGAATGAGCCCACCCAAACATATAAAGTTGGGGAATGCACTATGCACTTTAAAGAACTGATTGCACGTTGCACTTTTTTCTGTTTTCTGTTTTTATGCTAATTGATTTTAAATGGTAAGAATATTATTAATTTTTTCAAATGTAAAGTGGGTTTTAAATGAAAGTTTTAAATGAAAATGTAACATGTGCAAATATTGAATCATTGAACCCATTCTAAAATGGCCAATTCGAAAGCCCTGGGCCACTCAGTCTTCTTTCTATGGCAAACTTCCTGTCACATGGGGTGTTTTTAAACAGTGTTGATTGTGTGGATCACTTGTTGTGAACAAGCAGTGAGGTAACCGTGAAACGTGTCGATTGGAGCCATACATTATGGAGCACCAGATTTAAGGTGTTTTTTATTGACAGTCATGTGCTGTGCATGGTCTGCATAATAAAGAGGAATTTTTTTCTTTCTTGGTGATTTCTCAAAGAACGGGGGAGTGCCTCTCACTCGGACTGTTAAGAAAAAACAGTCTCAAGATACATATGTATATATATATATATATATATATATATATATATATATATATATATGTATATATATCATAGACTAGTATGGATCATATATATATATATATATATATATATATATATATATATATATATATATATATATATATATATATACGCATATGGACAAGTAAAGGATGGATGGTTCCACTACGCATTATAGCAGTGCTGGACTCTAGCAGAATGGCAGAGAAAGCCTCATTTCCAGAGTGTCACGGTTAAAAATCTGATTGAATTACAAAGTGAATCTCAGCAGACAGGGCTGAATGAGCCAAAGAAGCCAAGGTTTTATCAAACTGGAGTAAGCTGACATTGGATACAAATCGTGTGAAAGAACAGAACTCCTGTTAAGAAGGCATGAACAAAACGAGGAAGACGTCAGAGGTCTATTAAACAATAGTATTAAAATGCATTAGAAGCTCGATTCCATGGTCTCTAGTCACATGGAAGGATGAAGTTGGACGAACGAGATGGTCACACCTACGCACGAGGACAGAGCATTCACTCCCTGAATTTCTCAGAGCTAAGAACACTCTCAAGGCCGAGCTTCAAATCTTATTTGACAGTAGATCACTGAGGTGATGATGGATTGATATGCTAATTGATGGGAAGCAATGGTTAAAGCAAGCTCACCAGCACCCGGCTGGCCAGCCTGCTTGCTGCTAGATGGAGATGGAAAAGTACTGACAGAGGTTAGCGTGCCAACTAATTGTAGAGGACTGCGTAATTAAGGGTCCTATAGTTGTGTAAACCAATGGGACTTTGTGTATTTAGTGACATTCATAGTGTCATTTTTAGGGGAGGGCTTAGTTGCCCCACATGATGTTAAGTAACCAATCACATAGTCACACTTTTTTAGACTAGTATGGATCATATACTTAGATGTTCTCTCAGAGCCAATCACCCATACTCATAAGTTTTTGTAATGTGTCACGTAGGATGATGTTAGTAAACACGTAGGTTAACGTCATTGATGACGAGTTTTGTGTAAGATCTCAGTTTTTCCTAGAATGCATTGAGTAAGAGGATCGAGCGAATTCGTCGATGTTCGTTATGCTCCCTGTTTTAGATAATTGATATTAAAACAGTCTTCCTTTTGCCAACTACCTGAGTCGTCTTGATTATTGATGTATGAATACAAATCTGCATCCCCGTCCATCTCCAGGGTAATTGCTACTCATCTTAAAGGGCTGGGTTATCCAGTTCACTCTTAACTAATGTTAAACTTGGAATCAACAGCTTACAGTACAAGTATTACTACACATGTGTTAGTATAGAGAGTATGTGTAGAGCATCAATGCATACAAATCTAAGGCGCATACAGGGATATTCTAGTAATGAGGACACAAATACTATGACCAGAAAAGATTAGAGCCCATAATTGTGTATGCAAATTGTATTATCTGTCTGCTTAGTGTTCCCTGCATGTGCACCATGAGTTCAGGCCAAACCCTAAAGAAAGTGACTTAAGAATAGAGCACACGGTTAAGGTCTACATATATGTCACCTTTAGAGTATGTGTATCATGTTTTCAATGCAGAATGACCAGATCAAGCCCTCTGCTTAAACTTATTTCTGTCACTGAACAAAAACAACTTTCCAGGATATGTGATGTCATCAGTGATGTCATAGATGATGCCATTTATCATGTCATATTTGATGTCCTGGGTGTTAGTGTTACCGTTCTATGGCAGTGATGTGTGCTATGGATGCATAGCTTACCATAACTGGCACATTTCTTTGGTTTTTCGATTTTACCTTGCACCCATAAGGTCCTTTAATAATAACGTTTTTTTCAGTGAATTTCCTAGGGTTTTATGAGTACAACTTAACCATAATGTCCATTTAAAAAAAAATGTTTTAGTGAATTCCATGGGTTTGTATTAGTGCAATATAATCATAAAATCCCTTTAACAAAGTTTTTTCAATGAATTGTAATGGTTTTTATAAGTGAACATGTTTCATGATGTTACAGCACTGTATATAAGTTACTAATAATTCCTTTGTTAACATATATGAAAGGACTATAAACCTCATTTAACAAGCATATTTTTTGCAACATAGTGCATGCTGGGGCTGCAAGACATGGTTGAATTGCTACGGGCACGAGGCTTAACCATGATCCTGGCTTCACCAAACCAGCCTCATTATCCACTGCCACTAGACTGCATACTGGACAAGTGTCCACTATACCCCCATAATGACCAGTGTCCACAAGCCATCCTGCAGGCCCCAGTAAGCAAATGGGAGTAGACATTTGTCCTTGGAGGGGGCCAGGCCCACTGCCCAGGCACCAATGTTATATCCCTATTTTTTGTACCTACATTTTGACACTTTGAAAAAAATAAAACGCAGGACAGATTTGCCAAAGCATGCTTTTAGGTCCTTACTGATGCTCTTTGTGCAAGTTTGCTGTAAACCTGTTATGAAAGTTTTCTTGCCAAGAGATAATTCAGTATGTGTGAAATTAGTGAGTTCAAAGTTATTTTTAGTGCCATCTGCATTGTACCTGAAAAGCATTAATACAACATATTGGGCATGTAAATCTATTTTGTATGTTGGGCAGATTCTCTGAATTGCAAAATGAGCCCAACTTGCCATTATTAGCATTTTAGAGAAGTTGTTGAGATGGAATTGAATTACAATTTGGTATAGATACATACACAAATCATTAATTTGAGATATGCTTTTGTGAAACATGGTTGCAGAGACTGCAAGTATTTTCAAGTTTATGAAATGTGTAACATTTCATTTATAGGGATGTGCTGTGTCTCTAGTACTTGTAGTAAGTACGTTAGGAATTCTTGTGGATCCACCTGTGCGCTTATGGTAAATTTAACAATTCTTGCCCAGTAGTCCAATTCCTGTTTTATCCCTAAGGCACTATAGAAATTATCAGGATTGTTAGTGGCATTTCTGTGTAGGATGAGCGTTTGTAAACATAGCTGCTCTGAGCCATTAAGTAAATATTGTCCAAAATTGGTGGCAATTTGGATAGAAGATTGATTGCTACATTTGCATAGCAATTTACTCCAGTTGTGTTGCTGAATACCAGATAATTGTGTTAATGTTTGGGTTGAAGGTCCTGCATTTGATTTTTTATTTTTTTACTGGGATTATGGGGATATCTGCTATGGTTTCTGTGTGTACTAGTTGTCTTTTTAAAGGTTACCTTTTTTGAGGTACAGGGTACCTATCTGGATGTGGAGTGTACAGTGCACGTAGCCTGTTGCATTCTAGGATGCAAGGAATGTCAGCGATTACTTTGTTGGCATCTGTCATGATCTCTGCTTCCAAAAGGTCAGGGTTTTCCCAACTCCCTTGGAAGCAGATCCATAACCCAGGTTCCGAGTGCCAACCAGTCCCAATTGGGACCTTTTGGACCCAGTCCTGGCGCCAGTGGCACCAGGCTCATAAATATGCCCAGTCCCAGCGCTGGAAGCACCGGGCTCATAATGCTTGGGTGGACTTACCTTCAGCAGACCATGCTGCTTACTTGCCTGCCAGTTGAGCCTCTGATCCTCTTCTGTTTGGAACTACTTTTCCTGTTGGGTGGGGCTGGAGCCACTCCCTAGATTCAGAACACTGGAACTCTTCTGGAAGGCAGGAACTCTTTTCTTACCAGGAACTCTTTTCTTACTTAGGCGTGGCTGTGGAAGGAGACACCTAAGCACTACAGGAGGCTATTTAAACCACACCCGGTGGATGAATCTTGCTTTGCGTTATTCTGCAACCTCTGCAGCAGAACGCTCATCGTGTCTTCTGCATCCGGTCCTGGGCCTAAGGAAAAAGGCTTACCATCCTGAATCCAGTCTTCAGCAACACCTATAAAGACAAGAAAGAACAGGTTAGCATTCCGGCATCTGAAAGGCAAAGGCTTACCATCCTGAATCCAGTCTTCAGCAACACCTATAAAGACAAGAAAGAACAGGTTAGCATTCCGGCATCTGAAAGGCAAAGGCTTACCATGCTGAATCCAGTCTTCAGCAACACCTATAAAGACAAGAAAGAACAGGTTAGCATTCCGGCATCTGAAAGGCAAAATCTTACCAACTCTTCGCACGCTCTGGAGGCCTTCGGCGCTGCATCTCGCATCTGAAAGACAAAACAAGGTGCGTTTAAAGACATTGGGGAACTTTAATACTCACGTGCCATTACTCCTTTCCACATCTAATCCAGTGGGTATTCCGGCACCCTGCAGCCGCTCCGAACTCGTACCTGCAAAATAAAAAGACAGTTAGAGCGCATCGTGAAGCAGGCAACAAGCGCTTACTTACGTGCTTCCAGGCGCTTCTATTCATCACACGGGCTCCATCTTCAACTCACTTCAGCCTGTCATCCGCCATCGCCGGAACCCTGCAAAACAAGAGACATCATTACTAAAGACTTTAAAGACATTTGAATGACTCGAAACTTACCGTTCGTGCAGTAAACGACGGACAGCAGTCCTCTGAAGTCAAGAGGCCTGCGCTACCTATCCAGTGAAGAAACTGGTTACAGCACCCTGCCCCGAGGCAGATGGAGAGCTCGGCATTCACTTACCTAAGGTGAGAGCGTTAACCTTTGGGGGTCTACAGGAGAGGAGAAGAGGAAAGAGATAGGGACACCCCAATAACCCCAGTTCATTAACCCCATATTTTCTATCTGCAGACATCTTACTCTACACGTCAGGCATACAGTGCACAGAGGTCCAGCCCAAAGAGCCAACCGGGTGCTACACATCACCTTTGAAGATACGGTAGTCGCCCAGTCAAGACCGGCGCCTCTGCGAGAATCAGGTGAGCGTTACAGAACGCAAAGCCTACCGCAAAACTCTCGCCCAGGCGCTATGGAAATCTCGGATACTGACCCCCTAGCCCGGTTACTTGGGGAATTAAGGGCAGAAGTGCATGCAGCTCGTCAGGAAACGAATGCTCTAAGAAGGGAACTAATTATTTCCAAGGAGAGAACAGACAATCTTGCTAGACAAGTGCTACAGTCACAAGCCGGACAGACCCCGTTACCCGCATCAGGGGCAAATCTTCCTTCAACATCCTCTATGAATCCAGTGCAGATCAACCTACCTGGGAATGTACCTCTGGCTCCGCCCGAACGATTTTCTGGTGACCCAAAGAGGTTTGCAGTATTTATCAATCAGTGCCGGTTGCACTTCTTATGCCGGCCAGCAGCCTTTCCAACTGATCAAGCAAAAGTAGCTTTTGTACTTTCGTACCTTAGTGGCAATGCGGCAGACTGGTCGATCCCTCTAGTTAATCAAGATGATCCGGTTCTCCATGATTTTCAAGCCTTTCAGCTTAGTATGGAAAAACTGTTCGCAAGACATTCACAGGGGCAGGCCTTGGACAATGAGCTTCTTTCGTTGCGACAGGGTAATCAAGACCTTTTGGCTTATATTGCATCTTTCAATAGACTAATAGTGGAAACTCAATGGCCTGAGGACAAAAGGATTACGCTGTTTTATAGAGGTCTACGTGGAGAGCTCAAAGACGTTTTAGCCCAAGTAGTGAATCCCCCACAAGACTGTTCGGATTATATAGACTTGGCCGTTCAAATAGATCACAGGCTGCAGAACAGGAAGGCCGATCGTTCCAAGTTTGATGCTCGAGTATTTTCCAAACCGCCAACTCCTTCCAAAGGAGTAGACTCCGGGGAACCCATGCAAATAGGGGGTCTGAAAGGTCCTCTAACACAAATGAGCGGGAAAGGAGGAAACAGTTGCAATTATGCCTATATTGCGGAAACTCAGGGCACTTTCTTCGAGACTGTCCGGTGAAACCTGCCAAGAAGGCAGTAGGAGCTGCAGTTACCAAAGTTACAAACTCTGAGCAGGGAAACGACCTCGCCCGACAAGAATAGAGGTCCTCTTGCCGAGCGTGAAAACCAGTTCCGTGACCTCGCATTTCGTGATACCTATGGTCCTCATTAGCCCTGATAATCCGGATCGATTACATGCAATTGAAGCTTACGTCGACAGCGGTGCCATCGGCAATTATGTGGATCATGAAATGGTTTTGAGGATGAATCTAACTCTTTGTCCCAAGGCTGTAAAGGACGTCATTACTACGGTGGATGGTACGGAGATAGCCTCCGGGCCAGTAACGCATACCACTCAAGAGGTGACGCTAGTAAGTCAAGATGGACACCATGAGAAGATCGTGTTCGATGTGATCAAGGCCCCTCAGTTTCAGATTATTCTAGGAATACCTTGGTTAGAGAAACACAATCCTCTGATCGATTGGCGAGCAAGAACGGTCCAGTTTCCAGAATGTGTCTCTACTTGTCACCCTCCACCTGGTGTTGCACTGGCCGCAATTTCTTCAGAGACTCCCCAGTTACCTCCCGAATACCTAGAATACCAAGATGTTTTCCGGAAGGATCAGGCTAACTCTCTACCTCCTCATAGGTCTTATGACTGCCAGATAGACCTGATACCTGGATCTACTCCTCCTTGTAGTAGAATTTATGCCCTCACCGAGCCTGAGAACCTTCACCTTCGACAATACCTGGATCAATACCTGGCAAATGGGTTTATTCGTCCTTCCAAGTCCCCTGCTTCTTCAGCTTTGTTCTTCGTTCCAAAAAAGGAAGGAGACCTTAGAACTTGTATCGATTATCGCTCCCTGAACCAGATCACCGTTAAGAATAGATATCCGTTACCTTTGATCCCTGAACTCCTGGACCAAGTCAGAAAAGCATGCATATATACAAAGCTGGATCTTAGAGGAGCTTACCACTTGGTACGAGTAAAAGAGGGCGATGAATGGAAGACGGCCTTCCGCACCAAGTATGGGCTATTTGAATATCAGGTCATGCCCTTCGGACTTTGCAATGCCCCGGCCGCCTTTCAATATTTTATGAACGATGTCCTCAGAGAGCTCATAGATGTATGTGTTGTTGTTTACATCGACGACATCCTCGTTTATTCTTCATCGGAATCTGAACATCGGAAACACGTGAAAATGGTCCTCGAAAGATTGCGTCAACACAAACTTTTCGCTAAGTTGGAAAAATGTGTTTTCAACGTGACTGAAGTTGAATTCTTGGGATTCATATTATCACCTGGCGGAGTGCGTATGGATTCAAAGAAGGTTGATGCAGTTCTCAAATGGCCATCACCATCCTCCGTAAAAGGTGTGCAAAGCATGTTAGGCTTCGCTAACTTTTACCGCAGGTTTATCCCCGAATTCTCTCGAATAGTCCAGCCCATCACTGCCTTGTTAAAGAAAAACAAACGTTTTGAATGGTCTACCGAGGCGGAACAAGCTTTCCAGGATTTGAAGACTAAATTTATCTCTGCACCAATCTTAAAACACCCTCGCCCCGAACTCCCCTACATCGTGGAAACTGATGCTTCAAGCCTTGCCATGGGGGCAGTTCTATCACAAAAGGACCCGGTAACCAATCAGTTGCATCCCGTGGCATTTTGGTCCCGCAAATTCTCGCCTCCTGAAATCAATTACACGATTACTGACAAGGAACTTCTGGCTATCAAGTCTGCCTTTAAGGCTTGGCGGCATTATCTGCTGGGGGCCCGACACACCGTTACTGTGACTACGGATCACCGAAACCTGCAATATTTGAAGACCGCAAAAGCCCAATCCTCTAGACAACTCCGTTGGGCATTATTCTTTGCCGAGTTTGACTTCATAATTACCTATCGACCTGGTACAAAGAACGGTAAAGCCGATGCCCTTTCTCGGATGGGAGTGGAAGAACACTTGGTCAACCCTAAACCTGTACCAATCATTCCCGAACAAAGAATTCTGGGTGTAATCGCCACAGAATCCATAGAGGAAGTTAAGGATAAAGCCAGGCAACTTGTAACTCCAGCAGACATACAGAATTGACATCTGCAGGGAAAGGACTTTGCAGTAAAGGACAACTTATTGTATTTCCGAGAACGATTATACCTACCCAGCACAGATTTACAGAAAAAAGTAATCTCTTGTTATCACGACTCTTTAATGGAAGGTCATCCCGGTATAGCCAAGACCTCAGAAAAGATCAAGCGCTACTTCTGGTGGCCGTCTTGGAAAAAAGATATCAGAGACTTTATAATGTCCTGTGGAGTATGCGCCCAAAATAAGAGTCAAAAGGAAAGACCAGCAGGCCTCTTACGCCCTATTGACATCCCACCTCGCCCTTGGCATACGCTTTCTATGGACTTCATCACCGATCTACCTCCATGCTCCGGATACAATACGATTCTAGTAATCGTGGACGTATTCTCCAAGATGGCGCATTTCATTCCGCTCAAAGGCTTGCCAACAGCAGCAACTCTGGCCCGAGAATTTCTCGAAAACATCGTCCGACTGCACGGTTTTCCTTCGGTTCTAATTTCGGATCGAGGTAGTCAATTTATTTCTCATTTTTGGCGAAGTTGCTGTCGGTCGGCTCAAATTGATGTGAGACTATCGACCAGTCACCACCCTCAGACCGACGGACAAACCGAGAGGACCAATCAAACTCTGGAACAGTATTTACGCTGCATGCTGCAACAAACTGAAAAAACTTGGAAAGATATCCTTTGGATAGCCGAGTATGCCTACAATAACTCTGTCCATTCGGGAACTGGGAAAACCCTGTTTTTTCTTTTGTACGGCAGTCACCCTCGAACCTCGGAGTTGGATCCCCTCCAAGATCTTGAAACACCAGCAGTAGACTACCTGCATTCTACAATCACCCAAGCCTTTAAGGAAGCTGTTTTTCACCTTCAAAGGGCTAAAGAACAATACAAGAAAGGAGCAGATCAACATCGGAAGGAAGCCCCTCACTATCAAGTAGGGGATCAAGTCTGGTTATCCACCAAATATCTATCTCTAAAAGGGCCACGCACATTCAACCCAAGATACCTTGGTCCCTATTCCATCACTACCATAGTAAACCCAGTAGCGGTCAAGTTGGACTTGCCCCCGCACATGAAGATACATCCGGTCTTCCACGTCTCTCTATTAAAACCCGTGCAACCTCAAACCAGACTAACCAAATCTCCAAAACCTATCCTAGTGGATGGAGAACTCGAGTTTGAAGTCAAAAGCATTCTGGACTCCAAGATCTCCAAATCTAAACTATTCTACCTAATTGACTGGAAAGGCTACGGCCCCCAAGAGAGATCCTGGGAACCTGCTGAATATGTCCACGCTCCTCGCCTAATCAAAAGATTTCACCGAACATTTCCTGACAAGCCAAAACCCCAGGAGAAGCCCGGTTTGGGAGGGGCCTTGAGGGGGGGTACTGTCATGATCTCTGCTTCCAAAAGGTCAGGGTTTTCCCAACTCCCTTGGAAGCAGATCCATAACCCAGGTTCAGAGAGCCAACCAGTCCCAATTGGGACCTTTTGGACCCAGTCCTGGCGCCAGTGGCACCAGGCTCATAAATATGCCCAGTCCCAGCGCTGGAAGCGCCGGGCTCATAATGCTTGGGTGGACTTACCTTCAGCAGACCATGCTGCTTACTTGCCTGCCAGTTGAGCCTCTGATCCTCTTCTGTTTGGAACTACTTTTCCTGTTGGGTGGGGCTGGAGCCACTCCCTAGATTCAGAACACTGGAACTCTTCTGGAAGGCAGGAACTCTTTTCTTACCAGGAACTCTTTTCTTACTTAGGCGTGGCTGTGGAAGGAGACACCTAAGCACTACAGGAGGCTATTTAAACCACACCCGGTGGATGAATCTTGCTTTGCGTTATTCTGCAACCTCTGCAGCAGAACGCTCATCGTGTCTTCTGCATCCGGTCCTGGGCCTAAGGAAAAAGGCTTACCATCCTGAATCCAGTCTTCAGCAACACCTATAAAGACAAGAAAGAACAGGTTAGCATTCCGGCATCTGAAAGGCAAAGGCTTACCATCCTGAATCCAGTCTTCAGCAACACCTATAAAGACAAGAAAGAACAGGTTAGCATTCCGGCATCTGAAAGGCAAAGGCTTACCATCCTGAATCCAGTCTTCAGCAACACCTATAAAGACAAGAAAGAACAGGTTAGCATTCCGGCATCTGAAAGGCAAAATCTTACCAACTCTTCGCACGCTCCGGAGGCCTTCGGCGCTGCATCTCGCATCTGAAAGACAAAACAAGGTGCGTTTAAAGACATTGGGGAACTTTAATACTCACGTGCCATTACTCCTTTCCACATCTAATCCAGTGGGTATTCCGGCACCCTGCAGCCGCTCCGAACTCGTACCTGCAAAATAAAAAGACAGTTAGAGCGCATCGTGAAGCAGGCAACAAGCGCTTACTTACGTGCTTCCAGGCGCTTCTATTCATCACACGGGCTCCATCTTCAACTCACTTCAGCCTGTCATCCGCCATCGCCGGAACCCTGCAAAACAAGAGACATCATTACTAAAGACTTTAAAGACATTTGAATGACTCGAAACTTACCGTTCGTGCAGTAAACGACGGACAGCAGTCCTCTGAAGTCAAGAGGCCTGCGCTACCTATCCAGTGAAGAAACTGGTTACAGCACCCTGCCCCGAGGCAGATGGAGAGCTCGGCATTCACTTACCTAAGGTGAGAGCGTTAACCTTTGGGGGTCTACAGGAGAGGAGAAGAGGAAAGAGATAGGGACACCCCAATAACCCCAGTTCATTAACCCCATATTTTCTATCTGCAGACATCTTACTCTACACGTCAGGCATACAGTGCACAGAGGTCCAGCCCAAAGAGCCAACCGGGTGCTACACATCACCTTTGAAGATACGGTAGTCGCCCAGTCAAGACCGGCGCCTCTGCGAGAATCAGGTGAGCGTTACAGCATCAATGTTATCTAAGAATAGAGCAGTGAGACTATGAAGACATGAAAGTGCAATGTAACTCAGACCTTCTTTGAAGACTGTGCTGCCAATGTCTACAAGTGCGTGGTCAAGGGTTAGACCTTTTGAATTGTGAATGTTAACAGCATATGCAAGAAAAAGAGAGAATTGTTCTCTGTATACATACATATTTTTTAAAAGACTGAACTGTGCTGTGGTGAGGGGCATTTGATTTATATGTTCAATTTTGTCAAAACTGATAATGACAACAGGATACTGTTTACATTTGGATATGTTTGAAAGCTAACAGCTGCTCCATTGACTAAATCTTACTTTATGTCAAGGTTGCATTTTAGTAGTATCACTCTGCAGGTTAGGCACAGAGTTTATCGTTTTTCCAATCCAACTGTGTTTGAGATAGATTTTTCTGGGTGATTTAGTCATGCCGTTGCTTGTTAACACATAGGGTTTGTCAGCCATGCACTTCTAGTTTGTCTGTGCATCTGATGTGGGCTATGGGTTGCATCTCTTTTTTTCAGCATTGTTTTGTTGAATTGGTTACAGTTTGCAAGGGTTGGCATTATGCACATGCATTTTTGATTTTGTTGAGTTCATTGTTCTATTATAGCTGTGGCTGAAGTGTTATGTCCAAACAGGTCATTTATTAATCTTCTTTTCAAGGATGACTTTGCGTCTTATAAGCACATCAGTTCTAATGCTTTTTAAAATGTGAACATATGTTAGATCTGCAGACTGATGCATCTTTTGTGTGAGTTCTCTGTACCAAAAATGATGCCACAGATTGACATTGCCTATGCTGGCGAGTGTATTACGGCATTTTTGTAGACTAATGTTTTAAATATGGGTTGCCATTTCACTGGTGTTAACTGTACGAGGTCTCTAAAAACAATAACATGTGTTCCTCCAAACAGTTCTTTGTAATTAGTTATTAGGACCTCTTACATTCCTCGATAAATGAAAGGAAGCATTAGGTTGGAAACCATGCTTACTTTATCTACTTGGAGGGCTTTAATATGTTTTATAATTCTGCGTATTTCAGTCACAGCTTCTACTGACAATTAGGAATATTTTAATTTGTTTTGGTGTTCTACTGGAACGAAGCGTAGTCGTTGTAAAGTTACACATCCTTTGTTGTAAGCAGCTAAACCTATGGGGATTGTTACAACAGCAGAACAAAGATTTTGACAGAGCCATCTTCACCACTTACATACAAACGTAGAATTCTGAAATGTTTACAATTGCAAGTATTATTTTCATATTTCAGTTCATGTTCAAATTCCTCAGTGGCTTATAGGTAAATTGGGAGTTGTTCATCATTTAATTGTGTTTTGAGCACTGATAAATCTTTTTTAGATTGTTTGGATTGCTACATGATGTTTTCAACTTCATTCATTGCTATTTCTGCTTCATTTTGAATGAGTGGTTCTCCAAGTGCTTCTGTAAGAGATGGTTGACTCCCTTCACGAGTATATTTATCTAGTATTGCTTCTATTTCTTCTTCTTGTTGGCATTCATTGTCTAACATTTGTTTGTACTTTTTTAAAATTATAATTTGTTATACTGCTTTTATTTTCTTTGAATGCGCCTTCAAATGTGTCATGGTCACCCAACAATTCTTCCTCTTTTCTCCGAGGTTTGAATAGTTGCAGTGGAGCCATGTGATAAAGTTCTCCATGCTCTGCAGTTTTAAAAGATAATGTTACATTGTTAAATAGAAGGGGCTTTGAAAGTCTTACTAGACTTTCTTCACAATTTAATTCTGAGTATTTGCCAGTAGTTTCATTAGGCATAACATAATTTTTATAGTTATAGTTTTGTGCTATATCATAGAGACACATGATTTCCAAAGCAGAACCTCTGTTTGGATAGTAGGTGTCAATCAGATTATTTTTTTTAATGTCTTGGCTGTTGGGATCTTCTTTGGCTATAGATTTGATTTTTTGGTAGGATTTAAGTACATTCTTTCACGATGCTACTGGACAAAGGTTGAGCAGAGAATGTTCTTATATTTCCCATACAAGGCTGTACCTGTTCAATGATCTGCAGCTTCTTTGTGTCTGCTTGATCTTTTCTTTGTTTTCTATGACATTTTAGTAAGAATTGTTTTGTATCTGTTAGAGAAAAGAAAGTGTGTACTTCAATGGTGTAGAAGGACTCTGTGGATGCTGTTGTACAGGGATGAGGAAGGGTAGTATATGGATAATGATGTGGATTAATATTGGGTACCCAGACGATGATGAGGGGTATTGGAGTGATAATATAGATTATAATTGTGAAGTGGCATGAGGAAGAGGGATGCGGAATAATGGAGAATAATGTGATTAAGAGGGGTGTTGGAGTAACAGTATAGATTAGAATTATGTAGTAGGCTGTGAAAGAGAAATGTATGGAAAATGGCAGCTATTGGTAGTGAAATGAGGAAGAAGGTTTTTGTGGAAGTTAACATGAGGCAGAGATATGTATAGGTGATAGGAGACATGGTAGAAAAGGTTTGTCGAGTGAGATGTTGTAGAACTGTGTTGGGTAAATGATGGATTGTAATTGGAACGTGCTTTGTGGCAGCAGGGTAAATGATGGATTGTAATTGGAAAGTGGTTTGTGGAAGAAGTGTGTGTAGTTGATGGGGATTGTGTGATAAAGTATTCGTAGTGGTGTGGGTTGGAGAGTGGTGGTGTTATTCAATAAAGAGGAATGTTGTGCTATGTTATGGAAAAAAGTGTGATTGCTACAATGGAATGAGGAAGTGGGAAATACAATAGAGCATAGCATGAATGGATAGTTTTGTATAATGCACAGTGTAGGTTTATTATAATTGTTGCGACATACATGGCACATTAGTATACTTACTTAGTAGAAATTGAAGAGTTTTATTTCTTCTGTAGGTTTCTTTGGTAATCTTTTTTCTGTAAATGTAAAAGAAAGGTAGTAGGCAAAGTGCAAAAACTGTGCACTGTTATAAGCAGTATGATATGGCATTCACTATGGAAGCAGAAGTAATTATAAAAGTTTTTATAAAGTATTGTGATGGCTGCTGCACTGAAGTATGTTTTTTACCATAGAAGACAACTTGCAGTTGAAGTGAAGTTAAAGGCATGTTTGTACAATATAGTGTCATCCGAAGGTCTGCTATAGTTTTGACAGAAGGAAGGTCATTTTTACTGAAAGATGTCATTATTTGTTGTACTGCAGCTTTATAATTAAGGTATTTTAACTATGGGACTGTTGCTTGGTATAAGTACTAGGACATGGCATTCACTAGGGAAGCAGAGGTATTTTTTAAAACCATAATGAGCTACTAGGATGGATGCTGCAGTGTATTGTGTTTTGTAGCATAGAATACCCCATGCAGTTGAAGGGAATTAAAGGCAAGGTTGTATAATACAGTGTAATAATAAGAAGGCCTGCTATAGTTTTGACAGAAGACAGTTTATTTTTAAAAAATAAATGTCATTATTTGTTGTACTGTAAGTTTATAATTAAGTCATTTTTAACTATGGAATTTTTCCCTGTTATAAGTCGTAGGACATGGCATTCACTATGGAAGAAGAACTTTTAACAGCAGTCATGAGCTATTGGAATGGGTGCTGCAATGATGCATGTTTTGTAGCATAGACAAGCACTTGCAGTTGAAGTGAAGTAAATGTAAGGTTGTGTAACGCATTGTAACATGAAGGTGTGCTATAGTTTTGACAGAAGGCAGTTCATTCTTTAAAATAGGGTGACGATATTTGTTGTACTGTAGTTTAATAATGGAGGTACTTTTAATTATAGAATTGCATAGTTGCTAACATACATAAGTACAAGTTCTAGAATGAAAAGGAAACAAGCAGGACTCGATAAGCATCTACAGATTGGAATGGGTCATGTTGGCAACTATAGAATTGTGGAGTTCTGTAAGTAGTCGGACATTTGAGTCACTATGAATGGAGAAATGGTGTTTAAAGCACTACTTAGGTTTATGATAGGTGCTGCAGTGAAATATGTTTTGCATCACAGAACCAGTTGTTCTTCAAGTTATATTATAAAGAAGATGGTAACAAATATTAGTTTTGAAAATGAAAGAATACCTATAGTCTGTCTTCTTAGATGGAGATTGTGCTGGTGGCATTGTCCCACCCTCCTTGCCATTCCCGCAGTTGACAAATCACGTGTAGGCCAAGGGGGGAGACGCCCCCACCCCCTCTGCTTGCATCCACACATTATAACACTAACCATCATGTAGATAATATAACTGTGCATGTTCAGAAACTCCATTTTGTGCCACACCAAACACCATCTTTTACTAGGCCCAAAAATCATTCTCCAGCTCTTCCTTCCCGAACACCGCAGACAGCCCAAGCCACTGCCTCCCCCCGTCAGCTCCGTGTGATCATTGTTCTCATGGAAGTCCAGCCATTCACTGTTGCAATTGTTTAGTATCGCTTTTTTACAGAGTGTGCTCACTGCAAAGTGTGAGACCAGAGCAAGCTCCAGACCTTGTGTCCATCCATCTCTGCTGACCTGCCCATACTCTCTGCACCCTCTCCCTGACAGACCACAGTCCAATGGCACCCTGCCCTCCCCTCTCTTTCATGTAATTACATGCATCACCCCCTCTCAATGACCCTTCCAGAACACCCACCATATACCTAATCCTGTGCACCAATATATTCTCCCTTAAACCAACATGTGTCTGTATGTTTGTTCATATCATGAGGCATCAGGGAGCATAAATAATAGATCAAACCCCAAGAGTAGGGCACCTGGGAGAGGGGCCCAGTACCAATATAGCCCGCTGTATACAAAGGTCAGAATGCCAATATATCTGCCTATGTTTTCTAAGTACCCCCCATTCATGTAATTATTTTTATGTTTGCCATTATTCTCTCTATGCCAATTCCTGTTGTTTAGTTTAGATTAGGTAGAAATGTGTCTTATTTCACCTGACTTTTACCGCGGAGATGAGCCCAGCTAATCCACGTGCCATCTGATCGACTTGGATGCAGCAGCCAATTGTAGCCTGGCATCACCTACAGAGCTGGCTGTGCCATGTGGGCCGACCAATTGAAAATGTTATTTTGTACTGTTTATCGTTACATCACCAATGACGACAACTGGGTTCATAATGTGCTGCCAGTGTATTGTTTGGCAGAGCGCTCTCGGGCAGCAGAGTTCTTTGCTTGCTAATTTCATTCTATGTAAAATGTGTTTATCTTTGCAACTTATCTCCTGGTCTCATTCCCCAGCGGTGTGTGTCCATTATTCTGGTCTATTGGATATTGCGTGTTTAGGGTGCCAGCCTTCAATTGTTAAATGTATAACTTGTTGAATCTGGAAATAGAAATCTGTGAACGTTTGTCCACTAGGTTGTGATAGAGGAGTCTATGAATTACAGCACAAATGCACTTTATGCGTTGAGAGATACATCTGAACTGTTGAACTAATGTGACAGGGTTAGATGTACAGCTTTTGGATGTGATTGGTAGATGGGTGTATGACTGTTTGAATGTAGTCAATCAGGGAGTGTTACAGAGATAAAGGGCTTCTCTGTGCCCTGACATCCGCAAACACAAGCGACTGTTCGCAAAGATATGGCATGTGCCATCAGGTCTCTTTTACCATGCCCTGCAGGGAAAGAGGACTGCGGAGCCCACAGACTTCACATATGTCTGAGGATGTCCACCGACGTCTGGAGGCTCAACCAATCAGGCTTTGTGGAGGAAGAGTTCAACTGCAGAGGACGACAGGGTAGAATGGGCATAATTTCTTGTTTGAATTGCTGAAAACATGCAGCTAAACAAGAGGGCTCTTTGGACTATAGGAGATTTGTGTTCAAATTGGCTGCGGATACACATAGAGCAGCTTGGCATCTCACCTAATCACGGCTAAGGAAATTGGAGGTGGTGTGGCATGGAGTTTGTGGAGTGAAATGGCGTCAACTATTACCCTTGTATGAAGATATGGTGCATTTGAAAAATACAGATTAGATTGTGGCCCATTGTGGAAGTAACAGTATAGGGTATGTAAATAGTGTATCCTTGCAGTTTGCCATGAAAGATACTTTCAAAAGACTAATGGAACTTCTTCCACATTTTTTTTTTATTTTTTCACGAATTATTCGGAGACAAGTGTGGAAAAGATTGAAGTTGCTTTGTCCACAAATAGAAAAAGCAAGGCAGATGGTTAATAAAGCTGCATGTGCATTCCTGGGAGATTTTAGAATGTTATCTTTTGAAAACGATAACATATGACACCATAGAGTGAACATTTTCAGAAAAGATGGAGTAGGTCTAACGAGTGTTGGAAACTACAATTTTCTTTCCAGTATTCGGAACGCAGTGAAATAGTTTTTGTAAAAGTAATTACATTGGAAGTAGAAGAGTATGTAATGAAAAAAAGCATTAGTACACATTGCACATAGACATATTAAGATCAAAGACTTACCAAAACAAAAAGGCTCTTTTAAGAGCTAACAATAAAGAGTACAAACAAAAAGGAGTAAAGTTCATACAGATTACATTCTCCATTTTTGATCATCTACACAATGGAAATATTCTCCCACCCGTGGACATCAAGAGTGAAGAAGCACAGCAAGGGAGCTCATGGTGTTTGGTGGTGTACTGTGAAAAGAAGTTGTAAAAGTCTTGAGGCTTGAACACCTTCTATTCACGGCACACTGTATTTTAATTGTTTGTATAGCAGAGAAGAGGGGTGGAACAGACATTTATTTTTGTCGCTGTTTTTCCCGCTGTGCTATACATCTGCTTGAGTATTTGCACTGGCATAGATTTGTATGCCGATGGAAATGCTAGAGATTCTTTTGGAGTCCGCCTGCTTTTTGCATCGATATAAAGTAGATGGAGTGCATAGGGAATGCACATTTTTTTAATGTTCTATTCATAGGCTTTGAAAGGTAGTTCTGCATGGAACCTATTTATTTGTAGTTTATGTAGATTCTTTTATTTTATTTTCTGGCAGAGAGAGGAAGGGAAGAAAGGAGGGTGGGGGAGAGAAGGGGCACCAACCACTATAAGGGAGGGACATGTGGACAAGGGAAGATGTTGAACACTGTGTATAAAAACTAAGATTGGGGCAGTTCTTCTCATGGGTCATAACAGCAGCCTCAAAGGTGCTGTGGAATTGCTCCCTGTGCAGATGAGTGCATCACAGTACACACATAAGACAGTTGTCCATTGAATGTATGGGTCAACTGCCTCCTGTCCGGCCTGTGAGACAACAGGAGGGATCCTCTGCCTTGCTGAGGTGGAATGAGTGGTAGCTGGAGTTGAAGATGAGGGCACAGTAGATGCTTCTATGCCCCTTGAAAGGAACTGCCTTTCTGAGGACAGTTGGGTGGGATGAAGGTGGTGCTGAAGGACTACTGCCCCTTCTGGCCATAGCTGATAGTGGCTCCACACTCAGTGCAGTGCACAGAGGTAGCCAGAGGCTTTCGCACTCCCCCATTTGTGGTATAAAATCTCCACACCCAGGACTCTCATTAACTACCTGAAGTAGACAGTACCTCTTCTTCTGAGTCCTCATCCTCCTGCAGCTCATCTGCTGCAGTGCACCTGTTCCCTTGTCCAGGTCCTCCAGGTGGTTGTGGCCCCAAAGTTGGTCCTCTCAAGAGGTCTGCCAGATTAAGAATGACTAAAATAAATTGGGGGTGTCCTTGGAGGATCCGTCCACAGTCTTTCCTCCTGTCTGCAGACTGCGGAGGATAAGAGAAAGGCTGTTAAAAGTTGTAAAAAGTTCAGAGAACTGCAAAGAATGCGGGTAGTAGTTGTCGAAGAGTAAAGTCTCAACTTTAGTAGTAGGGGGCGCAAATTTGATTTTAAAATGTTCGCAAAGCACAGACATCAACCGCAGATACATCATCATACCAAATGGGTGGAGTGACATCATGGTGTTCCCGGGTTTTTGTGACTATATCACAGTGTTCGCGAACGTTAGCGTACCTGGGTGATATCATGAGTGTTTGCTGCGATGACCGCGCTGTTACATTCATGAACTCATTAAAAGTGCGTCATGTTGTTACAGACATGTTCATTGATCATGAACATTCACGCAGCCAGGTGATGTCGCTGCGGTGTGCTGTCAGGACCATGATCATGCTGCGATGTTTGCAAACCAATTCAAATTGCGTCACTATCGCCCCAGATGTGGCGGAATGTTCGTGAACGTCAGTAAACCATCTGACCTCACTGTAATGTGAGGTTGTGAAAACGAACATGTATTTGTCCTGCAGACTTTGAATTGGCATTAAAAAATACATTTATGGCATAATTACATGATATTTACATTAAAACCCTTTATAATAGGGAGGGAGATTCCTATGGAAAATGAAAATAGGGGAATTTGGGCATGGTATATGTTCATGATGGGGCAAATTAGGGATAGAAATCTCATCAATATATTGATCGCTCACATTGTCTTGGAATAATTGGGGTGATTGATGGGGAAAGAGTCACAGGTACAAGTAGGGCAATGAAAATCAATATTTTGAATGATATGATATTTTTACATATGTAGATAGTTCTATAATTATATAGTTCTATCATTTGATTTGTAGCTTGATTCATCTGTAAACATAATCTCTTCATCTGACTTTCAATGTTATCTAATCCATTTCCAAAGTTTTCCCCTTTCTTTTGCTCATGATTAGTTTGTTCTTCTTCTTGTTCTAAAGTGTGAAGCATAAGACATAAGAAATAGATAGAGTTTAATAGTTTATGTATATGTAACAGAATTGTATTGTTTTTTTAAAATGTATGAAATAACTTACCATTAGTAAGTTGTTCCTCAGGTATGTCTTCTTTTGGGAAATATGGCTCTAGCCATTCCAGAGTGCTTGCATTTATATTATTATATATAAAGTGTATTGTTTGTTATATAACACTAGCTGGGGTTCCCGGCATTGCCCGTGTCCTGATCGAGTGGTGTATCATGTGCCATGGAGGATGTTGCTTTTGTCGGCAAGTCTTGCTACAGTTTGCTCTGGTGTCTCATGTGCTTGGGAGGATGTTGCTATTGTCCTCATTTCAGCAAGTCTTGCTTCATTTTGCTCTGGCATCTCATTTGCCCTGGAGAAAGTTGCTCTTGTCCTCTGGTCGGCAAGTCGTTCTGATGTTTGCTGTTGTGTTTCAGAAGCTCTTGATATTGATTTTTGCTTTGCATCAGATGGAGCTTTTCCAAGTGGTGTTTGTTTTTTGTGCGGCATGTTTCAGTCACTTAATGTCTTCAGCACATTTGAGAAAATGTCTAAGAAAGATTGATCGATTGTGCTCTCTTCTCGTGAATGAACTTAAGTAAACTGTAACCTTGCTATTACCCATATTTGGAGTGGCACGATAAAAAAATAAAAATGATTTCTTTTATTCCATTTAAAAATGCTTTAATAAACAGTTTCGAACTGTATACAGTAGTAATACATTTTAAAGGAATAACCAACATATTAAACATTTAGTTTCAGACACTTTTCCAAATGTTGCCACCTTCTAGTACCTACTGTAGTGAATCGGGGTGAGCATCAGTAAAGAGGGTGTCTACGGAGTCCATATTTTGCATCCAAACATAGCCTATGGTCTTGCCCCAGACAAATGAGGAATCCATGCAAAACTTGGTAGTAGTGGGTTCAACAGTGTGGATTTGTATAACCGGACAAACATACACATACAACATTTTTTTTTGCATATACGATTTTTGCATCCAAACATAGAATATGTTGGACATATTTTGGGGTTATACCTATTACTTACTGGTATTTTTATGATGGTAGTACTTGGGAGCATATTGCGGTAACTCGTTGGTGTATTTTTATAGTGGTGAGACTAATGTCAGAGTATTGCCTAATAATTGTTTTTACCAGGGTCACTAACAACAAACCAAATACTGGACTTAATACACTCTGGCTGATCGATTCATGCTTCCTCATGGTATCTTATGTACAATACCACAATAGGCCCTTTTGACTGAGTTTTGACAATTGTAAAGCATGCAAATTGAAATATTGCATTCAATATCTCTAGCTAGATAACTCACAGCAGTTATTTTTAGATATCTCCTACCACACTTGTGTCTCTTTATGCATGTCAAATAAAAAGGACCAAATGCAGTGATATGCAATATTTTCTGTTTCTTTATCGTAAAATAAAAATATGCACGTTACGCAGAATAGCAGTTTTGCTCACATTATATTTCACAGTGTGAATACATTGCAAAACCTTTCAGGGTTCTTATCTGTGTTAAGTCTTACCAACTGTCCTTGGCAATGTGTAATTTGGCAAGAGAAATACACTTTAAAACAACAACAAAAAACTGTAGTTGAGGCAACATTAAGGTGAAACAATCTAATGTAATGAAACCCTTGAAATTCGGTGTAA
Organism: Ambystoma mexicanum; assembly: GCF_040938575.1. NCBI lineage: Eukaryota > Metazoa > Chordata > Amphibia > Caudata > Ambystomatidae > Ambystoma > Ambystoma mexicanum. Next base: position 170,851,308 of record NC_090922.1, read on the forward strand.
AATCTTTAGTTAAATTGACATGAAGGTGCCGATGTAAGTCACAAAACCCCTGAAATTCATCAGTTGCAAAAGCTGTGCCAGCTTAACTATGATGCCCCCTTTGTGTGGCACCTAAGCATACTGATGACATCAACAATGATATTGTTGATGATATCACATATGAATCACTTATGGCTTCATGAATGAAATCGCTCGTACAGAAGATCATGCGTGCAAGAAAGATGCAACATTTAAAAAACGTGTTTATGCATTTAAGGGTGGATTCAGCTTGGTTTCTTCAGGCCCACTAGCTGTGGCATTTGGCCTTGGCCACTGTTCGTGTTGCACCAATAGTTTTCTTTGGGGCCCACTGGTGATGGCCTTCGGCCTTTGGCCACTATAAATATTGAACCAAAACAGTTCTTTGGGGCTATGGTTTTGGGCCATGATCAGTGGTCATGGATTTGGCCATAGCCACTGTCCATGTTGCACCAATAGTTTCTATAGGGCCCCACTAGCCATGGCCTTAGGTCATGACCAGCCACCCCAGCCTATGGCCTTGGCCACTGTACATGTTGCACCGATAAGTTTCTTTGGGGCCCACTAGCTGTGGCCTTCAGCCATGGCTAGTGGCAACAGACTTAGGTCTTGGCCACTATACATATTCCACCAATAGTTTATTTTGGGGCCCACTGTCCATGGCCACTAATTGCATTACACATGACATCACTGATGACATCACTGATTTGATGAATTACATTTTGAAATATGACAACTCTGTTTTCTTACATAACTCTCACCTCCCCTCCATGTCTGCTCCAGGGTATGTCAGCCAGCCACACGCACACATTTTCAGTGCAGTTTACTTCAGAGTGCAAAATGCATCAAGTGCTAAGAGACCCAGAACAGTGACCGACAGGATCGTTGTTCATTTTCAACAATTTATGAGATTGTTATCATGTCTGTCTACAGAACCCATGCAGAGTATGGGTACTTTTTGTACTAGAACCCGAGAATTTGCCACAAATATAGACAACTAAAACTGATTGAGTAGCAATATTTTCAATAGTATGCACAAATCTCTCAAACAATAAGCAATATGTATTGATCAAAGTACTGCATTGCGTCAAAATGTTCCTTGTTGTAACAGTCTTACTGAAGCACAACCTACATAAACGTTGTTCCCTTGGAATTTTAGGTCTAGGGCCCAACACCATTAGGACTGGCAACAGGTTTATCCTAAGCAGCATTATAAATCTATGAAGGAATGGATCAACAATATGTACTCCGTAATTACATTGCAAGAAAAGAGGGAGCCCCTGTTGACTCTACACAAATAGTGCTTTCTTGTTGGAAACAGATGCAATTTTAATAGAATGTTCAAACAATGATGTAACATGATAAGGCCTTTATAATGCGCCTGTACACAAGTGTTTATAGGTACGACAAGACAAGGGGGGAGAGGAAGGACAAAACAACAATCTTACTAGGCCCTGTGTCATTCAGATCGTGCAAGTGCAGGGAGGGGCTGGGGAGAAGTGCCAAAAAGGGGGGGGTGGAGAAGTGCAGGTAATCAAAAAGTGCAGCCAGCTGGTGGCTCAGTGCAGGTATAGGAAAGTGCAGCCAACGGCTGGTTCCTAAGTACAGAAAGAGGGCACTGTTGGGTTACAGATACAGACCACAAGTTCTGTGGTAGCCTTAGAAGTCAGTTCCTTCTTAATAATAGTACGATTCAGTGTGGTGTCCAAGGTCCAATCAATACTGTTATGAAATGTCTCCAATCAGATGCATATCTAGATAAAACCTTGTCCTGGAGGGTCAAAGATTTCAATAAATGGCCATATAAAGACAAAAGAGTTGATGTTTCAGCAAACAGAATTTATAATAAAGGAGACTGCAACTGATATCTAAAAGCGTCTCCAGCGAGACGAATCCCAGTTTGAGGCATGGTACTTCAATGGACAAAGAAGAAGGTAAGCACAGTGCTGTTTTCCACAGTTTACCCGCTACAGTTTTAAGCCATAAATCCAAAGTTACAGACTCATTCACAAAAGCCCCAGACACAACAAAAAAACAGGAGGGAAGGAACATTCGTAATTATACTGATAAAATATTGGCAGAGTATGGAACCTCTGCCTTGATGTTTGACCATTCCTTTGCCCAAGTAGCGATTGTGCTGCTCTTGATGTACAAATCGATATATTAAAGATCTGTAGAAAATGTATTTGTTTAAAATGTTAGCTTATGATGTCTCTGAACCCTATGTAAAAGCCTTTGGGGTCAATAAGATTAGCACCCAGCAGCAAAGACAATCATGTGTATCGAATAGCTAGCAGAAAAGTCAAATGTATCTAGTGATCCTAGCTTAATATTGGAATCAGTGACCATTTACACTAGACACACTTTGCAGAGTGGTTTAAGAGATATATTCATGTTTGTTCCAGGTTGTACAGTGACAAGCAAATACGCAAATATGAACATCTGGCAAGGTGAGATCTTCACAATATTAACTAGCATGCTTATAAAGGTACTCATTTGACATATGGGCAAAAAATAGTCTTTACTAATTTGGCCATTTGGCTATGGATAACACTGTGGTAGTGAAATCCTTCAAGAGTAATTTTGGGTACCCATGAGTAAGTGTCATGTACACGTTTACATTTGCAGAGAACCACTAACCTGGATCAGAAGGCAGTTTTTGAAGACAGGAAACCACCCCCTAGGAAACCTTAAAGCCCTCCGCCTGAGTGACAGGAAATGGAGAGTTGCAAAACCACCAGGCAAACCTTCATGGGAAAAAAAACCCTGCTCAGGAGTAGAGAGCGTTGGTCTGTGATTTGGTCTTCAGAAGTCAGAAGGCTGGACCTGGAATGCTGTCTTCTGGTCTGGAGACCCTCACGAATACTTCACCGCACGTGGTCTAGAAAAGATAATGAAAGACGTGAGTGTGTTTCCAAATAGAAAGGAGACAAATTGAGAGAGCTGATATACCTGTCATACAAGAGCCTTAAGCTTAGGGTATGACAAGTTTTATGGCTAACTCTGTGCTTTCTGTGATGATAGACACAAAAGGCAGAATTAAATAAACAGAGAGACTCCCTGACGGGCAGAACGGATATAACTATACTCAGACTACCTGCACAGATGGATAAAAGGGCCGAAGGATAGAAATCCTGCTGTTAGAAATGCTGAATCTCAGGACAGGATAATCCCTGTTGTTGAAACAAAGGCACTGCAAGGGGGAGAATAGTATTGAGTACAAGGCAGGACTGTTAGTCCTCTCAATCTGAGATATAAACTGTCATCCTACCGTTTGAGAGAAACGTGGAAGTAAACGAGAGAATAGGTAACGGGAAACTGCCTTGCGAGCACGGCTGCGAGGATACATATGCTGGTAGAGGAGGTATGGAAAGGCTTCGAGGAAAGGCGAGCTTGACAGCGGATGGTGAAATTCTGAAAGGATGACAAAAGTAAGAATCGGGCATAATAAGAAGTAAGAAGATAGGAATCCCTAGTTGGCGTATTTACGGAGCGTTACGAATAGGAGTAGCAACGCACTGTGGCATCGCGTTGAACTGCATATATCCCATCACATGATATAGCGGAGGCAGAGCTACCTCGCCTCCAGCAACAGCTAGCTGAACGCCGATCGTGTGGAGCTTTCGGGTGGCCATGTTAGGAAGGGCACAAGCTACAGTGCATCGAAGCCTACCACAGCGCCACCAAGACCAGCGCCCATAGTGAGATGTAACTGTAAGTTAAAGAAGCCAATGAGAAAGTTAGAGATCACTCCTGGTTTAACATCTTCATCAAACACCTCACTTCTGAAATTCAATGTAACACTTAAAGGCAAATAGTATAATTGGTATTTTTGGGGATTTAATTTCCAAGGAGGAATTATCATTAGGTTAAACATCCCACAATACCCACACTGTAACTGCTGCACAAGAGTCACACATTCATCATTTCTACTTCTAGTCATCTGAGAGTAAGTTCAATCAGCACCTTAATGGAGTCATTGTTTAGGTGTTTCAATTATTTTACTTTACCTCGTTAATTGGGTATGCATTATATAGATTGCAGCAATTACGCCCCAGCTAGGGGCATATATGAGCAGTAACTGGCCACCAGCCAAGGGCTGTGGACCGGTACCGGCCTGTATGCCCTCCGGGTCAGGTGTGATTGCTATTCAAAAGCTGGGGTTTGCCTGGGCTCTAAATAGTTCATTCTTTTCTTGGGAGATGGGCTCCACACTATTTCACAAAACCCAATCTCCCGAGAAAAAAAAAATAAGCTAGCCGCCGCCATTGGAAAAGGGACTTAGTCCCTTTTCCATTTCCATAGCAGCACCAACGAGTGGAAGGAGTGCTGGGACCAAAGCACAAAGCACCGGTCCAGCAGGTAAGTGGGGGGGGTGTGGGAGGGGAGAAAGGGTGCTAAGATTATTTGAGGGAATGGTGGGGATGTATTGAGGCAACAGGGATAGGTTCCCTGTTTCCTCACTACAATCAAGATAGTGCCACCTGACCTGTACGTCCCCTGGCTTGGGCGTGATTGCTATTCACACCCCAGAGTTTGTCCGGGGTGCAAATAGTTATGTTTTTTCTTGGGAGATGGGCTAAACCACGCTATTTTGCAAAAGCAATCTCCAGAGGAAAAAAAAAAGATAGCCACCGCCATTGGAAAAGGCACTTAGTCCTTTGCCATTTCCATGCACCCACGGGCGGGAGGAGCACTGGGACCGAAGAACACAGCCCCGGTTCAGCAGGTAGATGGGAGGAGGGAGTGGGGAAAGGGGGCTAAGGTTATTGGGGGGAAGTTGGGGACTTGGGGAGGCAACAGGGAGAGGTTCCCTGTTGCCTCACCACAATCAATATGGAGCCACATGGGGAAGGGCCTCAGGTGGCTGGAAAGAGTGGGTGGTGCACACTGTGTTCTTGCCCACTATTCCAGCCACCTGATTGGCTGTACGCCCTTCCCCGCGTGCGAATAAACAAAATAGCATGGGGGAATTATTTTATACTGGTTAACTTAGATGTAACGTCATTGTATGCAACTATCAACCACAACGATGGTAACAAAGCAGTGAATCATTTTCTGAGCGAAAGACCCATCAACTTACTAAACATTCTAATGTGCTGATAGAAATGGTAGACTTGTGCTCCCTGTTTGTACAGTCATACTCATATTTATTGATGAGCTTCTGGGGAGTTCAATATCTATTGAACAGCACAGTTGACCACATGTGTGAATTCGAGTTGTTAGATTTGTGTGGCTTTCATTAATATCAATTCTGCAGGCTCATCTTTTTTAACTCAGGTATGATACATTTAGGATTGAATTCCTTGACATTTGCATTATGTTACACGATGGGGTGATGCACACCAGCAAGGCCACAGCTGGCCCATCTGTCCTTCATGCTGGCCCAATCCATGTTGCTGGGCATTTTAAGAACTCGCCATTCAAAGAAATGCTTGGTGCATGCTGAAATTGCTTGCCTAGCCCATTTTACATGGGTGTGTGGCAGGATGAAAAATGGCTTTGCCAACAGAAAGAATATGTGCTTCCAGTGGAAGAAAGAGTTACTCCAGTGTCAAAGGTAAAAAGAAAAAAGATGTTCAAATTGAATAGATTACGTTTATCCCACTTATGGTAATTAGTCCTATAAAATATTAGGAGATTATTGAAAGCATTGGATATACTGTAGCATGACCCCTTCCTCTGTAACATTATTGGTGATAGAATTAGTGTTTGTTTCAAGGGGGGTTTGCATTTAGGAGATACACAGTTGCATCCTTCCTCCTAAAATTCGAGGTACCTGGCGTAAAAAAATGACAGAGCTTCCCATGTTGCTACTGCCAGCTGATGTCCTTGCTATCCTAAAGGGTGGTGTCAGCCTCCCCAATACTGCTAAGACCCAACAGCTCCAAATCTCTATTTCGTATTCCTATCTTTCATACTTGTCTCCTCAATGTACCCCTCTGCATCTGATCACTGTCTGATTCACTTTACTCACTCCATTCCTCCCAGCGTTCCCATTGCCACCCCATCTATCACCAAACATTCATTCCAGCCTATATCCATTGTCTCCTACCTCAACCAAGTCAAAATCTTGCCCCAAGTCTCTCTCGTCCTTGAATTAATCTTTACTGAATTCTAGTCTGCAGTTTCTACTCCTTTCAACGATCAATATCCTGCTCACTATTTAACCCGCCCACCAGGGTCCTCACCCAAAGATATCTCCAGCCAGCCAGCTACTGAGGTGGACAACGAGTTGCTGCTTACGCCGTTTGCAGAAGACATATCCATTCAGTTCCAGGTTATTGTTATTGTGTCGACAGCATATCATAGATACAACAAACATTTAAAATATACAATAGCTGGTAATTAAAGACAATAAAATAGCACAATCCAGATCACTGTGATACTTCAACAACTAACAACCATCTGATAATTCCTAAAAAGTCAATTAAATAAAACCTATGAAAATAATAATCATGGGGCTATACACATTTTTATCCTAAACCCTTCTCAATGCCCAAAAGGTATCACTAGTGACTCTGACCACAGATCTTGTTTCAGCCAAATCTACTGATGACTTTGCTCAAACCTCTCCACTCAATTATTCACCATAATGCAGGACACTGTGTCCACCCTCTATCTCTGCGACTCTCTCCATCATTCTCTTCTCCTCCCATCTTACCCCACCCCCTCTCCTCTCTAACTTGCTTTTGTCTCACCTCCCCCACTGAACTTCTTCCCATTCTTCACTCTGCCAACTCATCCTGAACCCTAATTAACCGTTTTGCAACACAAATTGTTAAGGAACTTGCACCCGCCACCTCATTGTGTCATTGTAATTTATATATAATAGGCACTTGCACTGTGAATACTAACAATTTAATATGCTGAGCATTTGTCTGACTGTATTAGATTCAGGGCCTCATTCCGAGATTGGAGACAGCCATGGTGCTATTAGCACCATGGCTGCCTCCAATACCGGTACCAACTCCGACCTGGTTCAATGGGGACTTACCGGAGTAGTCTGACCTTTGGGGGACCGGTAAATCCCCATTGAAATGGCAATCCCCATTCCCATTTGAGCCCCCATAGGGCTCAATGGGAATGGGGAGGGAGCTAATAACGCTACCGCAATTTGCGGCACCGTTATTTGCTCCCTGGTCCCTTTGCGGCTCCCGCTACGGGCGCCTGGTAAAACCAGGCGCCCGTAGCAGGACCCGCTAAGGGACCTCGTAGTAGGGTGCAAAGGGATTACCGGCACCAATGTCCTTAACGGTGCCCGGTATCCCTTTGTGCCCTACTCGGAATGAGGCCCTCAGACTGCTTTTGGATTTTAGATAAATGCAATGTTCTGCTCCATTCAATTCCAATGTATCTTTGGCCCTTTAAACACTGTTCTCTCATGTTCAATGCTATTCTGTTTAAACTACTATAATGACCCTGAGAATTACACATTCACAATGGTTCAGCTGTGCTGTGCTAAGCTGCAACATGTGAGTGCCTCGTTTGCTCTTTCATATGGAACTGTATTGTATTTTCGTGATATTACTTCTGAAACCGATGTGATGAAGGCGAGTATATTGTGTGTCATAGTGGATTTACCCTGGTGATTTTTCCATGGCATGGTGTGCCATGTTGACAAATTCCCGCATAAATGTTGGTGGTGTTTTGCAGTTTCCCTCATCACATAGAGGTAAACTTAGTCCAAGTGTGGACTTATTTCATAATAGTGTTGGTGGGCTGAAGCCTGGTGCCTACTTTGATTTTCACGATGTTTGACATACACCTTGCCTTTACCTGGAACAGATGCAGCCTAAAAAATATTTCGCAGATAGAGACACTTCTTTTTTTAAATGAAAAGCTCAATAAAATCTACGTTTATATTCATTATATTCGCCTCCCCCCTCTTTCTTGTGGCATGCAGAAGCCTTCCTCGCCGTCCTCCCACGGGCATTTCTATAAGTTTGAATTCTAGTGAGGCACAAACGATTCTGCTGTTTTGGTAAGAAATAGTGACGCGCGGTTGTGGAAAAGTAATATTTCCTCATGCAAAGAATACAAGATAAACGCTCCATGACGTCCATGGTCTGGACTCTTGACAGCCTCGTGACATGTGTAGGGGGCTCAGGCTGTTTCCATAATCTAGTGACAGCATTTTGATGCCAACAAAAGCGTCATAACCAGGAATAAATAGTGCATAACTATTCCCCCCCAATTCCTTTCTTTGCGAGCCCAGTAGGATAACGCAAGGATCCTTTGGCAAATCACACCCTTCAATATCCTGTATGGCGGATCTCATTTCAAGCTACACGTCTCTTAAGGCTGAACATGCCCACCAGATATGTAATAGCCAACCCTCTTGCCAGACCCCCTCCAGCACAATGCTTTGATGACGTCTTATGTAATGCCAAGAGAAGAGTAATGTTGTTAATAGGAGGACACTCCAGTGCCCTGCACACTATTTATACTTTGAAGACTCAGTCATTACTTGATAGTTTGATATAAACAATTTATTTTCATACAATGAAATACAAATCAGACGATTTATATCGTGCTGACAAATGCCAGTCTTGTTTTAATACAAAAGTGGTGAACAAAAGTAAAAATAAACAATGATGAGCTCTACGTGTTTCAAGAGATATATCCCTTCGTCAGGAGCGGAAAGTGTTTTACAATAGTAGTTCCAATAAATCTTGAAACTTCAGTTATCTACAAAGGTAAGTAGAAAAACTTCAATGGGTATGAAGGATAATGTAGATGTATTAACAGCATAACATCAAGTTTGCTCAATTTAAAGCACATTTAGAATTCGGAATTCACCTCACTTTTCCATGTGGCAAAAGCCTTTTCATGGATCCCTGGGAAAAAATCTGGATTCCTGAAAAACTGTTTTAAGGGAAATGGAAATGATGTGACTCCCTGGATCCTGGTGACCTCATTCAACATTGTCTTAGTTAGGTTGGTAATCAGGTTTATGCACAGCGACCTTGCCCTATCCCTGTCATGAAGCCATGTTTGTTTCCAAATGTGAGCACCACCACAGCTTGCTCTCACGGAATGCCAAGGTTTTTTTTAATTTATTTTTGGGCCCACTCTCGCATTATCCTCAAACTGGAGGAACTGAAATAATTCCTTAGCCGTCATTCCCCCTTTTTTACCTTGGTTACAAAAGGGCCTATTTATTAATCTGATTTCTATTTGCTCCCTGAATATACTGAAGAACATATTTAGAATTTTCAGCAGGATTTTTCATGACACTGCAATGGGCAGAGCTTGAAAAATATACAAGAATCTTGGTAGTGCATTTTCATTTTCACCACTGCAGCGCATCCTACGCACATGGCGTACAGCCTTTTCCATCAATATCCTGTTGTATAGAGGTTATCATGTGTACATTTTGATGATTAATTAATTCCCAGGTATTTCATGTACTTCTTGACAAATGCAAAGAATTCTTTGTTTCAGTATGTCGACCTCCTCAATTGAGATGCAAACGTGTAAGATCTCAGACTTAATCACAATAACCTGCAATCCTGACACTTGATAAATATGTGTAATTTCTTCCATAATGTAAGGGAATTACTCTTTGGGATCACCTCCCAATTCAGTTCCCTGAATTTCTGCATTTTGTCTTATATATGCTGTAAAGGGCTTCAATGTGAAGAAGAGTGGGAATGGCAGGCATCTGTGTTTCACCCCCCTTTTCAGCATAAAATATCCGGATAGTCTGCCATTAAGTCTGTCCCTGGCCCTGAGCGTTTTATAGTTGCCCATTATCATTTTAATCCTTTTCGACCCAAAACGATGTTGTTCCAAAACGTTTGACATATAGCCCCAGTCTACATGATCAAATGCCTTTTCTGTGTCTAATACTAATAGTTTAGCTTTCATTTTTGATTGGTAGAACTTGTAAATAATGTGAAGGACTCACCTAATATTTTCAAAGATTTACAGTTGAGGAACATTTTGGGTGATATCTTCAAAATGTACCTTCGCGCCCTAATTGTATTCCTGTTCAGTTATCTTTGAATTAAGTATATACGTCCTTGCTTGTGTCGCATAGGTGTGAGCATCCATGGAGACTATGGGCCTCATTACGAGGTAGGTGGTAAGGGATTACCGACACAGGTAAGGACACCGGTGCCGGTAATCCCTTACCACCCTATTCCGAGGTCCCTTAGCGGGTCCCTTCCTTAACGCCTGGTTTTACCAGGCGTTATTGAAGGGACCTGTTAAGGGACTTCAGAGCTAATAACGGTACTGCAAATTGCGGTACCGTTATTAGCACCATCCCCATTCCCATTGAGCGCTATGGGGGCTCGAATGGCAATGGGGAATGGTTCCTGGAATGGGGACTTACCGGGTCCTCCAAGGTTGGAATGACCCGGTAAGTCCCTATTTCAGGAACCTGGACCCAGAATGCGGTAAGGGGGTAGCCATGGTGCTAATAGCACCATGGCTACCTCCTACCTCATAATGAGGCCCTATGTGTCCCTCAACTCTGTTGGTACATAGACAATTGATTGGGGTGTGCTTACACCGTTTTTTGTGCACCAGTATATGTCAAACTCCTGTAATGATGTATTCATTTCTCACAATAAAGATTTTTGCGCTTTAGCCCTTGGTGGAATCCACGTGTTTCGGCATCTGAACTTTGCCTTTTTCAAATCCAGGCTATTTTGGTTGCCAACAAAATGAAAAAAATATAATAAATACAGGATTGGTTTAACTTCATACATTTCAAACAAAACATCATTAGTTGTCGACATACAACATCATGTGCATTTCTGTGACCCATTGTGATTGCATGAAACAGAAAGAGAAAGGATGTGATAAGATATGGTGATGCCGGTGACGTTCCTGTATACCTACAGAAAAGAGCATGGTGTGGTGAGAGTAGTAGGAGAGTGGGTTGGAAAATACTATTAACATTTTGTGTCTATACAACCTGTGTGTGCATAAGCTATTTGGATTTCTGGCTGTTACTATATAAAACATTTGCAAAGGTCAATCTGTGAAGAGTGTCTTACCCTTTAGGTAATAGAGTCCACGTAAGTAATTTTGTCTTGCTGTTATTGTAATTCTTGGGCTCAATCCCTCCTATGTGGAAGATAAGCACAATATGGGATATGAGTTTTCCTTTTGTAACCCGAGAAATTTATCAAGGATATTTGTCGAACGTTACCGAGAAAATGTACTCGGATGTTGGTAATTTACATGTTTGTTACATATTTGTTGTATTTTTGGATCCTAAGTCGGACCAGATTTCTTAATTTTTGTAGTTTAATTGCATAGTCTATAGTGCTACGCGGTCCTCGGTGGTCCGTGTGCTTTCATCAAACTGCATTAAATAAATGTTTTGTGGTCAAGTGAACATTGGAATTATCATTCTAAATTAAGATTTAATCTATTTACGAGTTCTGGCATCAAATTACGTATAGGCATGCATCAACCCATGCCCAACCGATACCGCTTACAATAGGCGTTCCTTCTGGGATTTTGTCAAATGTCTTGTGTACTTTTGGAAGAAAGTAGATTGTAGGTATTATTGTTTTTGACACAAAGAGGTATAATTTTTCATCATCTGTGATTAATCCTTGCTGATACCATCCATCTATTAACGATTTTAACTCCTGTATAATCCCTTTGGTAGGATTAGAAGGAAGTTTCTCATAAAAATTTGGGATCTCTAGGTGATTATTAGCCATCTTGATGTAATCTGACCGGTTCTTTATGATGATATTTCCCCCTTTATCTGCTTCTTTTATGACCAGGTCTTTATTTCCTTGTAGATTTTGTAGTGCTATTCTGTCCTGGCAAGTTAGGTTGTTAGGGCAACTTTTGGTATTTTGTTTAGATTCTGTTCTCAGTTCGTACAGGTCATGCGTCACTACTTTATGGAATGCATCCATTATGTTATCTGGTGATAATTGTGGTAAGAATCTCGATTTTGTTTTAGTTCTTTCAATGTTAGACTTGCTGGGTATAATTGTAGTTCGGGTATCGTTTGGTGTATTGGATAATCATCGGGTTCCCGTATTGATCTTAGTAAATGGATGTTTCCCAGTTGTTCAATGGTTATATCACTTACATCAGTGATTGTTGATGTTGTTTTTCGTTTGTCTGCTTGTGTTGCAAAAAACAACATGTTTTATTTGAGTTTTTGAACAAATATGAATATATCTATATGTATTCCAATTGGTTCAAAAAATGAGGTTGGGGCAAATAATAGGCCTCTATTAAGAAGGCTTGTTTCTTCTGCTATTAGATTCTGATTTGATAGATTCTTCACTAAATTGTTTACTTCGATTTTTTAGCTGCCTCTCGTGCTGCTGCTTCTGTCAGACGCCGATATTCGTTCAAAGCGTCTGGGTTTCCTGTGTCCTCCTGACCCCCTCCTCCCTCTGTTCCGACTGTAGGTTGTGATGTATCTGGTATCTTGTTCACTTGAAACCGGACCTGTTTGGTTGGTGCGTTTCTGTTGCCTTTTTTGAAGCGTCTAATTTGGTTAAGGAAACCATGGCCTCTTTTCTTATTTGTCTCCTGTGCTTGCGTCTGCATTTCCACCTAGTTCTTTACGCACAAATTTGAACTGGAATCTTTATTCTGAGAATTGAATACATCATAACAGGAGTTTGATATATACTGGTGCACAAAAAGGTGTAAGCACACCCCAGTCAATGGTAATATTTTCAAAGGTCTGTCTATTTGGAATACATCCCATTTCTCTATACATTTGGCTAAAATGCAAGTATACAGTTTTGCTTAAAGAATTATTAGAGAGATTGCCCTGTGCGAGGAGCACAAGTGGACATCCTTCCCCAGTTTGAGTGTGATAGTAATCTGGGACTCCTCCATTACCGGAGGAGCGTCCCTGTCTCTCTTATGTTGTTGAATATTTAATCTAATCTTGGAGCCACTATTCCTGAAAATGTCAATCTGGACCCTATGATTTAATATAATTTTCAGAGCCTTAATTGCTTCCAAGACTTCTTCCAGTGAGACTGGAAGATCCAGAAAATATCTCTGTTAATTGGTTCATTTTTTAGCAGGGCGTTTGTCAGACATGCATTCTGCTGCTCGACCGAGTGTTTGCAGAGTAGATAGTTGTGAAAAATTCCTGAAATCCGTTCTCTCACCCTGTTTTGTGCCTATTAAGAAAAGTCAGCTTTCTTAATAAGGGAAATACATGTTTTTATTTTTGCTCTATTCACATAGCTGCAGTGGAAATACAAGCAACATTTATTCCCATATATTAAAAAGGTCGAGTTAAACTCTTAAAAATGTGGCCGCAGCTTTACTTGTGGATAGGATACTGAATAGTGCTACTGCAATCGCTACCTTTCTGAAAGTCCAAACTGAACCAGATGTTGTATATTCTTTTTCCAATTGGGTAATCCCTTCCTGTAGCATTTCTTCTGTGGCTCGATGCAAGTGTCTGTTTCTGCCTGCTAGTTCCATATAACGTCCTCCTTAATACTGCTTTCATTGCTTCCCATACATTCCCCCATGACAGATCTTCACGGTTCTTTCCATGAAATAATTAGTAAGAGTCTCCTCCAGTTCCTTCCTATAAATTGGGTCCATCAGAAGATACACTTCCGTTCTCCAGCTCTCCCCCTATTCTCTTACCCTCTTTAGCTCTAGTGTTATCCACATCAGGGCATGATTCCACATAGCGATTATACCCATTCCAGTCTCATCCACCAGTCTATATACATCTTGGATTGTTCAAATGTGGTCCTCTCTAGAATATGAGCAGTGAACATGAGAATAGAATGAATAGCCCTGACTCTCAAGATTACACTGCTACGACTATCTACCAGCCCCATTCCAGATAGTTTATTTTTTAATTTAGCTGGCATTGTGCCCACAGAGTATTGTGGACTGGCAGAGGGCAGAGGGCATACTTACCTGGGCCGAATACTAAGTTAATGTCTCCTGGTATCAATAGATCTTGTTTTCCTATTTCTTTCATAAACTCTAAGCATTTCCAGATAAAAGACATTTGTCCCTGGTTGGGAGCATATACCGATAATAATGTGATTTCTCAATTATTCATCATCCCTGACACCAAGACACATACCTACCTCCTAGATCTGTAACTTGGAATGATACATTCATTTGTAATAGTACACAGACACCAAGCTGCTTTTCATCAATATTGGCACGATGGAGTATAAGGTTGTTTCTAATCCTCAATCTGTTGCTATGTCCCTTTCATAAATTTGCCTCCTGAAGAAGCACTAGGTTCCTGTTTGTTAAACTCGTGCATAAATCTGCATCTGTTCTTTGGAGTGATGAAATTTACATTTATTTATTGGGTATTTATAATGTGCCTATACTGTCATGAACCATCGGATGCGTCAATTTTGGACTTCCTGGTCCCTGACACATCGAGGCCTGCACTCAGCAGTACTACCATCATGGCCGACAGACATGGAACGTTGTTTACCAGCTTCCGTGTCGAACGTAGCACACTCTATAAAGAAGCCACGCCTCCGCGGGCCCACGCGTCTCAACGCTACCGATTGCAGTGGCTAGACGTGCGTTGCCGTAGTTCGCTCTCGCTGACTAACTGTTCCCGGTTCCTGGACCCTTTGTTCTTCCTCCTTCAGTCCCTTCCTTTCCTTACCTCCTGTATCCTGGTGGCCCGTGTACCCGTCTCGAGTACACATCATCATTTCTTGGATTTCCCGGACATACTGAACGTTCCAGGAGTCAAAACGCCGATCACACACTGGAACCCGAAGAAGCCCACACAGGGCTGTACAAGACCCGGACTGTACGCAAGAAAACTCCTTCAAGGAGCTCCAGTAAACAACAGCAACAGGTGAGAAGGGGGGAAACCTGTGACAGATTGAGATGCCAATGAACCAAAATAGACACAGACATGGAGGCGGCGCTTCAAGATCTTATGCGCGGCATGCAGGAGTTAACAACGGAAGTGAAGAATCTTAAGGCTGAGAACCCCGTGCTAAAACAATTAGTCTTGTCCCGGGATTCCGTGACCAGGGAAAGTGCATTGGTGGGCGGAGTAGTTGATAAATACGACGGTTCTTCAAGAAAACCCTTTGCGGATTCCTTGACTCGTGTATAGTCCATTTCACCTTCAAACCCTTCTATTTCTCCACCACCAGGGCAAAGGTAGGCTTCATGATTTCACATCTCTCTGGGAATGCTTTGACTTGGGTCACGCCCTTAGTTAATTCTGGGGATGCCTACAACGGATTTGTACAGGCTCTAAAGACCATGTTTGACTGCCCAGAACAGGTATATAGTGCCCAGGAACGCCTACTAGATTTCCTTCAAGGTTCCCAAGACATGCTGACACATGTGACACGCTTTAAGCAATTGGCCAAAGAAGCGGATTGGTCCACAGAAGCCTGCTTTACACTTTTTCAAAGATGACTAAATGAAGAGATAAAAGATGAGCTAGCCAGAGTGGCTCGTCCAGACACATTCCAAGCTCTCATGGATCTCTCTCTAAAGATAGACTCCCGTATCCAGGAACGGAAGGCAGAGAAGAAGAAGACCAGAATTTCCTTCCGAAAGACCTCCATGGAAACATCCTCGAAGGCTGAGCACGCTCCTACCCCTGCTAATGAACCTGAACCCATGCAACTCGGGGCCTTTCGCGCACCCATATCCCCGCAAGAAAGAATGCGATGGATTCATACCGGGATTTGTATGTATTGTGCCTCAGATAAACACCTAGTGTGGGAGTGTCCATTAGCCCCTCCACGGCGTTCAGGAAACGCCAGCTCCCGATCCTAAATGGAGCGCAGCTTCGGGAGAGAGATGTTTGCTCCATGTCTATTCCATCCTTGAACTCTCCTGGACAAAATAATCTTGTGGTTTTACAGGCCTTTCTATCGCCATCCAAGAACGAAACCTACCCCATTTTGGCATTGGTCGATTGTGGAGCCATGGGGATATTTATAGATCAAGATTGGGTCACTGCCCACCACATTCCTTATGAAACTCGAGGCATAACGCAACCTGTAGAGGCGATTGACGGAAGACCCCTTTCTTCTGGACCCATAACTCTACAAACCCAGGAGTTGCAACTCTCGATAAATCGCCATCGAGAGTCGATCAAGTTTGACATCATTAAGCCTGCTTACTACCCAATGGTGCAGGTATGCCCTGGTTACAAAAGCACAACCCATAAAACAACTGGGCAGCAGGTTCCTTGTTCCTGGGTTCAGAGGATTGTATGTCTCATTGTCTATCCCTGGATTCCTCGCTGACATCTTCTGGAGGTACACCGTCAGACCAGCAAGGGCCATTCACGGTCTCAAATATCATCCAGGTTCCTAGAGCCTATCAGGACTACACCAATGTGTTTTCAACTGCTATAGTTCAGGCCCTACCGCCTCACAGACCTGAAGATTGTGCTATTGACAAAGAACCATCCGCCATGATTCCTTTTGGAAGAATGTTCATTTTATCCGAACCGGAAAAGAGAGCCCTCCGTGAATACTTGGATACTGACCTTGAAAATGGCACTATACGACCCTCCAAATCACCAGCAGGAGCTTCGTTGTTTTTCGTTCCTAAAAAAGACACCATGGAGCTTAGGCCTTGTCTCGATTATCGTGGGTTAAATCAGTGCACCCTGAAAGACCGCTACACTTTGCCCTCAATCTCAGACATCCTGGAAGCAGTGAGAGGAGCTGTAGTCTTTACGAAACTGGATCTCAGAGGTGCCTACCATCTGATCCGTATTAGGGAAGGAGATGAATGGAAAACGGCTTTTAGAACGCCCTTTGGTCACTTTGAGTACCTGCTCATGCCCTTTGGGCTCGCCAATGCTCCAGCGGTCTTCCAACATTTCATGGATCGGGTGTTCTCTGATAGGCTGTTCATCTTCGTTATAGTGTACCTGGACGATATCCTAATATTTTCTAAGGACCATCTTCAGCATGAAGGGCATGTTAAGGCAGTATTACAGCGGTTACGTGAACACAAGCTCCTGGCTAAACGCAAGAAATGCCTTTTTCACGTCTCTACTGTTCACTATCTAGGATTCGTCCTTAGCCCAGAAGGAATAGGAATGGACCAATCAAAGGTAAAGGCTATACTGTCCTGGCCTGTTCCGACTACTGTGAAGCAGATCCAATCCTTCCTAGGGCTTGCCAATTTCTACCAGAAATTCATACCCTCCTTTTCCGAGATAGTTCAACCGATCATTACATTGTTGAAGAAAGATACTCCTTTTCGCTGGACCACATGCCAAGAGGAGGCATTCCAACGGTTAAAGACAGAGTTTACACAAGCCCCCATCCTGGCTCAACCTGACATCAATCGACCATTCCTAGTGGAAACGGATGCCTCTAACTACGCCATTGGAGCTGTTCTAAAGCAGGAATTCGATGATAAATTAGAACATCCTATCGCTTACCTTTCATGAACTCTAACTCCCAGCGAAACCCACTATTCCGTTTTGGAAAAGGATTTGTTAGCCACCCGTTAAGCCTTCACAGAGTGGCGTCAGCTACTTCTAGGAGCAAAACATCCTGTACAAGTCCATACGGACCATCGGAATCTTCAAGTTTTACAGTCACTGGAATGTAGAAACAACCGTCAGGCTCGCTGGGCCTTCTTCTTTGCCCAGTATCGTTCCAGATCCACCATGTCCCTGGAACACAAAACATAATTGCTGACGCCTTATCCTGGCATCCCGACTATGAAACTCTTGAGGGTCGGTCCTTCCCAAAGATGTTTCCCAACACAATTTTTGTAGCCCAAGCAATCAGCTTCCTGGAAGATGTTCGGATACAAACCCAGTCCTCTGACTTCTGGAAGGAATTTACAGGGAAGAATCGGTGGAGTCTAAAAACTAAGGCCGGGTATCTGTTTAAGGATAACAGCCTGGTCATCCCCACACAGAAACTACAACAAAGGATCATAAATCTCTGCCACGATACCTTCACTCAGGACATCGCGGCGTCACCAATACCCTCTGTCTGATACAGAGACAATTCTGGTGGCCAAGAATGAAGACTGATGTTCAGCTGTATATCCAATCCTGTGCAGTCTGCAATCAAAATAAACATGATAATAAGAAGTCGGCGGGTCTCCTACTTCAACCTTCGTTACCGACAAGACCTTGGGAAGTCATTGCTACGGATTTCAAAGTAGAATCACCCCCTTCCAGGGGATACACGACCATCATTTTCACCATTGATTTATTCACTCACATGGCCCATTTTACTCCACTGTATAAACTACCATCTTCATCAGAACTTGCTGGAATCTTCCCGGAACACATATTCCGACTTCATGGATTCCCCTCCAAGATTATTTCAGACGGAGGGCCCCAATACATTTCTCAGTTTTGAAAACACTTAGGGACACTTAGGGACTCTTAGGGATCCAACGTGTCCTCTCCTCTGGTTATCATCCACAGACCAACGGAGCTACGGAACGGGTGAACCAAACCCTAGAACAGTATCTCTGTTGCTTCACTACTAATAATAATAGTAATGCTAAGGTACAGGACGATTGGTCACTCCTAATACCCTTGGCTGAATCGCCTACAACAATGCGGACCACTCAGCTGTCAAGACCAGCCCTTTTTTCTGCAGCCAGGGATTTCATCCTTCAGTCCTTCCGTTCTTCCACATCCTACACCAGTACCCACACTCGACACCTGGATCGAAACTCTCATCAATGTACAGAAGGAGGCAAAGGAACACCTGGAAAAGGCCAGAAATCACATCAAGCAGTATGCGGATTCCAAAAGAAGACCAGGACCATTCTACGCAGTGGGTGATAAGGTTTGTCTATCCTCAAAACTACTGCCTCGCCATCTACGACCTAATAAGCTGGCTTCCCGGTACTATGGCCCTTTTTCCATAAAGGAAATCATTAATCCAGTGGCCTTCCGGCTCAAACTACCAGACTCTTGGAAGAAGATCCACCCAGTGTTTCATACGTCTTTAATGAAGCCATACATCCAGTCCTCCTGGACTGCACCCAGGCCTAATCCTGTAATCATCAATGACCAGCTGGAATACAAAGAGTCCAGGATATGTGACTCCAGGTACAAACATGGTCAGCTGTAATACCTGGTTGAGTGGAAAGGGTACCCTCCTAGTGAATGCACCTGGGAACCAAACTCAAATTTAAATGCTCCCAGATTACTCAGAAGGTATCATCTCATACACCCGGGAGGGATGGGTCTTCGGAGGAGGCATGCTGTCATGAACCGTCGGATGCGTCCCTTTTGGACTTCCTGGTCACTGACACATCGAGGCCTGCACTCAGCAGTACTACCATCATGGCCGACAGACACGGAACATTGTTTACCAGCTTCTGCGTCGGACATAGCACACTCTATAAAGAAGCCACGCCCCCGCAGGCCCACGCGTCTCAACGCTACCGCTTGCAGTGGCTAGACGTGTATTGCCATAGTTCGCTCTCGCTGACTACCTGTTCCCGGTTCCTGGACCCTTTGTTCTTCCTCCTTCGGTCCCTTCATTTCCTTTCCTCCTGTATCCTGGACCCCCGTGTACCCATTTCGCGTACACATCATCATTTCCTGGATTTCCCAGACATACTGAACGTTCCAGGAGTCGAAGCACCGATCACACGCTGGAACCCGAAGAAGCCCACACGGGGCTGTACAAGACCCGAACTGTATGCAAGAAAACTCCTTCAAGGAGCTCCAGTAAACAACAGCAACAGGTGAGAAGGGGGGAACCTGTGACATATACACAATGTGTTTCGAGGTGTAAAGAGCCTTCTGGTTCGATTGTATACTGATCTTCTTTAAACCTACCCACCACAACAGTCCTCATTTGTGTTTGTGAACCAATACCAATCCTTAGAAAATATGTACCTGCCTTGAAAAATATGTGGCACAAAGACCCCATAACCCTTCTCACACCATTTCAAACTGAGCACAAAATATCAACTATCGCCATTCCCTTCCTACCACCTCTCACATTTCTGATGCCTCCCACCATCGCCCAACAATTTGAACATCTCTGAAAAGCTTAGTTACACATGTTATGCCTTCCTAATCTGGCAAGCGAGGATTTAACACTTGCGGTGCTCCTTCTCTCATCTATCCGCTTCTTTGGACATTCTCTTCCAGTTATAGTTTAGGTTCCAATTATTATTAAATATGTGTTAATCTTTCCTTGCATTCCCAGTGGGCTCTCCTTGCACATTATTGTGTGCTGCTATTTTCCCCCATTGTATTTCACGAGGGTCAATCTCTTTTCAAGGGTCGCAACAGTGTACGTTTTCCCCATAAATTGGAACTGTACCCCAAAACAGTGAGTTCATCTGTACGCAATCTCGTTCTTCATCAGTGATTCTGCGTGTGGCTTCATTGTCCTTCTTTGAGCTAGTATTACCAGTGCAATGTCATGGAACATCTTAAGCTAATTTGGGTGTTTTCCATTGATGCAGCCAAGATCTTTTTTTTAGTCTGAAAGCCATGAAATTTGATCAGAATGTCGCTTGGCCCTGCCCCCAGTCCAGCCCTGTGACCTACACCCTGATGTACCCTGTCTATTTTATAGCTTGTGTCCAGCAGATCTTTTGTGATTGTATTAGAAAGAAGGCATCTGCATTCCATTATATCTGTGTCCTCACATCTTCTACCAGAAATTGAAACCATAGGCTTTCTCTGTGTGACATGTTCTTTAGGCCCTCGGCTTCCATGACCTCTTGCATGCTGGTGATCTAGGCTTCCAATGGCCCGACTCACATGTTGTAGTTGCCACACATCAGCTTCACACGCCCAATTCTTTCTCCCAGGGCTAGATCTCTGCCCTATTTACGCTTATAGCTTTGTTACGGTCAGATTTGGTAGATGACATTTATTCTTTTAGTAGGGCCCTCAGGTCTTCCTTGAAGTGTTGTAAGGAAGTCTCTAAGATTGGTACTATGTCCATCCCTGTTGTGGGGACATGGTCCCCCATTGCAGTCACTCGTGGGCCCTCAGAGGGTTCTGACCCTATTTTCTTCTCTGCTTCTCTGCTTGCTTTCAGCAATGTTTTAATAACTCTGGTGGGTGAAATTGGCTCCCTTATCTTCGTCCCTGGAACGTAGAGGTGCCCCCTTAGTTGTTATTTTTATTCATTGTTAGCCTGTTTGATTTAAGATGTCTTCCTCTGTACTTCTCCTACGGCTCTCCACTGTATTCATATATTTACATCATTGGCATTTTGGGAGTTTCAGAGTGTCCTTTACTGCTAAACATTTGATTATTTCCGTTCACATGTTGTTAGGGATATGTAATAGGTGGAGGCGGTCCAATTTTTCACTGCATCTTTCCTTCTGTCCTCCGAGGGCTTCCTGCTACTTTTAATGCAATCCTGGGTGCGGCCTTCCATTTGACGAAGATAACATATTAGGGGATACACTATGTTGGTATCAGGAGACATTCTCCTCTGTCTCTGGTTGCACTGCTCTTTCCATTTATCAGTGTGTGTAGTTCCACCACCCCGCCCCTGTTCAATCTCACTGGTTGTCTTAGGGGCCAAGTATGCTCCTCTTGCCTAGTCTCACCAGGTGATCGCCCCTTTCCTCCATCCATTTTCACCTTAGCTCCGTGGGCATCCCTATGCACCTGGTGACATTTTGGGACCTCTCTGCTCGTCCCCACTAGAGTAGGACACCACTTGTCTATTTATGGCCTCTTACTCTCTGCCACTTCCACAGCTTGTCTACTGCCACATGTCATAGTGAAATGTGGAGATTATATCAATGCTGGAGGGGGTCAGGAATGGAACCTGCCGAGATCCGTGTGTGACCTGCACCAGCTTAGCCATGCGCCAATATTCCCTTTTTAAAATCACAAAAAAGTATCTATAATGCTGACCTATGCAGCAGATCCAGAGTAACAACAAATATGTGCCTTTGCAAAGGAGAAATATACAATCGAACCCTTATCAGGAAAACCAACACCACGAACACCTCTGAATAAATGCATGGATTAACAGTATGTGTGGAATACCTGTTAGAAAAATAAACACGGCCAAAGGGCTTGAAATATGGACAGACAACATATACAGCCAACATGAGCTTAGCGTTTAACCACAGAATGGCAGAATACATGTTTGAACACTAGAACACTAGAACCAGACACCAAACCCACGCTGATGATTTGCACAGGCAACATGCATGAACAATATGCATGGAAAGACTGAATCGAATGATACACATACACATACACATACACATACTCCCCACTTACACAACAGACACAAACACCTACACAACCCACACATGTGCACACGTGCCAGAGACACTGAGAAATCCTCTATGCACAAACACACAAACACACACACACACACAAACACACACACACACAAGTGCACAAACATCCCTTGAAACAAACACCCCCACAACAACCCTCCCACCATAAGGACTCACTTGCACTTAATATATTTGCCCAGAGGCAACACACAATATGCACAAGCAAGGCTGAAGCCAAGGGGGAGTTGACATCAGGGAGAAAGTGGAGTAGGTGGAAACACAGTGGCTAAGGCCTAGTAGTTTTCATGTGGGCTTTGTGGCATGCGACAATAAATCAAATGCCCTTCCTGCCGTACAAATTGTCAAGACATTGGATGTCCCCAGCAACTGTGAGCTTGTGAAAGAAGTTGTCTATTTGGCCCAGAAGGTCAGCTCTCATTTTATTATGGCTTGATATGCCAAAAGTGCACTGCTCCAACTGCAGGTGTGCCAAACACTGCCACTGCATAACCTGAAGACCTCATTGGCCACCTATTGGACATCTACTTTGGACATGTTGGACAGGCAACAAGAGCAGTACAACTCCATCACAGATTACTGCAACACTGACAGCAGAGATCTAGATGGATCATTTGCAATACCTTGTCAATGGCAGCTGCTGTCTAAAGCCTGCTCTGAGCTATGATCTTTACAGGGGGGAACCGATAGGGTGCACCATCACAGGGTATTCCTGACTGAGAGAGTTATTTCCGCTGGTGCACTTGCTTGAACTGGCCCTTCCCAACATGGTGATCGCCCTTTCTTCGGCAGGTGATTCTGATTGGGCAGAGTTGGTGAGGGAGTTGTTTTCAACTTTGTGTGGCAATCCACGTGTGGCTCGATTTAATGGAATCATTAAGTGCCCGCTGGTCTTCTTTATGGGCTCGCATTTCAAAGTAAAATTGGCCATATTTCATCCACATGTGTTGGGAGAGGAGGACTCACAACAAATGTCAAAAGAAGTAGACACTTAGCAAATGTGCAAGATTGCTTTGCTGCAACATTTGGCACAACAATAGAATAAAGAATGCAGGCATCAGGAAGAACACAAAACAGCCCAAATCTTGGTAATTGCAATGGGATTATCAAGCTCAAGATTGATGATATAAATTAGCAGAACATCACGGACATCTGTTGAAATATTTTGAGCAGTGTGGGCATAGAAGATGCTCTTGGTTACCCTCCTCGGTGACGCAGGCATCTTCAGTATAGACTAGTCATCAAAATAAAAAGACAGCGGATCGCCAGCCACATGGATGCCCTTATGTATATCGACTGGTCACTTCACTTGAAGGAATATATTATGACCCATTACCGTATTGGCAGCAAGCAGCCCATCTGGCCAGTGGCACTTGTGGGAGTTTCTTTTGAAATGCTAAGCTGCCGTCCAACCCGTGTGTAGTCTGAGAGAGTTTTTACTGTAGCCAGGGATATTTTCTGTAACCACACTAGAAGCCTACATGTTGAACAATTGACATTCATAAACATGAACAGTCACTTCATTGCAGAAGAATGTGGGATGACATCTACCCAGAGTCCTCACACCAGCTCAGATGATAAAGCTGATCTGTTATCAATCCATTTCAGACACTGGAAAGTTGAACAGGGTTGTATTTTGTTGCGTGTGTGTTGGGAAATAGATAGCTGTAGTAGTGACTGATGGGCCCTGAACAGTTTCTGACGTATCATTACTTATTGCTCGAGTAATGTTTTTAATCCTTGTGTTGTCTCATAATCACAGTACCTGTCAAAGGTTGTTATGTTCTCTCAGGTGGGGAAGCTACCCCTTAGGATTCTTGTTTTGTCTCACACGGTGCTGTCACCCCTTATAGTTCTCAAGCTCAGTCACAGTTCAGAGCCACTAACTACATTTCTTAATACTGTCAGAGGAAGCAGCCACACCTTTAGGTTCTCAGGTTCTCTCCCAGTGCACAGCTACCCACTAAAGTTCTTGGGTTGTCTCACAGGCCTCAGCCACCCCTTAAGGATCTCGGATTCTCTCACAGGGTGCAGCCACCAAATAAATGCAGTGGGCACTTTCAAAGGATGCAACTGCCCATTCACGTTCCCAATCTCTACCACAAAGTGTGTCCTAAAGTTCACCAGCTCACCCACAAACTGCTTTTTTACTCTCGCAGTTGTTCAAGTCTACCTGTATTAACAGTCCCACTCCCATGACTGCCTCATTCCTTATTCTCGACACAATGTGCCTCCTCATTTTGTATAGCACCACTGCAAAGTCCATTTTCCACTGACTAATGGAATGCACACAACAAAAGCAGTAAGTCACTGCATACAGAAAACAGGATCCTACCCAAAGCTGGACTCTGCCAGTGACGCATCACCCACTACTGCCTCTTCAGGTGGTGCTGGCAAGAGGGTACTGCTACCGGCTACATTTGCCAGTGGCACCAGCACTGATTTTGTCAGACTTTGCAGTAGCAGGTTTTCTGGCACAGCATGGCCAATGTCGCAATCGTGCCGCACCCTGGCCCTGCAAAGTGCTAGGATGCTCTCCA
Organism: Ambystoma mexicanum; assembly: GCF_040938575.1. Classification (NCBI taxonomy): domain Eukaryota; kingdom Metazoa; phylum Chordata; class Amphibia; order Caudata; family Ambystomatidae; genus Ambystoma; species Ambystoma mexicanum. Next base: position 170,876,087 of record NC_090922.1, read on the forward strand.
TTCTCCTTACCACTACTGTAAGGGGTGATGGAGGCAGATGTGTCACTGGTAGGCTCTGCAGGAGACCCATTTGCTTGGTGTACATTCGTGTTACACCCAGGAATGTGCTTCCCCCTACCCCTCATCCCCAGGCACAGCCTTTCCCCTTTCCCTTCTACCGCCAATTCTTCCTTTGCTCACAGTTCTCTGCAATACACAAGACCTAACTCTGCATTCACTAATGGTTTTCTCTGGTGGCGGGGCAAAATAGTTCAACAACTAAGACCATGCAGACATTATAGGGGGAAGATGATGCAGCTCCCCGGGGCTCTTCCTGTTCCTGGCTTGCCACCTACACTACTGTACACACAAGAGGCTCCTCCTTGATCACTTCTTTAACCTCCTCTTTTTTCTGTTCTTTCTCCCCTTAAGATAGGTCTACCACTGGCTGTTTCTATCCCTAAGCCTCTGACTGATAGCCCATCCCTTCATCCTCAGCAGCACAAAGGAGGAATATCCATTTGCATATCAGTCTTTGTCCCCCCCCACAAGGGTAGTCCAGCGCTGAAATGCCAGGCAAACCTCCTTTGAACAAGACTAGCAACAACATCCCATACACGTATTTCAGCCTTGTTGGGCCTCATCAGTGAGGTGGAGCTGTGCCTCTCTGAGCACAGTGAGCAAGGGTTCCACGCCTGGGTTGCCCCAGGTAACTTAGGGTGACCAACCCCAAGTTCCTTACAAAAATACAAAAAAGGTAGCAGGTGCCCCTCTCTAGAAAGAACATGGCATGATACCTGTAACCATAACGTCCCTTTAACAAAAAATGTTCACTAAATTTCATAGGTTTGTATTAGTGCACCTTAAGCAGAACGTCCCTTTAAAAAAGCTTTTTAACTAAATTTAATAGGTTTTTATTAGTGTTTCTTAACCAAAACGTCCCTTCAACAAAACATTTTCTGTGAATTTCATAGGTTTTTAGGAGTGAAAATATTTCATGATGTTACATCACTGTTTATAAGTTATTAATAATTGCTCTTTTAATATATATGAAAGAACTGTAAACCTCCTTTAACAAACATATTTTTTGCAACGCATACTGATGTGTGTCGTTATCAGCAGTGCATGCTGGGGATGCAAGTCATGGTTGAATTGCCTAGGGCATGAGGTTCGACCATGACCCCGACCCCACCAAACCACCCCATTATCCACTGCAACTACCCTGCATCCTCGTTCAGTGTCTACTATACCATCATAGTTTGACCAATGACCAGTGCTCATGGCTTGCAGCCATAGCCACTCTCCAAAATCCATGGGGCATGGGCTACAGCCATGCCGCATTCCCCAATAGACAAATCAGAGTAGACACTTGTCCTTGCCAAGGGCCAGGACCACTGCCCAGGCAGCAAAGTTATATCACTATATTTTGTACTTACATTTTGACACTTTAAAAAAAGTCAAACACAGGACAGATTTGCAAAAGTATGCTTTCAGGTCCTTGCTGACGCTCCTTGTGCAAGTTTGCTGCAGTCCCGTCCAGCACTTCGGGCTGTAGCCCCAACCACATTGTTTTCCCATTTAAACCTAGAGCTTCGGCCATGCCGCAATCCCCAATAAGGAAATCAGAGTAGGCAGTCATCCTTGCCGAGGGCCAGGCCCACTGTCCGTGCACCAACGTTATATCCCTATGTTTTGTACTTCCATTTTGACACTTTGGAAAAATAAAACAAAAGACAGATTTGCAAAAGCATGCTTTCAGGTCCTTGCTGATACTCCTCGCGCAGGTTTGTTGTAATCCAGTCCAGCATTTCAGGCTGTAGCCATGAACAGATTTTTTATCCCCATTAATACCTAGGGATTTGCCCATGCAGCACCTCCTAATAAGCAAATCAGAGTAAACATTTGTCCTCGCTCGGGGCCAGACCGATTGCCCAGGCACCAAAGTTATATCACAATTTTTTGTACTTACATTTTGACACTTTAGAAAAAATGAAACACAGGACAGATTTGCTAAACGATGCTTTGAGATCCTTGCCGATTCTCCTTGCAAATGTTTGCTGCAATCCTGTACAGCACTTTGGGCTGCAGCCACAAGCAGAATTTTTTTCCCTATTCAAACCTATTCCAATTTCAAAAAACTTAACCACATAGCCGTCCCTGGTGGCCATGCCCACTTTAACCCCATTGCAAGTCCCTCATGGTCATGGTCAGTAGTCAGAAGATAATCTGGCCACTGCCCATGGCCACAAGCTATATCTCAGTCACCAAAGGTATATCACTATTTGTTCTATCTACAATATGACACTTCTTTTCAAAAAATAAAACACGGCACATTTACAAAACCATGCTTTCCATAAGATCTAAAAAAAGAGAAAATTCCAACATCTGAATTTCATCAAGAAATGAGCCGATATAGTTCACCTTAAAATTTAAATTGATTCTTCCAAAAATGAGTATATATACACAACCAATTTAGCAACCCTTATAATAATATTTGCTGGCCCCTTACAATTCTCTCCCAGAAAATGTCTGAGGAAAGAAACTTGCAATTATGAACAAAGCTATCAAGGAATAATACTCATTTTTCCCCACAGAATTTGACAATAAATGTTATCAGATATTTTGCAGATTCGAATACACTTATTTGTTTGCACAAGCAACATATTCTGTGTTCCCAACTAATTCCCCATCTAGAATCCATCAATCACCTCCGCCGATTGTAAAAAACCTGGGGGTCCTGATGGACTATAATCTACCCTAGAGCCACAAGTAAACGCCCTACTCAAGAAATGCTTCTTTCTCCTGCGGGCGGCAAAGAGGATCCTACCATTCCTATCATTCGCCAACAAAACAACCACCATCATCGCTCTCGTTGTATCTAGAGTAGACTACGCCAACTGCCTACACTTAGGTATGCCTGAACGACTTCTTAAAAACTACAACGCATTCAAAATGTGGCAGTCAGACTGCTTCTGAAACTACCCCGAGGAGAACACACCACACCAGCACTAAAAACACTACGTTGGCTACCAATAAAACAACAAATAAAATTCACACACAGAGCAGTACATAATCAAGGCGCTGAATTCCTGAGAGACAAACATCATCTACATCTACCAACAAGAACGCTCAGATCAAGCAATGACATCCGCCTGGAACCAAAACCCTACAACAAAAGAAAACTCAGAATATCTTCTTTCTCTCACCAAGTGCTGAAAACCTGGAACGGCCTTCCAAAGTACATACGTAACACAAGAAACCACCTATTATTCAGGAAACTACTCAAAACGTGGCTCTTCATGTCATAACTAGAAGACCACCCACAAGGACACACACACAACTAAAACATTGATGAACGAAGAGACAGATCCTGATGCACACCAAGCAATCGACGGGGAAAAGATCCTAAGGAAAATACTACATGACACACCAAACGACTAACCGAGAGACAGCCATAATAGGACCCAAAAGACCAAATACATAGCAAGACGAAGACGGAAACACCAGGACGTCTTATCAATAGCACCATGGCCCTAAACCATAACCATTCCTAACAGACCTAATCACGGCAGATAACAAGGGAATACCATCGTTTAGCTCTGAAACCAGAGGGTGAGAAACAGAAGAAGCATTCACATTACACAATGCTCATCAAGATACAACGGGAAGCACAATGCGCCATCAGACACAAACAACAACCAAACAATAGCTCTTATGGAAGTTACCCCACGGAACACCGAAGGACTAACTGAAAGATAGTCATGATAGGAGGAAACTAACGACTGAATACACAGGCTGAACAAGACGGAAGCACTAGGACGTCTAATCAATGGCACACTGACCCTGAACCATTCCAAGCTCCAACAGACCACTGTCACAATAGATAACAAGAGAATAGGTAGCACCAACCTCAGTTCCACACCCGAAGGAAAGGTTCAGACATACCTATCACTCCATACAATACTCACTAGGATACAGCTGGATCTGCACCACACCATCACACACCACAGCGTGTTAGGAATCAGAAACATCCCCACCCACAGGGATACAGCTCAAACGGAACCAGACGTTTCAGAATCAGGATACAGACCCCACTAACCCAACCTTCAAATCTCTGCATACTCAACCCACATAAAACTCACACAACCATTTCTCTCCCAGCAATCCGCAAGCACTTTACCACACTGCATCAACAACATTTAAAACAGCACCTACAGCACACAAGGTCCCACCCAATCCGATACTTGCACCAAAGCCCAGCACCCGGTGTATACCGAGCTGACGCTGCCAACAGCACTCCACCTCTCCCACTCTTCCACTCCCGCTCGACCCCACTAACCCTACCGGCCCGCCTTCTTGTTTAAAGATCTGCCAGAGTGCCAGAGGACCAATTCCGCTACTGACGGTGTGCTATGTAAGTACTGTTAACATAACATAACATAACATAACATCTTATACCTCAATTGACAAAATCCAGTCAGACTTTGCACAAACATTCAAGGTTGGTCTATAATTTTTCTGAAAACTTTCATTAAACAGCAACAAAGTTATAAGCCATCCAAAAATATTGATTCCCCCCTCTGATTTTGCACCCTCTTGACAGAATCCCACCAAACCTTTCAAAAACATTCAAATTTGGGCCTAAAATCATTTTGCAAACTTGTGTGCAGATTTGTCAAATGGAATTACATTTATAAGCCTTTCAAATATTATATGACCCCCTCTAATTTTGGCATAACAGAACCATTCAGGGACAGGTCTTAAATGATATTGCAAAATTCCATGCAGTTTCATTGCGTGGCGCCAAAGTTATAAGCCATTCAAAAACTGCTTTTTACCGACCCTGTAATGCTGAAACCTGCATGGATGCCCCCGAACATGTGAGATGTTCGCAGACTTCAGAGATGGAAAAATACCTGAATTTTTGCTTTTTATGGCACTATCCCATCCCATGCCCCATTACCCCTCATCAACCTGGAGATAGTTTCATTTGCTTGACAAGGGCAATGTTGTGTTTTTTAATATGTTTTACTGCGATGTCTGTGGGCTATGGGCACTGTTCACAAATCCAACTTGGTGGGTCCGTTTCAAAGGTTTTGACGCACCTCACGTTATTAATTCACCAATCAGTGGGCACCTATGATGTCCGCAAACGTCACGCTACTCTCTGATTGGTCCAGGGAGTGTCTACGGACTTCAAATCAGGAAATGAGTCTGTGGTCCTGACCCAGATATCACTATTTTTCTTTCCTACTTTTTGATGATTTTTAAAAACTATTGGATGGATTTACACCAAATCTGTAAAAGCACACTTTCGGGACCAAGCTGCAACTACTCTTGCAAGTTTGCTGCATATCCATCCAGTGGTTTGGGCTGTAAATCTGAGCACATTTTTTTGTCCATTGTGTCTATGAGGATTTGAAAAATGTTGGGACCCCCTATGACTTTGCCCCCTCTGGACGAAACCCACCAAACTTTGCAAAATCATTCCGGTGTGGCCATATACTTTTTTTGCAAAGTTTGGTGAGGAGTCATTGAATGGCACCAAAGTTATAAGCTGCCCAAAAAACGTTCTTTCTATGAGTTGAGGAATTTAACCATAACTAGAGGGCCGCTGCCGCAGGGACTGTAATCTATTTGTGAAAGTGTGTTTGTATGTTCATAGCAGTTGGTGGGCTGAAATATTGGCCCGCGGTCGGCATATCAGTCTGTGGTGTACTGGTGTTAATGAAATTTGACCAACCCCCACACATACGACTTGCACATGGCTAGGTCTGGCTCAGTGCTATCAATATAGGCAGTTTCAGGAGATTACTGATCTTGCGATTGTTGGCTCCAACCCCACAACAGTTGGTGGACTGAAATGTTGGCCCCAGGTCTGCATACCAGTCTGGGGTGTACTGGCGATGGTGAAATCTGATCAACCCTACCCATTCGCCCTGCACAGGGCGTGGTCTGGCCATGTCCAATCAGTATAGGCTATTCCGGGCAATTGATGATTTTGCAATTGTTTGCTCCAGCCCCACAACAGTTGGTGATCTGAAATTCTGGCCCAAGGTCGGCATACCAGTGTGGGGTGCACTGGTGATGGTGAAATTTCACCAACCCCACCCATTCACCCTGCACAGGGCGCGGTCTGGCCCTGTGCTGTCAGTATAGGCGATTTCGGGAGATTGACGATTTCTTGACTTTTCTAAAAATAGGAAGTTAGGACACAAGGTCTGCATACCAGTCTGGGGTGTACTGGCTATAGTGAAATCTGACCAGCCCCACCCATTCTCCCTGCACAGGGTGGGTTCTGGCAGTGTCCTATCAATATAGGCGATTCCAGGAGATTTTGCGATTTTGCGATTGTTGACTGTAGCCATACAACAGTTAGTGGGCTAAAATTCTAGCCCGAGGTTGGCATACCAATCTGGGGTGTACTGGCGATGGTTAAATCTGACCAACTCCACCCATTCACCCTGCACAGGCGAGTTTGCCAAATTTGCAATTTATCAAAAAATAGGAAGTTATGACACAATAAAACATACACAAAGCTATAGCTGACCCCCACGTACATGTCAGTTACAGACCCGTGCAATGCTGGGTGGTACCGCTAGTACCATATATCTGCAGAAAACCCTCATTCCTAAGCTACCTTACAATTCTTACCTTGGAACACTCTCTTCTACCAGCTACTGGATTTAGGACAGTGCAGTGGCAATCCATACGTTGAGAATAAGAGCCAGTACTACAGACTTTCTCCAACCTTGATCGTGAGCCAAGTATTTGAAGACTTTAACATTGCAACGACTAAGGATGAGCTCAGGTCATTGCACTGGTACTCACTGTTTACTCTATTCCCTATTTTACATACCAGAAAATAATCATCCTGAGAGCTGTTGTTATGTGTTTGTGTTCACTGTGGGCTAGCTAAGCGGCTGTGTTTGTTTATGGTTCTAGGCTGTATTCATCAGACTTGCGAATTTCTATACGATCTAGGAGTCATACTTGCAGAACCACAGCTTCATTTTTGGATCGCACCACATGAGACATTGCCACCGCCATACATACAGTGCAAATAGATACCACAGACATAGAAAAGAGGAGCATAGTAGGACCTCCAGGTCTCCGTACTCTGCACATTAAATTGTCATGTCCTTTATCAGAGCACCCAGACAGTCTCTATCTTAAGCAAGCAAAGGAGACCTGCATGAACTACACAGCACCCATTGTATATGCTGTCAAACACAACAGGTCATGTGTAGTAACATGCCAACTGTTGCCTGCCCAGTGTTTGAAATGGAGAAAGGGAAGTGAGGGCACTCATCAACGAGTATTACAGAATCTTTGCATACCAAATGGTGTATGCATTTGCATTCGCTACACTTCAAAGGACATCTGTGTGCAAGGAAATGCCTCGAGAGACACAGCACCACAGCCACGTCACACTGATGATGCCCAACAAGGCAGAAACACATGTATGGGGTTGATGCTGCTTCTCTTTTTTCAGATGAGAATTGTCTAGTGTTGTGGGCTGTGCTTGTTGGCTTGGCTAGACGAATATGCAAATGGAAATGTATACTTTGTGAAAGGTACAACGTTGTAGAGCCTTCTGAGTGGAAATCCTCTCTGACAGGTTATGTGGCAGTGTTTGTTCCGAGTAGAGGGTATTCCACATATTTGGCAAACATGTTCAGCACACACTTTGCACCGCAGTGATATTTATGTCGACTCTTATTTATTTATATCCTCTTATACTTGAGATCCCTTAATTTGTGCTGCTCTTGATTGGTCTCTCTTTTTATTTACGGCCCGATTTGCACCCCTCACTGTCTATTCATGCCCCTTTGTGCCTCATTGTCTATCTCCCTATTTGTGTCGGTTTCTGTCTCATTGTTGATTTGTTTCAGTGTCTGCTAGTGTCCTGCTCTAGTTATTCTCTCTCGGCTGTGTATCTTCTAGTTGTCTCTCTTGTCAATTTTTTACCCTCCCTTTCTTTCGCTCCCTCACCTAGTCTCTTTTCCACGACCTTCTCTCACTTTATCTGTTATATTTTCACCCACATCTGAGCACAAGACATTGACAGATTTATGAGGGATCTGAAATGTTCATCCTAACCATTTGCAGTGAAGATGTTCCATCAAAGAAATGTTTTAATAATAAAATATTGTGTTTTGTATACCACTTCATGTCAGACTTCCCCGTGGTGCATAGGTGTCCCGTTACTGCATTTGTCTTGAAGGAACTCGATTCATGGACCTCAGAGGGATGAAAGGCTAAGTCTGCCCTGTCGCAGGATTCAGACTTGCAAAGAGCAGGCTGCAGCCATGTCAGGGACCAACTCTTGCAGTTATCAACCCTTTTGACACAAGTGTGCCATTAGTCGATTGCTCTCCTGCTTCCCGTCCTCTCATTGACTGGATTTATAAGACCCACCCCTCGACCCGGGCAGTGTTTAGGGAGTACTAGGTGCTCAAGGAGTCCGCTACTCGCTTAGGCGCCAGTCCAGTGGAGCATAAAGACAGCACAGCATGTGCTTGGTTCTCATTTGCTGGTTCCTTGTTTTAGGGAGGATGACCAAGATGACCAAGTGAAGACTGCAAAGCAGTGAAGGTTGTCATGGGCGTAATATTAGGGGGGCAGGGGTGTTTGTCCCCCTCAAATTTCATGGCACACCATTTTTTTTGTCCCCATTCATTTGTCTGGGGCACCTTTTCTTCAGATGTCATGTCCCCCCCAACATTTTCAGCAAAGTTACTCCACTGAATGTTGTCCTACTTTGTGGTGCAGCCTAATTCATTTTAAATGTCATCATATATGTGTGTATCAGTACTCTTACTGAGCTTGGAGGCGTGCCAGACTCAACATGATTACAATGAGAAGTGCCTACACATAAAGACAGATATCTGCCAATTTAAACCAATGACTTTACCCTTTTTTTATAATCATCTGCAATTCATGCTATTTTATTTGATTTGATTTGTTGACTTGTATAGCACAAGATTCGACCCAACTAGATTTCACAGCGTTAGGAGAATGCGGACAGCATGAGTTAAGGAGGAAGGGCTTACTAAAAGAGAATGCGTTTCAACCGCTCACTGAAGCTCCGGATAGGAGCAATCCCATTCAAAACTTTAACTATCTGCACTTGAAAGTTGCAGCCCATTGCTTGTGTTTGATTAAAATGAGGGAATGCAACTAGACCTTTATCCTTTTTATGAGCCAACATTACAGCTTTAAACGTAACAGATGCTTTTTTGGCAGGCAGTGCAGCATTTTCAGAACTGCGGAAATCTGCGCCCATCGGTGGATGTTGCTAACTATTCTGGCAGCCATTTTCTGAAGGAGCCGATAGCAGTGCTTGAGACTATGATTGGCGCAGAGAAAAAGAACGTTCCAGCGCTCCAACTTCGCCTCAATAAATGGTCGATATACAGCAGCGTTGCTGAACTCTGACTTAAAAAAGGGGCGAATTTGATGCAGGCGAATTAAGCTGAACATTCACATTATTCCTGCAGCTTGGTCACCGCTGACACCAGTAAACACCCCACGAAAAGCGAGCATGCAAATGGACAGTAGATACACATTTTGATCACATAGTTTGTGTCGCCCAAGCCTCCACATTAGCCATTTTTAACCCCAAAGCTTTCCTTGAAATAATATGTTTGTATGCATCTGGCTCAGCTTTCTCTTGGCCTCCAGAGAGTTTTCGGGGCTGGGATTAAAAGTGAACAACTTTCCTTCCTCTTTCATAGCAGAAGAAGACCAAGGAGGGAATCGAGAATGCGGATCCGGGGACTCATCTCTCTTTATCCTCTCTCTCTCTCTCTCTCTCTCTCTCTCTTCCCATTACACTCGACCCTTCTAATCATTGTGTCCCTTTAAAGTTCCTCTTGTTTTGCAGCACTCGTTTGCCTTACAGTTAGGTGTGTTTGCCTTACAGTTAGGTGTGTTCTTACATATATACGTCCGTACAAAAAGCATTTTTCGGCGATGTTTCAAAACATCTCATTAAAAACCCATAGAGACAACAGGTCAATGGGAAGCAGAGATTGTATCCCGCTGCGCCCTTTAACGCCCTTCCTATTTAATTGTGTTGTGAATAGAATGCAAGAACACTTCAAGTTTCTCATGGCCTCGACATCACGACAAATCAGGAGTAACATTAAAGACAGCATGGTACACCGCTGGGTGCCCTGCATTCCTGCGAACAAGTCTCAGGGCCTTTGCTGAAGGATATTTAAGCTGCCTGGTGGTTCATACCAAGCAGAACACATCAAAGGTCCTAATTAAAGTATGGAGTATAAAAATATGTCTGGGGAAAGCCTTGATTGTATGTGGCTATGTTAGTGGGAGGCTGACTGCGGTATGGTTGGCTGGGAAGAGCCAGACGGGGGTTGTTCCACGATGATTCCCATGGCAGCCATTCTTGTTCCAACGTGTGCAGAATTTATGCGGTTTCGGCCTATTGTTTATAGTTCTCGCTTGTGCTGTAGCATGAACTTCCCAGCACAACACGCTACAGCTTGAGCATGCACTAACATAGACAAGGGCTGGCAAAGGGTTGATGCTCATTAAGCATAGCAAGGCATGGTAAAGCATGGAGAGGGATGACAGGTAATGGTTGGGTGCCTAATGCTTTAGAAGGATGTCTTTGCAATGTATTGGTAGGTGATGAAGATGTGTGCATCAGGATGGTTGTTTGATGCTCTGTTCTTTGTAGTGCTCATGTTTAGGTTGTCTCTTATGGTGGCTTGAATCAAGTTGCACCTCACAGATGAGCCTGCACAAAGTTGAGTCATGTCTGGTTTGGGTGGCTTGCATTCTTGTATAGTGGGGGTGTGGCCTAAGTGTTCAGTCTGGTCTGCCTGTCTTTTGGAGAGGGTTTTAGACTCGGGTTTGCTTGGAGTCCCCCCACATCTGTATTTTATTTTAATTGTATTGCTTATAGTGCACACCTAGCTCAAGAGCAGAGCACTTTACTACAGGATTTTGGCAGAATTGGGCTTGGCATTTTATACATTAATGTAGTACTGATGTTAGAGGGTTGGCACAGCCAAGCAGATTACGATGGAAAGCTAATAAAGGAATGCCAAATGTTTAATAAGCTCTGGTTGCAATAATTCCTTCCTTCAATTCAAGGCAAAGTTCACCATCTTTTGGGTCCTATCACACATGCAGGTGCTCCACCTCCACAATATGGCAATTTCTACATTAGATATTTCTGTGCTCCCTGAAATGCCAGATTATAAGCATGTCTATTTTTTAGGCACCTTATAGACTAAGGAGCTATATTTTAGTGATCTGTGTCCATGCTGATGTTCCCCATCTACCACCCCTCTACAATGAGAACTTGAACATAAGTCTTTTTCCATCCACGTAACTCAACTAATGGCGCCCCACTGCTTCACCACTTGATTTGCTCTGCATCTAGCACATTTACATGGTCATCTAAACCTCACAACAGCTAAGCCCCTCAAATACAAAAACACAGTTGCAATGTACTACTGGGATCGGTGCTGACAAATATGGCCACTAAATTTAAAAAGGCCTAGGGCAAATAAATCATCCGTGCACTGAGAAACAATGAGAATGCTGTGGTTCTGGTGTGGCCTGAGATGTTGAAAGGGCACTTATGTATTTGTTTTATTTCTCATCGCATGCAGCCCGCCCTCAGGTCTCTATATGCACAGAACGGATGCAGGGAAATGGACAGGTAAGTTGGAGGGTGCAATGAACTTTTACAGATTTTGACAATTTCAGAAGTCTTTGTACCACACACAGTTTTTGTAGATATGTGCGTTCAACACCCTTACCCCTTAGAATAGGAGTTACAATGTATAACACATTTCCAAAAGAATCTAGGCACTATAAACAGGAAGCTAGGCAGCTGTGAGTAGGAACACATGAGCAATTAGCCATAGCTTAAGTGCACAGAGCAATGAGAGAAGATGGCTGTGTGTTCACTAGCTGATGATAAAATGTTTTAGAATGCCAGGGCAGAATCTCTCTGTTTAAAACTCGATCCACTCCATGATAGAGAAACAGCAGCGAGGGAGATATTATTTGTACTATTATTAGAGTATTTCAGCACAGACCTAGCTTCGGGAACCATCTGAGCACTATACACGTCACAGGGGGAAGTACGCTGTTAGTACTCTAATAATAATGCTGATTGCATTGCATACTTTCTGTAACTTTAATTTGGGAGTCCAGTTGATAGCGTTGTGCCAAACCCTAAAACCTGGCGCCAGGAACAGTGATTTAAAAAGAACCCTCACCCAAACTCCAAAATGAGAGATTCCGCTACTCAATTCCATAAGCCATGATAGGTTTTGCGATGTTATGCAAAATTCATTCGAGCCAATGGCCACTCATCCACTCACCAAGGGTCCAAAGCCAATTCTTAATAGCCTCCCCTAAATCAGACAATTAGACCTGGGTTTTGTCCTCATTGGTAAGAACTGAACCCAAATGAAAGGATGAGAGTAGTGAAGTATCGACTACAAAGAGAAAACAAGCAGTTGCAAAAACCAATAGTTTTCTCGTTTACTACTGTTCTTTGCATTTTGCATGTATAGGCAACAGGGTGTAAGGAGGAGAGTGTAACATTTCAAAGGAGGATACAAAAACGGACATGTGTGTGCAAGAGAATGAGAAGGAAGGAGAGTATAGCATGGGAGGAATCGACGGAGAGAGGGTGCCATCAATAATGAGCAACAGGAAATATGAGTGAGAAAGGTTCAGAATGAGAGGGTACAAAATAAAGCGAGAGTGTGAGAGGAAGGATGAGAGGATCTAGAGAGTGTGGGTGGGCTGGGTGGGTGTGTTGAGAGTTGGGTGGGCAGGGTTAGAGAGAGTGGGGGTATGGTGGATGAGTGGGGTTAGTGAGGTGTGGGTGGGCAGGGTTAGAGAGAATGTGGCCAGGGTGGCCTGGTGGGGGTAGAGAGAGTGGGGTAGGGTGGGGGTAGAGAGAGTGATGGTAGGACTGGTGGATGGGGTAGATGGGGTAGAGAGTGTGGGTGTAGGGTGGGTAGGGTAGGGTAGAGACAGTGCGAGTAGGGTGAGCGGGGTAGAGAGAGTGGGGGTACAGTGGATGGGTTGGGGTAGAGAGTGGAGTGGATGGGTTGAAGCAGAGAGACTGGAGGTAGAGTAGGTGGGTAAGGGTAGAGAGTGGCGGTAGGGTGGGTGGGGTAGAGAGAGTGGATGTTGGGTGGCTGGACGTGGGTAGAGAGAGTGAAGAAGGGGTGGGTGGTTGGGGGTAGAGAGAGTGGAGGTAGAGTGGGTGGGTATGGTTAGAGAGAGTGGGGCTTTAGAGAGAGTTTGTGTATAGTGGGTGGGTGGGCATAGAGAGAGTGGCAGAAGGGTGGGTTGGATAGCAAGTGTGGGGTATGGTAGAGTGAGTGGGTGGGGCTAGAGAGAGTCAGAGTAGGGTAGGGTGGGTGGGAGTAGAGCAAGCGGGGCAGGGTGGGTGTAGAGAGGGTAGGGTAGGGTAGGTGCAGGTAGAGCGAGTGGAGGTTAGGTAGGTGCGGATAGAGAAATTTGTGGTAGGGTCAGTGGATGGGGTAGAGAGAGTGGAAGAAGGGTGGGTGGATCAGGGTAGAGAGAGTGGGTGTAGGGTGGGTGGGGTAGAGAGACTGGGGGTAGGGTGAATGGGGGTAGAGAGAGTGGAGGTACAGTGGATGGGTCGGATGGAGACTGGAGGTGGAATGGATGGGTTGAAGAAGAGGGGCTAGAGGTAGGGTGGGTGGGTAAGGGTAGAGAGAGTGGGGGTAGGGTGGGTAGGTGGGTGGGGTAGAGAGTTTGGATGTAGAGTGGTTTGCGTATAGAGGGTTGGGGTATAGAGAGTTGGGGTTGGGTGGATGGGTTTTGGTAGAGAGAGTGGAGGTAGGGTGGGTAGGTAGGGTAGAGATAGAGTTGGTAGAATGAGTGGAGGTAGGGAGGGTGGGTGAGGGTCGAGAGAGTGGATGTTGGGAGGGCGGGTGGGGTAGAGAGAGTGAAGGTAGGGGTGTTGGGTGTGGGTAGAGAGAGTGAAGATAGGGTTGGTGGCTGGGATAGAGAGAGTGGAGGTTGAGTGGGTGGATGGGGGTAGAGTGAGTGGAGGTAGCGTGGGTGGATGGTGTAGATAAAGTTGGTGTATGGTGGGTGGTTGGACATAGAGAGTGGCAGAATTGTGGGTGGTGTAACAAGTGTGGGGAAGCGTGAGTGGGTGAGTGGGTGGGGGTAGAGAGAGTGGGGGTTGGGTGGGTAGGTTGGGATAGAGAGATGGGGTAGGTTGGGTGGGGTTAGACAGGGTGGGTAGGGTCGATGGGTGGGGTAAAGAGAATGGGGATTGGATGGGTGAAGCTAGAGGGGGTTTTGGGTGGATTGGGTAGAGAGGGAGGGGGTATGGTGGGTGGCAGTATAGATGGAGGTTGGAGGTTAAGAGGGAGGGGCTAGGGGTGTATGAGTGAGGGTTAGGGTGTGTGAGTGAGTGAGGTTAGAGAGAGTGGGGGTGGGTTGGTTGGGTGATGATAGTTGGTTGGGGGCAATAAAATAAAGAGCAAAGCAGCCTCTAGAGGGCTTGACAAAATTGCCCAAAATAGCTCAAACAAACCTCAACCAGCACACGTAATGGGGGTGGGTCTGTAAGGGGTAGAGAGAGTCGGAGTGCAGTGTGTGGGGGCAGAGAGAGTAGGGGTGGGAGGTAGAGAGAGTGGGTGTTGGGTGGATGGGTGTAGAAAAGCAGCCTCAGAAGGACAATAAACAGATATACCATCAACAGTAGCCCAATGATAGCCCACGTTTCTGCCAAAAATACCCCAAAATAACCCAATACGAAATCACTGTGCAGCTGGGAAATGGAAAGCCTGGTACCTGACTTGCTTCTTAGGGAACATCTCATTGGGTAGTACGGCAGAGAAGTTTGGAAAAGAAGATTTTTATAATTTGGCACTTTCACACTGTGGCATTGCCTGTTGCTATGCCAATCAGATATTCTCAGCTCCAAACACCCATTCCCTCTCTCTTTTGTAACAAAGGTTTTGGTAATTTTGTGGTGCAAGAGCCACAAATCGTCACCCAAAAACAATAAATGGGGGGAAACACTGAGCATTGTTGACTGTCACAGGTGAAATGCCATGGATCAGGAGACACTGTGTGGGTACCATCCACCCAGAACGTAGTGAACACAGTGCCCAAGACCAGTGTCAGGCATTGCGAACCATTTAAATTGCTTTCCATAATTGGTAATTTAGGTAATTTGGGATGTCTGCTCCCCTGTTGGCTGCCTTGTATTGTTCTGGTGCACAGAGCAAAATAAACATTACCATGATAATCAAGGACACACTTCAACCAGCTTCTTGCTGTAGGCAGTGAATATGCTTGGAGATTAATGAAGTTCACATTCTGTCTCATTCTCTGCAACCTAAATGATAAAAGGAGGGAAATCCCCCTTTGGAACTTGCATTAGGAAATATGTAGGACCTCATACGAGTATGGAGGTCTGATAAAAAAGTGTTGGTCAATTGTCAGTTGAATCTTTATTTTGACTTGCGTCATCAAAGTATTTCATAACATTTTATTTTTAAAAAGAAAAATATTTCAGTGCAAGTCAGTGCTACAGGGTGGTAGCGGCCTTACAGTTATGGTTAAATTCCGTAACTCATAAAGAGAGAGCACTTTAGGCGCTTATAACTTTGACGCAGTTTCACAAAACTTTGCAAAAAAAGTATATGGCCCCCTCAGAATGATTGTGCGAAGTTTAGTGCAGTTTTATCCAGGAGGGGGCAAATTTATACAGGGGTCCCAACATTTGTTCAATTCCTCATAGACGCAATGGAAATAAAATGTTGCTCATGCCTACAGCCCAAATCGCTGCATGGAGGTTCACTAAATTTGTGCTAGGAGCAGCGGCTTGGTCCCGAAAAGCGTGCTTTTGTAAAGTTGGAGTTAATACGCTCAGTAGTTTTTTTTACCAATGGCCAGAAAGTAAGTCCAAATAAATGTGTGCTATCTGGGTCCAGTCCGCAGACTCATTTCCTGATTCGGTCTCCGTGGTGACATCTGGGCCAATCAGGCATCAGTACATTGTATGTGCCCTCTAATTGGATGGTGGAAAACGTGAGCTGGGTCATATTTTTGGAAATGGTCACCATGTTGGATCTGCACAGTGAGGAAAAAGCATGGAAAACACATTTGGGGTTTTTTGGTGGCTGAAAAAAGGTCTGGAAAGGGTGGAGGAGTGGAATAAAGTTGACATGAAGCTGTTTTTATAGGTGAAACAAGGGTTTGGAGGTGCTGCCGAGTACACGGACATCACTGCTGACCATGAACAGTGCAATGAGAAAAAAGTCTGGAAAACACATTTGGGGTTATTTGGTGGCCAAAAGAGGCTCTGGAAAGGGTGGGGGAGTGGAATAAAGTTGACATTGAACTTTTTTATAGGTGAAAAATAGGTGTGCGGGTGCCGTCGAATCCGCAGTCACTTTTAGTGCCCGCAGACATCATTTGGATTGCAGGGGGTTTACGGCGATTCTTGTTATTTGAAGGTGTCTTGTACGCACTTGATATATGGCTTCATTGTTGTGGTAGTCCTTGCCCCCAGGAATCTGGCCACTGGCCACATACAGTATAGTAATATGTGTATAGTTATAATAGATACTTTGGTGGGGAATACCATATTTGTAAATGGTAGAATTATATAACTGAAGTGTAAATGGTATTAATGATAGTTGAATTGAGGATAGTGCTCTTAGATGTCTCCTCCGCCTTTCACACGGTCAACCATTGTATTGTCATTAAATGGTTACATGACATCTTTAGCAAGATTGACCAGGCACTGGAAGGCTGACCTGTTTTCCTCATTAACCGCCGTTCCCAGCTGCAAGTCGTTCATTTCTACTGTACCACCTCACTCTCTACTCGCAGCATAGCCCAGGGTTCTATCCTTTGATTGCGGCTCTTCAATATCTATTTCGTCCCTCCGGCTCACCTGATGTCCTTTTTCTTTTCTCATTTCATAACATTTCCAGTGTTAATGGTAATGACAAACAGCTTTCCTTAAACCTTCCTCTACCAATGTCTTCTCCTTGTTTTTTATCCCTGATTGTCTGACTGCCATGCAGGCATTGTGTTTAGATTTTGGAGGTTGTAAACAATGCCCACTTTCAGCTTCACCTCCTTACAGTCATTCTACTGTTCTTCAACTTACACCAGAAGCTGAACGTCTCTATAGCCCTGGTCATCTCTAGGGTGGACTACTGCAACAACGTCTTCCTCAAACTCCACCTTCGTTGTATACAACCCCTTTGGCTAATCCAGAATAGGACTGCAAGACTTATCGTTGGCCTCAAGGCCAGGGAATGTATTGTTGAAACCCTAGAATGTGTGCATTGTCTCCTGGTGGCTGCAAGAATGAACTTCATGATCCTCTTTATCATTGAGAAGGCCTTGTGGGGCCTAGGAGTACACTATCTCCAACTTTGTTTCCCTAAATACTCCCCTGCTACAGCCCTCTGCTCCTCTAACTCTAATTCTCTGCCTGGGAAACGCTTTTCAAAACAGTGAACAGGAGGCATGTGTCTCTCTTCGGCTCATGTGTCTCTTTGGAACAGCCTTCCTGCTCCTTTCATAGTTGAGCTGGACTTCCTTAAGTTCTGAAAATTTTTAAAACTCTGCTTTTCTCTTCCTGTTTAACTTAATCCCTTCCCTGCTAACTCATAACACTGCTACAGAGACTGGTGTCCTGATCCCTCATGAACCTGACAGGTTCCAGGCCCTATATCTAGTTGACACAGTACACCCCACCCACCCACTCTTTAGCACTGCCCTTGCATATGTACCACCTGGCAACTGTGTATCCCAGCCTTGGGACTCCTGTGCCCCAGCAGTTAGCCAGTGGCCTCCCATCTTTGCATCTCTTGGCACTTTCCTTCTGGGATCCGATCTACTTGGCAATCCCTACTCCCTTTCTATTCATGCACTTTTCTTACTGCCACTGCACAATCTATATGTGTATTTATAGCAGCAGTGTGTACAATTGTCTGGAAAAAGCATGGGGAATGCAGATGCAAATGATTTCTAGAAGACTGTTAAGTGGCAATGGGTGTGTGGAAGGTTAATATGTTGATGGGTTATATGTAGAGTTTTTGGAAGTGATTGGTAGATAGATATGTGACTGCATGAAGCAGGCAATGATGGAGTGTTACAAACATAACAGTAAAAAGGATAGAAGGGCTCTGCTGTGCGATGGTGTGCATGTGTGATCTGGGTTTTTTAATAATGCATGGCCTGGAAAGGGGACTGCAGAGACCGTGGATAGTCATGAAAGTCCATGGAGATTGGTCCTTATTGTATGCTACAGAAAAGTATTTGGGACAGGAAATTGTTTCTGTGTTTATTCCTTTTTCTCAAGTATACAATCATCCATTATTTCAATTAGCATAGTACAAAATGCAAATGGAAATGTAGACTTTACTGAAAAATGTAAAGTAGATGGAGTCTATAAGCTTATTTATTGTGTTCCATTTTTTAAACTGTGAAAGGTGGTTCCTAAAGAAACTTTTTTGTGTTTTATGATTTTGTATTTGTGTTCTTTTTGTTTTGCCGGAGAGGCCAGGAAGTAAGGTGGGGGAGGGGAATTAGGGAAGGGGCACAACCACAGATATGGAGGGGCAGACGGACACCGTAAGATGTTGGGTGTGCGTTAAATGTAAGGTGGGGCAGTGTTTCTCATACTCCTTGTGTACAGCCTCGAAAACACTTCAAAACTACTCCCCTCTTCATAGTGGTGTGTTGCAGTATATAAAGAGTACTGTTGTCTTGGAAAGATATGGATCAACAGCCTTTTTTTATCACTTGCAAGGTAGCTGGTGGGATTTTCTGCCCCACAGGAGTAGCCTGTGTGGTGGCAGTATTGGTTGAGGAAGATGAGGTAGAGGAAGACAGCGTACTACTTCCTAAGAAAGGAACAACCTTTCTGAGAGCATTCCAGTGGTTGGATTTGGTGTGGCGGCTAATGGAGGTGGTCCCATCGGAGTACTGCCCAGGTTGTTCATAACTGAGTACAACTCAGTGCATTTCACCTTGGTAGACTTAGCTTTCGGTACACTCCCAACTCCACACCCTTTAACTTTGTTAAAGGAACGTTATGGTTCCAAGTAAAACCGGAAAACCCCTGAAATTCGCCAGTTATGGTACCATAACTCGCGCCACCACCATGCACTGCTACGACTAACACCCAGGACATCAAAGATTACATCACACATGTTAGTGATGACATCACTGATAACATCACATGTCTGGCTCCCTCTTTTTTTCTTTACTGACATATGTAGGTCAGTAACAATCAGGAACTAAAAATTCAGAGAGTACTATATTTGTGGACTTATACTTCAAATATGTTCTTACAGTAATTCACTTGGGGTTCACTCACAGCATATGAAACATAAACATAGGGGAAAACACAGACTTTGAAGACAGAAAGGTTTTGTATGTATGAAGATGATCAGTAAGGTTATCATCACTTTTTTATAGTTCTGCTGTTTTTGTATTACTGTACTTTCCCTGGATATGCTCATATTTGTATATATTGTATTCACACTACATTCCTTAGGGTCCAGTCAAAATATGTGATACTTGTACATAGGGATGTAGTAGCTTTAAAGCAGCAAAATCATTTATGTACATAAAGATAATCAGTTTGGTTATGAAGATTGTCTGGTAATACTGCTGTTTTTTTGTTTACTTCATTTTCCCTGTACATGCTCATATTTCTATGTGTTGTTGTCTGTTTCTGTTTTGTTTGCACTATTGCAATTATGTAGTAACTGTGTTTTATTAGCTATTTATTAAATGTTTCACAGTACTCAAAACTCTAATAAGAAAACATTTTTCATTTTACTATTCAACATGGCAAGATTATTAATATTGCATCTCCATCATGTATGCTCCACACAATACCTATGTTTCTACATGAGTATTTTAGTATACTAAAGAACTTCATAATAGAATGCTATTTGTAATACTGAATTGCTTAATGCACTACGCACTTCATGATATTTATTCCAATGACCCTTGACTCTTGTATGTCAACATTACAATGAGAAACCCTTGTACAGACTTTTCATGAAAAGTAAATACACATGTGATGTCATCAGTGATGTCATCAATGACATTTGTGATGTCATCATTGATGTCCTGGGTGTTAGTCTTAGCAGTGCATGGTGGTGGCTCGAGTTATGGTAGCTTAGCTTACCATAACTGGCGAATTTCAGGGGTTTTTCAGTTTTACTTGGAACCATAACGTCCCTTTAACCAAGTTTTCTTCTCTGAATTTCATGGGTTTTTAGTAGCACAACTTAACCATAACGTCCCTTTAACAAAGTTTTTCTACTGAATTTCATAGGTTTTTAGTAGCACAACTTAACCATACAGTTCCTGTAACAAAGATTTTTCACTGAATTACATATGTTTTTAGTAGCGCAACCTAACCATAACACCCCCTTAACAAAGTTTTTTCACTGAATATAGATATAGATAATATAAATTTGATAAATGTTTACTAGGATTCCCTTAGTTTATATACATATAACATAGAACATACTGAACCCCCTTCCCATGCTAGTGGTTCTGATGTCTGCAGACTATGCGCATGTCCGTGGATGGTCTCGGCCAACATCAATACTATCCAAAAACTCAGGGGGTATCTTACATTGTTGTATCATGCAATAGAAAAACTGAACAAGTTCAAAAAGAAGCACATAAACATATTACATTTAATAATAAATAAGAAGTTGAAATTGTATATGTAAGACATCAACTGTCCATTTAAATAGCATATGCAACAGAATGGAATATACCAAAACAAAATAAATATGCCTCCAACATAATTACCTCACAGAAACTGCACAGCAAATAGCAACAGCGGAGCTATGCAGCAGAAACAGCAAAACCTACCAAAGAAACTAGTAAGTACATTGCATTTATTTTATATATTTATAAACTTTATGTATTAGGTACACTAAAACTATTTTTTTTTCCACAAATATGTCCAGTACTTTGGAATGGCTGGAAGAAAATTTCCCTCGGGATGAAATGAGTGAAGACAGTGATACTAATGGTAGACACTACATTTCTCTATATAAGCCAATTAATAGCCATTACTTTATGTGTACTTAACATTTTTTTTTTTAACAGACCATACAGACACAACAAAATTATATTCCAAGAGAGACGTTAGAAAATCCTCTGCAGCAAATGGAGCTAAAAATTGATATGGTAATGAAAAATGTAATTCTTTTAAAATACTTTATGGAGGACACAGAAAAGAAAACATTAAATATCACTGTCCACATGTACCTGTTCCCCCTCTCCATGTCCCAGCCAACTATCCCCAAAACCCCCCAGCAAGAAATAAGTTACGATGAGACTTCCATCCCTTCCTCCACTCCCATCCATCATGTCCAAACCCCTAATTCCCCTGTATTTGTTTCAGTTTCTGCTTCACCCTCTCTTTCGTAATTTTTATACTGTTATACAATAATACAATATTAAATGTGTTGTTAGTATATTCCTGTGTCTTATTTTTTTAAAAAGGCAGTTAGGGTGTCTGCGGACAGCGTGGCTGTCTGGGATGTCCGCAATTAACCAAAATGGGGGTGGTCTAAGGAAACTATATCTGTTCGTACTGTTCGCAATCAAAATGGAGGTGTCCTTAGGACACACAAGATGTCAGCCTGTCCGTAATTAACCAAACTGGTAGTGTCCTAAGGACACTACGGAGTCGATTCATGGAAATAATGTGCGCCGAAAATTCCTGTGCAGAGGTGCCAAAACGTGCGAACCGCAGGAAAAGTGTGAAAATCGCAGTGCAAGTGCGAAAATCACAGGGAAACCAGCGCACAGTGATTCATGGAAGTCTGTGCGCGAGAAAAACATTGGATGTGCGCTAAAAATGTGCGCCGCGCACGCCGGCGCACAGGTCATCCAACAGTGTACGCCACGGACACTGCGAAATCGCACATAGCGCGGCGCACATCACAAAAGTAGGCGGAACACGCGGTGTAACACTCGGAATGGGGAACAATGCGTGAAAATATGGGCGTCACGGGGGAAGTACAGGAGGCAAGTGCGCGGAACGCCCACAGGCTCGCCTACCACCCGTATTCATGGAATCGAATAGGGCAAACCAGCGCACGGTCAAAGACGCTCACAGGGCCAAACAAGTACGCCACAAGAAAGCAGGCGGTAGCGTCCCTGCGCCTGAAAAAAATGTGTGCCAAAATGTGCGATAACAAAAAGCACCCATATACAGCCATGATGAATGGCCCATACAGTGGCCCTCTAGGACAAATGAGGTGCAAAGGGGTACCGACAAACACGGACACCCGCTGTGTGGAAAATAGCATGTGCGTGTGTACCTGGGTGCGCGGGAAGTCCCACACGCGATTGACCTGGGTACGTGTACTTCGGGGTGCGCGGGAAGTTCCACACGCGATTGGCCTGGGTACGTGTACTTCGGGATGCGCGGGAAGTTCACACGCGATTGGCCTGGGTACGTGTACTTCGGGGTGCGCGGGAAGTTCCACACGCGATTGGCCTGGGTACGTGTACTTCGGGGTGCGCGGGAAGTTCCACACGCGATTGGCCTGGGTACGTGTGTTTCGGGATGCGCAGGAAGTTCCACACGCGATTGGCCTGGGTACGTGTACTTCGGGATGCGCGGGAAATCCCACATGCGATTAGCCTGGGTACGTGTACTACGGGGTGCGCGGGAAGTTCCACACGCGATTGGCCTGGGTACGTGTGTTTCAGGGTGCGCGGGAAGTTCCACACGCGATTGGCCCGGGTCCGTGTACTTCGGGGTGCGCGGGAAGTTCCACACGCGATTGGCCTGGGTACGTGTACTTCGGGATGCGCGGGAAGTTCACACGCGATTGGCATGGGTACGTGTACTTCGGGGTGCGCGGGAAGTTCCACACGCGATTGGCCTGGGTACGTGTACTTCGGGGTGCGCGGGAAGTTCCACACGCGATTGGCCTGGGTACGTGTGTTTCGGGATGCGCAGGAAGTTCCACACGCGATTGGCCTGGTTACGTGTACTTCGGGATGCGCGGGAAATCCCACATGCGATTAGCCTGGGTACGTGTACTACGGGGTGCGCGGGAAGTTCCACACGCGATTGGCCTGGGTACGTGTGTTTCAGGGTGCGCGGGAAGTTCCACACGCGATTGGCCCGGGTACGTGTACTTCGGGGTGCGCGGGAAGTTCCACACGCGATTGGCCTGGGTACGTGTACTTCGGGATGCGCGGGAAGTTCCACACGCGATTGGCCTGGGTACGTGTATTCCGAGGTGCGCGGGAAGATTCACACGCGATTTCAGCAGGGTACGTCTATTTAGGTGGTGCCGGGGAATGCTACACGTGATTTGGCCGTGTGGGTCTTCCCAGGTGTTCCCTCTACACCCTCCACGGCCCCTGCAGGCAGCCCACACCACAGGGGACTACCCTGCACCCCTGCTCATGTCCCACAGGCAACCCATCCACCATGGCCATGCCCCCCAGCCAACCCACAAGTCACCTTGCACTACTGAGTACCAACACATGTCTCCCAGCACCCCCACCCCCAGCATCCAGGGGCAGCCTCCACCAGGCCACCACTCATGTCCCCCTGCACCCCCACACCCCAGCAGTGCAGGGGCAGCCTTCCCCAGGCCCCCACTCATGTCTCCCACCACCCCCACCCCCAGCAGTGCAGGGGGAGCCTCCACCAGGCCCCCACTCATGTCTCCCTGCACCCCCATCCCCCAGCCACCAGGGGCAGCCTCCACCAGGCCCCCAGTCATGTCTACCACCACCCCCACCCCCCAGCCACCATGGGCAACCTCCACCAGGCCCCCACTCATGTCCCCTATTACCCCCACCCCCCAGCAGTGCAGGGGCAGCCTCCACCAGGCCCCCACTCATGTCTCCCACCACCCCCACCCCCCAGCAGTGCAGGGGCAGCCTTCACCAGGCCCCCACTCATGTCTCCCACCACCCCCACTCCCCAGCAGTGCAGGGGCAGCCTCCACCAGGCCCCCACCCATGTCTACCACCACCCCCACCCCCAGCCACCAGGGGCAGCCTCCACCAGGCCCCCACTCATGTCTACCACCGCCCCCACCCCCCAGCCACGAGGGGCAGCCTCCACTAAGACCCCACTCATGACTCCCACCACCCCACCCCCCAGCAGTGCAGGGGCAGCCTCCACCAGGCCCCCACCCATGTCTCCCACCACCCCCACTCCCCAGCAGTGCAGGGGCAGCCTCCACCAGGCCCCCACTCATGTCTCCCACCACCCCCACCCCCCAGCAGGGCAGGGGCAGCCTCCACCAGGCCCCCACTCATGTCTCCATGCACCCCCACCCCCCAAGCACAAGGGGCAGCCACCACCAGGCCCCCACTCATGCTTACCACCACACCACCCCCCAGCAGTGCAGGGGCAGCCTCCACCAGGCCCCCACTCATGTCTCCCACCACCCCCACCCACCAGCAGTGCAGGGGCAGCCTCCACAAGGCCCCCACTCATGTCTACCACCACCCCCACCTCCCAGCCACCAGGGGCAGCCTCCACCAAGCCCCCACTCATGACTCCCACCACCCCCACCCCCCAGCAGTGCAGGGGCAGCCTCCACCAGGCCCCCACCCATGTCTACCACCACCCCCACCCCTCAGCAGTGAAGGGGCAGCCTCCAACAGGCCCCCACTCATGTGTACCACCACCCCCACCCCCCAGCCACCAGGGGCAGCCTCCACCAGGCCCCCACGCATGACTCCCACCACCCCCACCCCCCAGCCACCAGGGGCAGCCTCCACCAGGCCCCCACTCATGTCTACCACCACACCACCCCCCAGCAGTGCAGGGGCAGCCTCCACCAGGCCCCCACTCATGACTCCCACCACCCCACCCCCCAGCAGTGCAGGGACAGCCTCCACCAGGCCCCCACTCATGTCTCCCACCACCCCCACTCCCCAGCAGTGCAGGGGCAGCCTCCACCAGGCCCCCACTCATGTCTCCCACCACCCCCACCCCCCAGCCACCAGGGGCAGCCTCCACCAGGCCCCCACTCATGTCCCCTATTACCCCCACCCCCCAGCAGTGCAGGGGCAGCCTCCACCAGGCCACCACTCATGTCCCCCTGCACCCCCACCCCCCAGCAGTGCAGGGGCAGCCTCCACCAGGCCCCCACTCATGTCTCCCACCACCCCCACTCCCCAGCAGTGCAGGGGCAGTCTCCACCAGGCCCCCACTCATGTCTCCCTGCACCCCAACACCCCAGCCACCAGGGGCAGCCTCCACCAGGCCCCCACTCATGTCTACCACCACCCCCACCCCCCAGCCACCAGGGGCAGCCTCCACTAGGCCCCCACTCAGGTCTACCACCACCCCCACCCCCGAGCCGTACGATTTGCTTGGGTACGTGTACTTCGGGGTGCGCGTGAACTTCCACACGCGATTTGCCTGGGTACGTGTACTACGGGGTGTGCATGAACTTCCACACGCGATTTGCCTGAGGTCGTGTACTACGGGGTGCGCGTGAACTTCCACACGCGATTTGCCTGGGTACGTGTACTACGGGGTGCGCGGGAAGTTCCACACGCGATTGGGCCTGTGAGAGTGGGTTATATGTATTCCAGGGGTGGGCGGGAATATTTACCCGCGACTGTGCCTGTGAGAGCGTGCTACGTGTATTCCTGGGGTGGGCGGGAAGATTCACACGTTCGCCTTCTACGTGCCGAAAAATGGTCCAATCCTGAGACACGTACGCCAGCATGAAGCAGGCGTACGTCGACCCGCGCAGCATAAAAGTGCGCGCAAACAACAAACAAGCTCATACGCCAGGATGAATATACCATTCCTAGCAGCAGTCGCCGTGGGTTACCAAAGGAGGAGGAGGATAGTGAGGGCCCGAATTTTCACTCCCAGAACCAGCCTTTTTGGGATGCCTGATGACCAGGTGTGTGGGAGGTACAGGATTCCCCCACACATAATACTGGACCTGGTCAGTGAGTGGGAGGATGACCTCACATCACCCACCCTGTGCTCCCAAGCACTCAGCCCCCTGGAGAAGGTCCTCAATGTACTGCACTTCTTGGCCACAGGATCATTTCAGCGGACAAGTGCCATAGTGGGTGGGGTGTCACAGGCCACGCAGTCACGCTGCCTACAACAGGTCTTGAACATCATCACTGCACGCCCATCAGTCCGTAGGCACATATTCCTGCCCAGGACACCTGCAGAAAGGCAGGCTGCCATCCTCGATTTCTACGGTGTGGCACAATTCCCAAAAGTGCTAGGTGCCATTGACTGCACCCATGTGGCACTACGTCCCCCCAGGGCATCTGAGCACATCTATAGGAACCGCAAGCACTGGCATTCCATCAACGTGCAGGTAGTATGTAATGCTAAGGGAAAAATCATCTCAGTATATGCCAACTATCCAGGGTCCACCCACGACTGCTTCATTTACCGAATGTCTACCCTAAGCCGGGACCTAGAAGCTGGGCGGCATGGCGATACGTGGCTGCTTGGTGAGTATGAATGCCACTGCACATGCATGCATGTCAGATGCAGAGTTATGCCACTACCCCACTAATGATACCCATCACCTCCTCACCAGGGGACAGTGCCTACCCTCTGAGCACCCACATGATGATGCCAATTCGGAACCCCATCACGCCTCCAGAGGTAAGATACAACACAGCCCATATTGCAACCCGGGGCATAGTGGAGCGCACATTCGGAGTACTCAAGTCACGCTTTCGCTCCCTTGACCGTTCTGGCGGGCAGCTGTTATATGCGCCCCCAGTAGTGTGCAGGATCATAGTGGCAGCATGTGTCCTGCACAATGTTGCAACACGCCAGGGCCTGGCCGTGGACATGGTGGTGCCCCCACATCCCCAACCACATGCACGCCCGCTGCGCATGGGAGGCGAGAGAGCACGGGGTGAGGCAGCCCATACACAGCTGGTGGCTAATTACTTCACATAGAAATCACACCCCAGTGGAGTGCACACAGGCCTGGCACATACCATCTGATAAGCAATGATGACTCGACCTGACAATTAAGAAGAACAAAGGGACTGTCAACTGTCAGAACCATAGCAGCCTCAGATTGTTCATGTGGAAGTGTCACAATGTGTGCATCCCTACCTACACAAACACCACCAATGCAGTGTCATGAAAAGACACTTCCATGCTGCAGAAATGAATACCCACTTGCAAAATACTACATGAAAACAGTGCCATGTCACCCACCCCCTCCCCGGCACGGCCACACAACACACCATGGCATGTCATGCAATGTGAGAGGAAAGAAATTAATCCCCACAACATGCCCCAGGTGTCAGCAACTACAGTGTCCCTAATGGAAACATGTCCACACATGAAATGCTCACAGTAATGCAGGACCTACAGCCCACATTACCAAATACTTACCAAGAATACCAATCACCTACACAACCTCAAACCTACCTTAAACATGACATCACAGACTTAACAATTCGCTAGCCTCATCACCTGATGATGACAGCCCTCTGAACACTTGCAAGTATACAGTGTTAGCGCCACGCAAGAGTGTAGGTGCACTGCTTACAACATGGACTCCAGTTCCAACTTGGACCGCATTGTGAAGACATGAGGAATGGACCTGCAAATATGGAGGATGAGATGGATGCAGAGGCACATATCAATACACCACGCAGTGTACAATACAACAACAATATGCACTATGAATGTATACACAGTATTGACTACAGACTGCCCACACAGCTCATGGGAGTCCAATGTTACCATGTACGTCAATGTCACTTGGGCACACCCTTTGCAAGCCCATGGAAATGGGAAGCAGGAGGGGTGTGTGTGACAAAAACCCAAGCATCTGAACCAAATCCATGACAAGCCTGCATGTGCCCAGCCACAATGCAGCGTATGCCCACGGGAGCCACACAAGGCAACACACTGTCCCCAAAAAAAAAAAAATACAAAAAAAAAAGAAAAATCAAAAATGGCCATTAATGGGCCAGGGGAGGTTGGGGAGGCCACCCAGGAGGTCCGAGGACAGGGGGCGCACCAAAACCCACCTGTGTGGATCTTGCGAAAAAAAAACACCTCCATGGGCTCATGGCCTACACGGCTACCCTATTGTGGGAGTATCACTGCTGTCGCTATCCTCACCCTCTGCAGCTGCATCCAGAGGTGGTGGCACTATGGGAGGCAGCCCACGCAAAGCCCTAGTCTGTTCCTCCATGGCTGCAATCATGCGGGTGTGGTAGGTCTCGTTCTGGAGGATGAGTGTGCGGAGGTCCCCATGCAACAACTCACGGGATGCCCGGACCTCCGCCCTAGTTGCCTGCATCTCAGCTGAGAGCGTACGGGTGAGACGCTCCAACTGCTGTTCTGTCCTTCGGTTTGTTGAAGCCTCAAGCTCAACAAGAGTCGTCCTGAGGTGAAGGAGTTCCAGCCTCAGGGCTTCCCTGTGGCCCTGGGACTCTATGGAGATGGCTTCCTGCAGAGTCGCGAGTGCCGCCCGCCTGTCCCTGTCGGACGCCAACACCTCCCTGTGTGACTGGCAGATGGAGTCGGTTGCCTGCTGTAGTCGCTCCATCAGCCTTTCAGGGGGGACAATGGAAGTGGCCACCCTATCCATGGCCTGAGCCATCATCTCTGATGATGCTGCCTGTTGGGTTGCCATACCGTAAATGGATTGCTCCCATGTGGTATTGCCAGGTGGCGTACGGCCACCACGTCGGCGGGCACCACACCTGTCTGGGGCAAGGCGAACTGTGCCTTGCTGTGCGGGCACTGCCTGAGGCTGCAGGACTGCATTCCCCCTCTGATCTGCTGGCCCAGGAACAGGATCAGATGTCGCGGAGTGTGACCCTGCATCCGTAACCACCAAAGGCGTACCTGCCAACACTGACATCCCCATTGAGGGTTCTAACCCTGGTGCAGGTGGGTCGGACAGAACAGAATCCCTCCCAGGAACACTCACCTGCGACGGCACGTAGGTCTCATCATCCGAATCAACACCTGAATACAGCTCGCGGAAGGTGCAGCCAGAGACACCCCTTGAGAGCACGACCTGCAGCAGTAGTGGGTTCTCACCCACCACCACACCACGTCCCTCACTGGTGGTCGGTCGGCCCTCAGACCCCTCCTGGGTCTGCACCATCTCCACAACCCCAGCAGTATCAGGTGCGTCTTCCCCTGCAAAGACATAAAAGAAAACAAATGGAAACAGGCATTAGCACTATGGCACACAATGAGGGCTGAGAGGCTACAGAAACAGTACTTGATTGACACATGTCCCACATGACTAAAACACTCCCATGCATGCACCGTCACTGCGTGTGATGGGGAGGCAGATGGCACACATTGATGACACCAAGATGGAAGATGAACACATTTGCTGCATGCTGCCTAGCAGTGGCATCACACATTGGCCAGTGATTGGCAGGTCAAATACACATGCCATCACACAGATGGCATGTACCCTAGCCATGAAGTGAAGGGGGAGAGGAGGTCACCAATTGTTCATTCAGTCCAGTTTGTTCATATGATTGATTATTTTCATTGTAATGGTTCAAATGTTTAACATGCAGCTGCCAGTCAAAAATGGTCCTATAGCACAGGGACATGTTCAAACTAATCATGTCCACGAAACTGAGCCAGTCCACTGTACCATAGCCATGTCAGACATGTGACAATAGGTCTGAGAAATCCCGAGTAAAGGTGGTGGTATGCAAACAATCTGCCTGAATAAACAGAGGTAAATAAGCAACAGTGTAGTGGCAAGATGACACTCCAAGGGCAACTGGCGTGGTGTTGGGCTGGATGTCTAATGTTGGCCGAAGGGATGCTGCTATACCCAAATGCTGTTGCCAAGAATGTTTAGGAAGAGGCACATGGGTGAGCCGAACCACTCAGGCACACACACCCTCCCCTGGCACCCAAACAGAAGCCCTCACACACACACCATGCACATGGATGACACACACATGCATGTGCACTCACCGGACAATGCCTCGTAATCTGCCACTTCTCCCACGCCTTGGATCTGTTCCTCCGTGACATAGGTCCCAGCAACCTGTTCATGTGGAGTGAGTTCTATGTCGTCTGCTGGAGACCCACCTCCAGTCACTAGAGTTGCGGCATGACTTGAGGCCAGCTTATTCTTTGCCCTGCGCTTCAGGTCATTCCAGCACTTGTAGCATTCATTAGCTGTGCACCTCACGATTCCAAGGGCACTTATGATGTCCACAATGGTCTGCCAGTGTGCCTGACGTTGTGCACGTGTGGTCTTGGATCCTGCAACAATCACCATTTCGCGGTCATGTGCGGACACATACTCTACAAGTGCATTCAGTTCGGCCTCATTGAAGCTGGGCTTCCTTGACGGGCCGGACTGTGTAGCCGTGTCTGGGGCATCAGCCTCTACTGGACGAGCACTCTTCCTCTTCCGCTTGGAAGTTGGTGGGGATCCGGAGTGTCCTGCGCCGCTCTGGACACTAGGGGCAGGAGCGTGGGATTGCACACTCAGCATGGGAGTTGGTGCAGGCATTATCTCAAGTGTGATGGTGTCAGGGGGAATGTCAGCATGATGGACTTGGACTGACACTGTACTGGATGGGTGTGTGAGAGGTGGGGTGGATGGAGCCGCAGCTGCCCCTGCAGCCTCCCCAGCCTGCCTACGCGGGCCAGCAGATGACCTATCTGCCCCTGATCCACATGGCCTGATGACACCAACGTTCACCGGAGCACGTGGACTAGACCTGCTGACCTGGAAGTCAGCCATGGAGTCACCCTGTGCCAGGTCTGGTTCCACAGTGGGCTGGTCCAACAAGGGCTGAGCATGGATGGTGTCAGCCACAGTAACCTCAACCAGGGGGGGGCATGGGTGTCCCTGACTGCTCCTCCACACATGGGGGGCTAGGGGCACCCTGCAAGTCACGGCCACATCCCCTACCGGATCCACCAAAGCCACCACTTGGGGCTCAGCCACCTTTGCCACCCTTACGGCTTGTTCGCCTCCCAGCCATGGCACTGATGTTATTGTGCGTATGGGAGTCGATGTGAACTATTGTCCTGGGCAATTGGGGGCCAAAGGGGTTGTGTACCAGATGGTAATCATACCCTAGTGCTCTAGCAAGGCTGTATGTCACCCCTGGGGAAAGATGACGGGTCACGCAACGCACAGGCACCCCAAAAAAGCGAAGTAAGATGCACGCAACCCCTCCTAGACCACGTGCATGGAAAAATAAACCTGCACTACGCTGTGGCACCCAGGAACACAAGAATGAACGTATCCGAGTCACACGCAGCCTAGAATGACCTCTGAAGGGGTACGCGACACACGGGGCAAGCACAGATGTTAGATACGTGCGCGACTCACCATCCGCCAGGAACAAAAGCGTGAAAAATATGTGTGTGTGCGCGTTGGCAACACCCCCGCCAAAAGAAAAATTGTACGCTGTCTGAGGAGACAGGACAACAGTAGTAGGGAAGCTGTTTGAGGAAACAGGCCCAGGAAAAAGAGGTAAAGAGAAAAAGCTGTCAGAGGTAACAGAGAGTACGAACTGGAAACGCCGTGAAGTAAATCGCGTGTGAACCGACAAGAAGTACAGATTTCACCCACTCGCTCTCCACGAAAAGCACGTACAAGGAAATGGCGTTCTACACGTACCTTTTATGCACACGTCACAGACGCGCATACGCAATGAGGCCATTTCCACCAATTACGCGCTTTGACACTCGGACGTGTATCTCTTCAGTTTTACACGCGCCATTCTCTACGGCCATGCGCGTGACATCACAGCTGCGCATGGTGGCCTTTGGGCCGATGAAATCGCATATGCGAGCACACGTGGTAAAACTGCACGTCCGAGTGTCATCGCGTGTAATCGGAGGGAAGTGAGCATACACGCGATTGGCCTGGGTACGTGTATTTCTGGGATGTGCAGGAAGTTCCACACGCGATTGGTGGAAATCCACGTGTGCTCTGTCATCACGTGTAATGAGGGAAACACCCGCGCGCCTCACGTCACAGACGCGCTAAGGGCCTTTGGTCCAATGAAATCGCATATGCGTGCTGACATGCATACACGCTAAGGGCCTTTCCTCGATTTACACGCAGACGTGCAGGATTTTCACGTGCCAAATCACTCCGTATCAAGCTGGCCACGCGTAAGCACACGGAAGACCACGCTCCTGCCCAGAAGGCCGAACTACTGCCCCCCAGAGCCCCGAGCATGCTCCCACCTGCCATCTGCTGCTGCCTGACTGCCTGCTGCCCACGTGCCCTGCCATTTGCTGCCTGCACATCAGCCAGGGGTGCTGTTGCTGTGACCACTCCTGCTGGAACCGAAGACTCCCGACTGGGATTCCATCGCTCCACAGCCCAGCCCCAGGACCCAGTTGCCCACCCACTCCTGCCTCTGGGGTTGTCATGTCGGGGCAAACACCATCTGAGACCACTGACAACCCCCGGCCAGAGAGGCAGAGGGGCACCAGCTTCAGTGCCACCGAAGTTGGTGTCCTGGTGGAGCAAGTCCTGGGGCAGCATGATGCCCTCTTCGGAAGTTCCTGCGGCGACAAGGAAGGACGGACTCGGATCTGGACTGACATTGTGACTGCCATCAACGCGGAGGGGGTGGCAGTCCGCGACGACCAACATGTCAAGAAGCGCTGGGAGGACTTCAGGTCCAGGACCCTGAACAAGGCCCGGCACCTCTTGAAGGCAGCGGATGCCAAGGGGCGCCGGGGCCACTTTTTGGAAGAACAGATGAGGGTCCTGGAACGCATATCCCCAGCGCTCCACGTCCAGGTCCTTGAGAGGCAGACCTGTCTGAAGTCGAGCGGTAAGTGTACATGCATCCTGATTGTGAGCTGTGCGTGTGGTGATTTTTCAGTAGTGTTCAGGTTGCACATCTGTTTGTATGGGGTTGAGAATGGGTGGGGGTGTAGAGGGCCGTGTGGCTAACACATGCGAGGGCTGGAATGTGTGAGACATGGATGGTGCTTGTGTGTGTAGGCTTGCATGCCAAATGCAGTTGTGTGGGCACACATGTTTGGAGGGATGTGCATGTAAGTAGACATGTCCGTGATGTCACGCATGTATGTTGTTTTCAGCTGCATGTATCAGCACTGTGTACATGTGCATGTGTGTGTATTTGACAAGGGTGCAACAGTGATGCAACATGGATGCATGTGACAGCGGTATGTGGAAGCCTGATGGGCAGATGTGACATGGATGCCCATCTGAACACTGCGACACTTGGCAGAGGTGTACACATGCATGCAAGTGTGGTGGTGTGTGTACATGCGTGGTGCACTTCCTGTGTTGCATGTGATGTCTGGCTCATCTTTGCCTGTTCATGCTGTTGTATGTGTATGGATGGTGCTGGCAGTTGCGATATGGCTGTGGTATGGCTCATGTGTGCGAGTTGAAATGACATGTGTGTTGGGGATTGTGATGACATGTCTGAGGTTTGCCAATGCCACTCATGTACAACTGTCATGTGTGTATGTGTCCATTGTACAGTGCCCTGATGCCTGTGTTTTATTTCTCCCTGTCTGCAGCGTCAACTGATGAAGAGGGCAGAGAAGGTGCTGAGGAGCACAGCGGCTGGGATCCCACCGCCAGCCGGAGACGCAAGGCCCGGCTCCCCTCCCATGTTGTCATCTCGTCGGGGAGTGAGGAGTCCGGTGCCGCGTCCTAGGCCGCAGCTGCTGGGGGGAGGTCCAAGAGGCGGAGGTTGGAGTTGGACTCCTCGGCAGCAGAAGGGGTAGCTGGGACCCCACAGAGCCCAACGGGGGAAGATGGCACGGAGTCATCCAGGTTGGTGGGGGGTTTGGTGGAGGAGGAGGCCGTGCAAGCAACAGAGACGGGGTCTGGAGGTGGGGATCCCACTGGTGCTAGTGGTGCAGTGCAGGACCAGGGACAGGAGGCAGCATAGGCCGCTGCGGAGGTGCCTGTGTGCAATCCTGTCCCTGATCCTGTCCCTGCATCATCTTGCACCAGCAGGGATGCCTACGTCCAGACCCGTTTTCAGGCAGGGGATGAGCTCACGACAACTGGCCTTCCTCTGCCTGCAGACGTGGCTATCCAGGTCCGGGTTGAGCCTGTTCTGACTGGTGTGGCATTGCGTCAACGGGCCATTCGAGGTGACCTGCAGTCTTTTCGTGAGGAGACTGCACGTCATCTCGAATGGCTCGTTGACCATGTCAGCCTGCTGGGACAGGTCACCCAGGCCGTATTCCTCCGTATGATGGGGCTTGCTCCGACCCCCTCCTCAACTGAACCCCCTACGCGCCAGTCGTCCTCCGTGCCATCTTCCCACCCATCAGTCACCTGGGTGCCCTTTGGAGCTGCCTCTGACGGTGCGGCCAGGCTGGTGGAGGAGGCATCCCTGCCACCGTCGGGAGTCGGACGTCCAGCAGGGGTGGCCACATCAACGACTGCACCTCAGCCGGCGGAGGATGTGCAGGCAGCAGGAGGCAGTGCACGGGCAGAGGCACAGCAGCAGCAGCAATGTGGTGGGAGCCATGAAGGCTCAGGGCCTTCAACATCGGAGGGGCAGGCATCGGCCGGAGGGCAGGAGGACCCAGGACAGAGAGTGTCTTCCATGTGGCAGCGGTTGGGCTACGCCATAGATGCGGAGCGGCAGCGGGCGGAAGAGGCACGGCTCACAATGGTCAGGGCGGAGAACTCCACGCGGAGGGCCCTGAGGCGGGCCGAGTGCCTCGAGGCAATCCGCAGTGGTTTGGAGGTGGACACGTCGACGGCCCTGCAGACCCTCGGGGCCATGGAGGAGGACCGCCTCCGGGACATTGAGCAGGAGTTCGATGATGCCCTGGCCCGGGACATCCACAAGTGAGCCGTCAAACTAGCCCGCTGCCCTTGTACATAGTTATGTAGGTAGTGTTAGGTTTAATTTTTTTTTGGATTTATTTTGGACCTTTCGGACATTGGCCACATTTTTGTATATAGTTTATTTTATTAGTTAGTGTAGTTAGATAGGTTTCCTTTCTTTTGTTGGGATAATGGACCCTGGCTTGTTCGTATGTACATAGTTCACTGTTGTATTGTATTTTTCTATCACATTTTAACCATGGAGCAATGGCTTTCTATTTTATTTCCCATTGGATTTTGTTTTCTGGACAGTTACTTTGGACACCATTACTTTGGATTTTGATTTTTGGTTTTGCTTTTTTTCACGGACATGCTTGTTTTCATTTTTGTACATTCCCATTTCTGTTTCTTTATTTTTGATTCTATTTGTGTTTCCTTCAATACATATTTTTTTATCAAACTTCAATGTGTAGTATCATCTCATTGGTTTAATGCATATCAAGATATGGCTTTTGAGATTCACTGACACCCATTGGGTGTAAGTGAGGGAAATGTGTTTGTTTCGGAACTTGCTATTGGTGTTCTGTCATGTAATTGCCAATTATGAGTGGGTGGATGCAATACTTGGGTGGGTGTTTTGCATTTGGAGGCTGACCATAGAGACCAGGGGTCTAGATTGTGATGACATGTTGGCTGGGGAACATGAGTTGGACATGGGTGGGGGCCTGCTGGCAGGTGCCCCACAGTGCTGGGGGGTGGGGGTAATAGGGGACATGAGTGGGGGCCTGGTGGAGGCTGCCCCTGCCCTGCTGGGGGGTGGGGGTGGTGGTAGACATGAGTGGGGGCCTGGTGGAGGGTGCCCCTGACTGCTGGGGGGTAGGGGTGGTGGGAGACATGGGTGGGGGCCTGGTGGAGGCTGCCCCTGCACTGCTGGGGGTGGGGGTAATAGGGGACATGAGTGGGGGCCTGGTGGAGGCTGCCCCTGCACTGCCGGGGGGTGGGGGTGGTGGTAGACATGAGTGGGGGCCTGGTGGAGGCTGCCCCTGCACTGCTGGGGGGTGGGGGTGGTGGTAGACATGAGTGGGGGCCTGGTGGAATCTGCCCCTGGTGGCTGGGGGATGGGGGTGGTGGTAGACATGAGTGGGGGCCTGGTGGAGGCTGCCCCTGGTGGCTGGGGTGTGGGGGTGGTGGTAGACATGAGTGGGGGCCTGGTGGAGGGTGCCCCTGACTGCTGGGGGGTAGGGGGTGGTGGGAGACATGGGTGGGGGCCTGGTGGAGGCTGCCAATGCACTGCTGGGGGGTGGGGGTGCCGGGGGACATGAGTGGGGGCCTGGTGGAGGCTGCCTCTGGTGGCTGGGGGGTGGGGGTGGTGGTAGACATGAGTGGGGGCCTGGTGGGGGGTGTCCCTGACTGCTGGGGGGTAGGGGGTGGTGGTAGACATGAGTGGGGGCCGGGTGGAGGGTGCCCCTGACTGCTGGGGGGTAGGGTGTGGTGGGAGACATGGGTGGGGGCCTGGTAGAGGCTGCCCCTGCACTGCTGGGGGGTGGGGGTAATAGGGGACATGAGTGGGGGCCTGGGGGAGGCTGCCCCTGCACTGCTGGATGGTGGGGGTGCAGGGGGACATGAGTGGGGGCCTGGTGGAGGCTGCCCCTGGTGGCTGGGGGGTGGGGGTGGTGGTAGACATGAGTGGGGGCCTGGTGGAGGCTGCCGCTGCACTGCTGGGGGGTGGGGGTGCAGGGGGACATGAGTGGGGGCCTGGTGGAGGCTACCCCTGCACTGCTGGGTGGTGGGGGTGCAGGGGGACATGAGTGGGGGCCTGGTGGAGGCTGCCCCTGCACTGCTGGTGGGTGGGGGTGGTGGTAGACATGAGTGGGGGCCTGGTGGAGGCTGCCCCTGCACTGCTGGGTGGTGGGGGTGCAGGGGGACATGAGTGGGGGCCTGGTGGAGGCTGCCCCTGCACTGCTGGGGGGTGGGGGTGGTGGTAGACATGAGTGGGGGCCTGGTGGAATCTGCCCCTGGTGGCTGGGGGATGGGGGTGGTGGTAGACATGAGTGGGGGCCTGGTGGAGGCTGCCCCTGCACTGCTGGGGGGTGGGGTGGTGGTAGACATGAGTGGGGGCCTGGTGGAGGGTGCCCCTGACTGCTGGGGGGTAGGGGGTGGTGGGAGACATGGGTGGGGGCCTGGTGGAGGCTGCCCCTGCACTGCTGGGGGGTGGGGGTGCCGGGGGACATGAGTGGGGGCCTGGTGGAGGCTGCCTCTGGTGGCTGGGGGGTGGGGGTGGTGGTAGACTTGAGTGGGGGCCTGGTGGAGGCTGCCCCTGCACTGCTGGCGGGTGGGGGTGCAGGGGGACATGAGTGAGGGCCTGGTGGAGGCTGCCCCTGCACTGATGGGTCGTGGGGGTGCAGGGGGACATAAGTGGGGGCCTGGTGGAGGCTGCCCCTGCACTGCTGGGCGGTGGGGGTGGTGGTAGACATGAGTGGGGGCCTGGTGAGGCTGCCCTTGGTGGCTGGTTGATGGGGGTGGTGGTAGACATGAGTGGGGGCCTGGTGGAGGCTGCCCCTGGTGGCTGGGGAGTGGGGGTGGTGGTAGACATGAGTGGGGCCTGGTGGAGGCTGCCCCTGCACTGCTGGGTGCTGGGGGTGCAGGGGGACATGAGTGGGGGCCTGGTGGAGGCTGCCCCTGCACTGCTGGGGGTGGGGGTGGTGGTAGACATGAGTGGGGGCCGGGTGGAGGGTGCCCCTGACTGCTGGGGGGTAGGGGGTGGTGGGAGACATGGGTGGGGGCCTGGTGGAGGCTGCCCCTGCACTGCTGGGGGGTGGGGGTGCCGGGGGACATGAGTGGGGGCCTGGTGGAGGCTGCCTCTGGTGGCTGGGGGGTGGGGGTGGTGGTAGACTTGAGTGGGGGCCTGGTGGAGGCTGCCCCTGCACTGCTGGGGGGTGGGGGTGCAGGGGGACATGAGTGGCGGCCTGGTGGAGGCTGCCCCTGCACTGCTGGGTGGTGGGGGTGCAGGGGGACATGAGTGGGGGCCTGTTGGAGCTGCCCCTGCACTGCTGGGGGGTGGGGGTGGTGGTAGACATGAGTGGGGGCCTGGTGGAGGCTGCCCTTGGTGGATGAGGGATGGGGGTGGTGGTAGACATGAGTGTGGGCCTGGTGGAGGCTGCCCCTGGTGGCTGGGGAGTGGGGGTGGTGGTAGACATGAGTGGGGGCCTGGTGGAGGCTGCCCATGCACTGCTGGGTGCTGGGGGTGCAGGGGGACATGAGTGGGGGCCTGGCGGAGGCTGCCCCTGCACTGCTGGAGGTGGGGTGGTGGTAGACATGAGTGGGGGCCGGGTGGAGGGTGCCCCTTACTGCTGGGGGGTAGGGGGTGGTGGGAGACATGGGTGGGGGTCTGGTGGAGGCTGCCCCTGCACTGCTGGGGGGTGGGGATGGTGGTAGACATGGGTGGGGGCCTGGTGGAGGGTGCCCCTGACTGCTGGGGGGTAGGGGGTGGTGGTAGACATGAGTGGGGGCCTGGTGGAGGGTGCCCCTGACTGCTGGGGGGTAGGGGGTAGTGGGAGACATGGGTGGGGGCCTGGTGGAGGCTGCCCCTGCACTGCTGGGGGGTGGGGGCAATAGTGGACATGAGTGGGGGCCTGGTGGAGGCTGCCCCTGGTGGCTGGGGGGTGGGGGTGGTGGTAGACATGAGTGGGGGCCTGGTGGAGGCTGCCCCTGCACTGCTGGGGGGTGGGGGTGCAGGGGGAAATGAGTGGGGGCCTGGTGGAGGCTGCCCCTGCACTGCTGGGGGGTGGGGGTGGTGGTAGACATGAGTGGGGGCCTGGTTGAGGCTGCCCCTGCACTGCCGGGTGGTGGGGGTGCAGGGGGACATGAGTGGGGGCCTGGTGGAGGTTGCCCCTGCACTGCTGGGGGGTGGGGGTGGTGGTATACATGAGTGGGGGCCTGGTGGAGGCTGCCCCTGCACTGCTGCGGGGTGGGGGTTCAGGGTGACATGAGTGGGGGCCTGGTGGAGGCTGCTCCTGCACTGCTGGGTGGTGGGGGTACAGGGGGACATGAGTGGGGGCCTGGTGGAGGCTGCCACTGCACTGCTGGGGGGTGGGGGTGGTGGTAGACATGAGTGGGGGCCTGGTGGAGGCTGCCCTTGGTGGCTGGGGGATGGGGTGGTGGTAGACATGAGTGGGGGCCTGGTGGAGGCTGCCCCTGGTGGCTGGGGGGTGGGGGTGGTGGTAGACATGAGTGGGGGCCTGGTGGAGGCTGGCCCTGCACTGCTGGGTGCTGGGGTGCAGGGGGACATGAGTGGGGGCCTGGTGGAGGCTGCCCCTGCACTGCTGGGGGTGGGGGTGGTGGTAGACATGAGTTGGGGCCGGGTGAAGGGTGCCCCTGACTGCTGGGGGGTAGGGGGTGGTGGGAGACATGGGTGGGGGCCTGGTGGAGGCTGCCCCTGCACTGCTGGGGGGTAGGGGTAATAGGGGACATGAGTGGGGGCCTGGTGGAGGCTGCCCCTGCACTGCTGGGTGGTGGGGTTACAGGGGGACATGAGTGGGGGCCTGGTGGAGGCTGCCCCTGGTGGCTGGGGGGTGGGGGTGGTGGTAGACATGAGTGGGGGCCTGGTGGAGGCTGCCCCTGCACTGCTGGGGGGTGGGGGTGCAGGGGGACATGAGTGGGGGCCTGGTGGAGGCTGCCCCTGAACTGCTGGGTGGTGGGGGTGCAGGGGGACATGAGTGGGGGCCTGGTGGAGGGTGCCCTTGCACTGCTGGGGGTCCGGGTGGTGGTAGACATGAGTGGGGGCCTGGTGGAGGCTGCCCCTGCACTGCTGGGTGGTGGAGGTGCAGGGGGACATGAGTGGGAGCCTGGTGGAGGTTGCCCCTGCACTGTTGGGGGGTGGGGGTGGTGATAGACATGAGTGGGGGCCTGGTGGAATCTGCCCCTGGTGGCTGGGGGATGGGGGTGGTGGTAGACATGAGTGGGGGCCTGATGGAGGCTGCCCCTGCACTGCTGGGGGGTGGGGGTGGTGGTAGACATGAGTGGGGGCCTGGTGGAGGGTGCCCCTGACTGCTGGGAGGTAGGGGGTGGTGGGAGACATGGGTGGGGGCCTGGTGGAGGCTGCCCCTGCACTGCTGGTGAGTGGGGGTGCAGGGGGACATGAGTGGGTGCCTGGTGGAGGCTGCCCCTGGTGGCTGGGGGGTGGGGGTGGTGGTAGACATGAGTGGGGGCCTGGTGGAGGCTGCCCCTGCACTGCTGGGGGGTGGGGGTGCAGGGGGACATGGGTGGGGGCCTGGTGGAGGCTGCCCCTGCACTGTTGGGTGGTGGGGGTGCAGGGGGCCATAAATGGGGGCCTGGTGGAGGCTGCCCCTGCACTGCTGGGGGCGGGGGTGGTGGTAGACATGAGTGGGGGCCTGGTGGAGGCTGCCCCTGGTGGCTGGGGGATGGGGGTGGTGGTAGACATGAGTGGGGGCCTGGTGGAGGCTGCCCCTGGTGGCTGGGGGGTGGGGGTGGTGGTAGACATGAGTGGGGGCCTGGTGGAGGCTGCCCCTGCACTGCTGGGTGTTGGGGGTGCAGGGGGACATGAGTGGGGGCCTGGTGGAGGCTGCCCCTGCACTGCTGGGGGGTGGGGGTGGTGGTAGACATGAGTGGGGGCCTGGTGGAGGCTGCCCCTGCACTGCTGGGGGGTGGGGGTGGTGGTAGACATGAGTGGGGGCCTGGTGGAGGGTGCACCTGACTGCTGGGGGGTAGGGGACGGTGGGAGACATGGGTGGGGGCCTGGTGCTGGGGGGTAGGGGGTGGTGGGAGACATGGGTGTGGGCCTGGTGGAGGCTGCCCCTGCACTGCTGCGGGGTGGTGGTAATAGGGGACATGAGTGGGGGCCTGGTGGAGGCTGCCCCTGGTGGCTGGGGGTTGGGGTGGTGGTAGACATGAGTGGGGGCCTGATGGAGGGTGCCCATGACTGCTGGGGGGTAGGGGGTGGTGGGAGACATGGGTGGGGGCCTGGTGGAGGCAGCCCCTGCACTGCTGGGGGGTCGGGGTGCAGGAGGACATGAGTGGGGGCCTGGTGGAATCTGCCCCTGGTGGCTGGGGGATGGGGGTGGTGGTAGACATGAGTGGGGGCCTGGTGGAGGCTGCCCCTGCACTGCTGTGGGGTGGGGGTGTTGGTAGACATGAATGGGTGCCTGGTGGAGGGTGCCTCTGACTGCTGAGGGGTAGGGGGTGGTGGGAGACATGGGTGGGGGCCTGGTGGAGGCTGCCCCTGGTGGCTGGGGGATGGGGGTGGTGGTAGACATGAGTGGGGGCCTGGTCGAGGGTGCCCCTGACTGCTGGGGTGTAGGGGGTGGTGGGAGACATGGGTGGGGGCCTGGTGGAGGCTGCCCCTGCACTGCTGGGGGGTGGGGGTGCAGGGGGACATGAGTGGGGGCCTGGTAGAGGCTGCCCCTGGTGGCTGAGGGTGGTGGTAGACATGAGTGGGGGCCTGGTGGAGGCTGCCCCTGCACTGCTGGGTGGTGGGGGTGCAGGGGGACATGCGTGGGGGCCTGGTGAAGGCTGCCCCTGCACTGCTGGGGGGTGGGGGTGGTGGTAGACATGAGTGGGGGCCTGGTGGAATCTGCCCCAGGTGGCTGGAGGATGGGGGTGGTGGTAGACATGAGTGGGGGCCTGGTGGAGGCTGCCCCTGCACTGCTGTGGGGTGGGGGTGTTGGTAGACATGAATGGGGGCCTGGTGGAGGGTGCCTCTGACTGCTG
This sequence comes from Ambystoma mexicanum, assembly GCF_040938575.1. Taxonomy (NCBI): domain Eukaryota; kingdom Metazoa; phylum Chordata; class Amphibia; order Caudata; family Ambystomatidae; genus Ambystoma; species Ambystoma mexicanum. The sequence continues at coordinate 170,917,651 of NC_090922.1, forward strand.
GGGGGTAGGGGGTGGTGGGAGACATGGGTGGGGGCCTGGTGGAGGCTGCCCCTGGTGGCTGGGGGGTGGGGGTGGTGGTAGACATGAGTGGGGGCCTGGTGGAGGCTGCCCCTGCACTTCTGGGTGGTGGGGGTGCAGGGGGACATGAGTGGGGGCCTGGTGGAGGCTGCCCCTGCACTGCTGGGGGGTGGTGGTAGACATGAGTGGGGGCCTGGTGGAGGCTGCCCCTGCACTGCTAGGGGGTGGGGGTGGTGGTAGACATGAGTGGGGGCCTGGTAGAGGGTGCACCTGACTGCTGGGGGTTAGGGGGCGGTGGGAGACATGGGTGGGGGCCTGGTGGAGGCTGCTCCTGACTGCTGGGGGGTAGGGGGTGGTGGGAGACATGGGTGGGGGCCTGGTGGAGGCTGCCCCTTCACTGCTGGGGGGTGGTGGTAATAGGGGACATGAATGGGGGCCTGGTGGAGGCTGCCCCTGGTGGCTGGGGGTTGGGGTGGTGGTAGACATGAGTGGGGGCCTGATGGAGGGTGCCCATGACTGCTGGGGGGTAGGGGGTGGTGGGAGACATGGGTGGGGGCCTGGTGGAGGCTGCCCCTGCACTGCTGGGGGGTCGGGGTGCAGGAGGACATGAGTGGGGGCCTGGTGGAATCTGCCCCTGGTGGCTGGGGGATGGGGGTGGTGGTAGACATGAGTGGGGGCCTGGTGGAGGCTGCCCCTGCACTGCTGTGGGGTGAGGGTGTTGGTAGACATGAATGGGGGCCTGGTGGAGGGTGCCTCTGACTGCTGAGGGGTAGGGGGTGGTGGGAGACATGGGTGGGGGCCTGGTGGAGGCTGCCCCTGGTGGCTGGGGGATGGGGGTGGTGGTAGACATGAGTGGGGGCCTGGTGGAGTCTGCCCCTGCACTGCTGGGGGTGGAGGCGGTGGTAGACATGAGTGGGGGCCTGGTCGAGGGTGCCCCTGACTGCTGGGGTGTAGGGGGTGGTGGGAGACATGGGTGGGGGCCTGGTGGAGGCTGCCCCTGCACTGCTGGGGGGTGGGGGTGCAGGGGGACATGAGTGGGGGCCTGGTAGAGGCTTCCCCTGGTGGCTGAGGGTGGTGGTAGACATGAGTGGGGGCCTGGTGGAGGCTGCCCCTGCACTGCTGGGTGGTGGGGGTGCAGGGGGACATGAGTGGGGGCCTGGTGGAGGCTGCCCCTGCACTGCTGGGGGGTGGGGGTGGTGGTAGACATGAGTGGGGGCCTGGTGGAATCTGCCCCAGGTGGCTGGAGGATGGGGGTGGTGGTAGACATGAGTGGGGGCCTGGTGGAGGCTGCCCCTGCACTGCTGTGGGGTGGGGGTGTTGGTAGACATGAATGGGGGCCTGGTGGAGGGTGCCTCTGACTGCTGGGGGGTAGGGGGTGATGGGAGACATGGGTGGGGGCCTGGTGGAGGCTGCCCCTGGTGGCTGGGGGGTGGGGGTGGTGGTAGACATGAGTGGGGGCCTGGTGGAGGCTGCCCCTGCACTGCTGGGTGGTGGGGGTGCAGGGGGACATGAGTGGGGGCCTGGTGGAGGCTGCCCCTGCACTGCTGGGGGGTGGGGGTGGTGGTAGACATGAGTGGGGGCCTGGTGGAGGCTGCCCCTGTACTGCTAGGGGGTGGGGGTGGTGGTAGACATGAGTGGGGGCCTGGTAGAGGGTGCACCTGACTGCTGGGGGGTAGGGGGCGGTGGGAGACATGGGTGGGGGCCTGGTGGAGGCTGCTCCTGACTGCTGGGGGGTAGGGGGTGGTGGGAGACATGGGTGGGGGCCTGGTGGAGGCTGCCCCTTCACTGCTGGGGGGTGGTGGTAATAGGTGACATGAATGGGGGCCTGGTGGAGGCTGCCCCTGGTGGCTGGGGGTTGGGGTGGTGGTAGACATGAGTGGGGGCCTGGTGGAGGGTGCCCATGACTGCTGGGGGGTAGGGGGTGGTGGGAGACATGGGTGGGGGCCTGGTGGAGGCTGCCCCTGCACTGCTGGGGGGTTGGGGTGCAGGGGGACATGAGTGGGGGCCTGGTGGAATCTGCCCCTCGTGGCTGGGGGATGGGGGTGGTGGTAGACATGAGTGGGGGCCTGGTGGAGGCTGCCCCTGCACTGCTGTGGGGTGGGGGTGTTGGTAGACATGAATGGGGGCCTGGTGGAGGGTGCCTCTGACTGCTGGGGGGTAGGGGGTGGTGGGAGACATGGGTGGGGGCCTGGTGTAGGCTGCCCCTGGTGGCTGGGGGATGGGGGTGGTGGTAGACATGAGTGGGGGCCTGGTGGAGTCTGCCCCTGCACTGCTGGGGGTGGGGGCGGTGGTAGACATGAGTGGGGGCCTGGTGGAGGGTGCCCCTGACTGCTGGGGGGTAGGGGGTGGTGGGAGACATGGGTGGGGGCCTGGTGGGGGCTGCCCCTGCACTGCTGGGGGTGCAGGGGGACATGAGTGGGGGCCTGGTAGAGGCTGCCCCTGGTGGCTGGGGGGTGGGGGTGGTGGTAGACATGAGTGGGGGCCTGGTGGAGGCTGCCCCTGCACTGCTGGGTGGTGGGGGTTCAGGGGGACATGAGTGGGGGCCTGGTGGAGGCTGCCCCTGCACTGCTGGGGGTGGGGGTGGTGGTAGACATGATTGGGGGCCTGGTGGAATCTGCCCCAGGTGGCTGGGGGATGGGGGTGGTGGTAGACATGAGTGGGGGCCTGGTGGAGGCTGCCCCTGCACTGCTGTGGGGTGGGGGTGATGGTAGACATGAATGGGGGCCTGGTGGAGGGTGCCTCTGACTGCTGGGGGGTAGGGGGTGGTGGGAGACATGGGTGGGGGCCTGGTGGAGGGTGCCCCTGACTGCTGGGGGGTAGGGGGTGGTGGGAGACATGGGTGGGGGCCTGGTGGAGTCTGCCCCTGCACTGCTGGGGGGTGGGGGTAATAGGGGACATGAGTGGGGGCCTGGTGGAGGCTGCCCCTGGTGGCTGGGGGGTGGGGGTGGTGGTAGACATGAGTGGGGGCCTGGTGGAGAGTGTCCATGACTGCTGGGGGGTAGGTGGTGGTGGGAGACATGGGTGGGGGCCTGGTGGAGGCTGCCCCTGCACTGCTGGGGGGTCGGGGTGCAGGGGGACATGAGTGGGGGCCTGGTGGAATCTGCCCCTGGTGGCTGGGGGATGGGGGTGGTTGTAGACATGAGTGGGGGCCTGGTGTGGGGTGCCCCTGACTGCTGGGGGGTAGGGGAGGTGGGAGACATGGGTAGGGGCCTGGTGGAGGGTGGCCCTGCACTGATGGGGGGTGGGGGTGGTGGGAGACATGGGTGGGGGCCTGCTGGCAGGTGCCCCACAGTGCCGGGGGGTGGGGGGGTTGTGAGACATGGGTGGGGGCCTGGTGGAGGCTGCCCCTGCACTGCTGGGGGGTGGGGGTGCAGGGGGACATGAGTGGGGGCCTGGTGGAATCTGCCCCTGGTGGCTGGGGGTGGTGGTAGACATGTGTGGGGGCCTGGTGGAGGGTGCCCCTGACTGCTGGGGGGTAGGGGGTGGTGGGAGACATGGGTGGGGGCCTGGTGGAGGCTGCCCCTTCACTGCTGGGGGTGGGGGTGGTGGGAGACATGAGTGGGGGCCTGGTGGAGGCTGCCCCTGGTGGCTGGGGGGTGGGAGTGGTGGTAGACATGGGTGGGGGCCTGGTGGAGGCTGCCCCTGCACTGCTGGGGGGTGGGGGAGGTGGGAGACATGCATTGTTGATCAGTAGTGCAAGGTGACATGTGGGTTGGCTGGGGGGCATGCCCATGGTGGATGGGCTGCCTATGGGACATGGGCAGGGTGCAGGGTAGTCCCCCATGGTGTGGGCTGCCTGCAGGGGCCATGGAGGTTGTAGAGGGAACACCTGGGAGGACCCACACGGCCAATTCATGTGTAGTGCTCCCCAGAACCCCTGAAATACACGTACCCTGCTGAAATCGCGTGTGGAAATTCCCGCGCACCCCTGCAATACACGTACCCTGCTGAAACTGCGTGTGGAACTTCCCGCGCACCCCTGGAATACACGTACCCTGCTTGCACGGGGCCAATCGCGTGTGGAACTTCCCGCGCACCCCTGAAATACACGTACCCTGATGGAATCGCGTGTGGAACTTCCCGCGCACCCCTGAAATACACGTACCCTGCTGAAATCGCGTGTGGAACTTCCCGCGCACCCCTGAAATACACGTACCCTGCTGATTTTGCGTGTGATACTTCCCGCGCACCCCTGATGCACACGTACACAGGACAATCGCGTGTGGAACTTCCCGCGAACCACTGAAATACACGTTCCCCGCTTGGCGTTTGCTGTTTGCCAGCCCTGTGAACTGGTCCAGGGTTAGCGCAGCCCTTTGCAATTATTTGGGGATTTTGAAGTCTTTTCCTTGCGCGAGGGCGTTCTTGGGGGCGTAACTGGCGCTGCTGCAGGGTCGCTGCGCCACGCTGCGCCACGGCTGGTTTTGGATGCGAAAATCCATGAATACGCTGTGCGCGGTAATCGATTTTAGCGCACGCGGCTGGCGCAGACGTTCGCACGGGCATGCTGTGCGCCAGTCGCGTGCACCACTTTTGTGCGAATTTCTAGGAATTACCCTGTATACCTGTTCGTACTTTTGGTAATTAAAATGGAGGTGTCCTTAGGACACACAAGATGTCGCTTGCCCGCAATTAACCGAAAAGGTGGTGTCGTAAGGACACTATACCTGTTTGCACTCTCCGTAGTCAAAATGGGGTGTCCACAGAACACTAAATCCGTCTGCATGCCTGTAACTATTCAAATTAAGGTGTCCTAAGAACATTCCCCCTGTTCGCAATGTCCACAACCAGAATAAATATGTCCGTAGAGCACAAATCCCGTCCGCCTGTCTGCAAAGTTGTGAAGCACATTTATTTTATTCGGGGACTTGAACACTGTCCGTAGAACACCTGTGCGCATGTGTATCACATTCTTGGGTCCTACGAACAGCGCAGCTGTCCGTAACTGTCCGCCATACATGTGCTGCACTTTTAATTAGTTCGGGGACTGGAACACTGTCCATAGAACATCCGCGCGCATGCGCACAACTGACCCCGTGCATTTGGTGTTCTACAGACAGCCGTCCCATTCGCGAACATGTCCGCAATGTCATCATGTGACTGCACCCGCGCTAAGTGCAACCACACTGTCTGGGCCCCCGAACACCTAAAAAGTGATTTTTTGAGCAATCCAAGGTATTACTCTGGGAAAGTTCACCGATGCACATGTCCCAGACCATGTCCCTGGCGATCTGCATACTTTTTGGAACTTTTTGAACACTTTTTGGGTGTTCGAAGTGTCCGCGCACAGTGCGGGTGTCCGTGAAGTGCGCCCCAGCACCCCCATAAAAGGCCACACCCCAAAGCTGCTCCTCATTCTGTTTTTGGAGTTCCAGAACAGACACTGCTGAATTTTATATTCTGCTAATGGCTGCCTTTGCTATAACTCCTGAAACCATTGAAGATGGCAACCATGGCTGCTGCTGCTGCTACTACTGGTGCTACTTCTGCCTCAGTACCACACCCACCCCCTCCAGCACCACCACCTCCCCAAGGGCCTGCAGAGGGGAACAAGAGTGAGGATGCTGAGGAGAGTGATGAAGAGGATGAAGAAGATGAGGTAGTGGAAGTCCCTGCTACTAGCACCCATCGTTATCCGGTTATTTACCGCTCTTGATAGAGTACCAAAAACATGTGCAATGGTGCTGAGTCGTGGCAAGCCTGGTTTGTATAGCTATGGTACTACATCAGGTCGTTCCACAATGGGGCTATTCGTAAGGTTGAACCTTGTGATAAACATAGTAGGTTGAGTTCCTATGCAGCATCCTCCTTTTCTGCTCCTGCCACCACAAGAGACACGCCTGTGGGACAGTGCATCCCTCCAGCTGCCTCGCAGGCCATACGTGATGATGTTGACCCTTAACTTTCGAGGGTCACAGTATTGTGCATGTACTGCGACACAGTACTCTGCAGTGGGGAGAACCTTTGAAGTGCTTTTGAGGCTGTGGTCAAGAAGCATGAGAAGGACTGCTACCTACCTGAATAAGGCCCACCCTATATCTTCTTCTCTCCACCTGCCCTTTCTTATCCCCGTGGTTCTTGCCCCTTCCTTACCCTCCTTTCCACACCTTTCCTTGTGTGTCGTGTTTAAAAACCCCCAAAAATATAAAACAACAAAAACCAAAAAAAGGCCCTATTAAGAGCCGCCTTTCAAAGTTTAAAAATAGAAGTGTCAATGAAATGCTGCAGGTCCCGCTGCATTTTTTAGAAATCCGCTGACTGTCCGTAGACTTCTAAACTCTTTGCAGTGCTGCCCTGTCAGAACCATTGCACTTTTCTCTGGGAGGAAGTGGTGGCTCTGAAAAGAGCCTTTTTGTGGTGTGTTTTTGTTTTTCAAAAACTTTAAATGGTCAACACCTACTGCAAAATGGATTGCTATAATTCCAAAAAGGGTTGCAATGCTTTTTGTATATTTCCCAGAAAAATCTGATTGGCAGCAATCACACACAACCCTTAAAATCTACCGTAGAAAATGAATTCTAGAAGCTCTCCTAGACAGTGCAATCTTTCTCAAACGGAAATTATTTATTTTAGTTTTAAACAGAATGAAACCACTAACAAAACTAAGTACTAAACTACAAAAAAGACTTCACAATAAATGGCATATCAACAAAGATAGCTTCTCAAACATCTGTGGAGGTGAATGGAGTCACACCACAAGCAGATAAACATATTTCAATGAAGAAGCATACAAACAAAAGCAAACAAACCCAATTGCCTACATAGCAGTGGACGAGGGTATGAAGAACTCAATAATATCATTATGGAACAAGAAACGCTGCTCACAAAAATAACCCCAGAAATGTCAGTATCACCTCTCCATTCCACTGAACCAATACATCCAGTCTACAAATCGCCATGCACATCAATGAGTAACATTGTCAAAAAATCTTTCAAATCTTTACGCCAGTTCCTCAATCAGTATGTGAAAGGCAAAGACAAATTCAAAATGAAACTACTACAAAACATGGATGCCTGTCCAGTGCACATTACACAGGACTACAAGGATATTCACTAGCCTACATTTCTAGACCTATTTGCAATAGCACCTTCCATCATATCAAAACGATATCAACACATCATTCAACAATAAGAAATCTGGTCCATAAACGGTACTACGCCAAAAGTCCTGCTTTAGCACTAGCCAATTTAAATAACAATCTTCTACATGGTACAGCCAAACAACTACTCGAAGAAATAGAGCATATTCAAAGAAAATATTTTGGAAGTGAAAGCCACTTACAAAATGCAATAGCTTTACAACAAACTAGCAACAACTCTGCAAATGGCAACCTTCTACTACACACATACAAAAAATAAATTGTAAAGTTTAAAAGTACATGTGCTGAAGTACCAAGCCATGTGTGTGTGTGTTGCCACAGGACTTTTTATAAAAATAGCACAACAACTGTAGACATAGTGTACAAAATAGAAGACAATGAAGATTCCAAATGGTTCCAATTAGCTCTCTATCTTATAGCAGAAAACAAATCCGAAATTACTGACCCCTTAATACTTTGCAGTTACTGCACTGCAAAACTTGACAACAAAAGAATACCAAGCCAGAGGAGCACCACACATCCACATGCTTTTGTGGATTAAAGATGCTCCTAAAATTGGTCAGTACAGGGATGCCACTGTTTTGCAGTTTATCCAAAAATATATAATTTGCGAAATACCTTCACAAACAACACATAGTGACCTTCATGCACAAATTTTACAATTTCAAAGACACAAATGTAGGAAATATTGTCATTGCAAATATAAAAACAAAGGGAAATACTGCACCAAATGCCGCTTTGGTTTCCCTAGTCCAATTTCAACAACAGGTCAAGTAAACAACCACATGTCTTCAGTGAGACATAGTGTCAAATGTAAATCACCTAAGAACACATATTACGTAAAAGGAACAGAAGAATCAAAATACATCAATGATTACAAAGCAATCATTGCCCTCCTATAGAATGCAAACTTAGATGTGTGGAACATTGCAGACAATTCCACTGCAGTTGCACGATATGTCACAGCCTACTCAGCCAAAGCAGAAATAACAGAGCTCCAAGACCTCTGGGATGACATATCATCTGACAAAACACTATCATAGAAATTGTACAGCTTAGGCATAACAATTCTGTCCCATAGAGAATGTGGCTGCTATGAAGCTGCAGACCATTTAACCAGTCCTGGCTTTTATGGGAAATCTGAAAGCATAGTATGGCTAAGTCCTGGTCCTGCTAAATCTAGAAAAAGAGTTCTCAAATCATATGTGGTCATAGAAACAATAGCCAAAAATTATCTCAACAGCCAAGACATATTGAAGAACAATGTACTAGACACATACTACCCAAACAGGAGTACCACTTTGGAAACCATGTGTATACACAACGTAGCCCAAAACTTCTCACACAAAAATAATATTAAACCAGATGAAAAGAAAGGTAGATACAGAGTAGCACATTGTGAAGGCAGCTTAGTGAAACTTACCAAACACAGCTTAATTAATCATATCAAATGTTCATTAAAAACTCCTCAACCTAAAGAACTGTATTACATGTCCCTGCTACAACTTTTTTAAACCATGGAGAAAAGAAGAAGAGTAACTAGATACGTATGACTCCTATGAAGATGCTTTCAAAGCAAATGAAAGCACTATAACAGATGTAAACTTTACACAGTACCAAACATTGCTGCACAATGAACAGCAACACGAAGAAGAACTCCAGGTGCAAATAGATGTGGACACTCCTGACAGTAGTCAACCTTCTGTAACAGGAGACCAAGAACCACTTGGACAGCCACTCATAGCAAATGAGGCAGAATTAGCCATGACAGAAGTAGAAAACACCATGTGTCAGTATGAGCAATCTACATAAGACTTTGCTGTACTGAAATCACAACTAAACAATGAGCAGCGTAGCATTTTCCAAGAAGTAACAAAACAAATTGAACATGGTGTGCAAAATGAAAGTTAAAACTGCATCTGCAAAGACTACAAACCTATACTACTATACGTGAGTGGTCAAGCTGGTTCAGGCAAAACATTCTTAATCAAAATCATCAGCAAGTTCCTCCAACAATCGACAAACAACAAACTGTCAGCTGTTGTAACTGCCCCCAGATGTTTAGCTGCCTACAACATAGGCGGTGTCACTTTACACCGATTACTATTCCTTCCAGTAGAACAACAAAACAAATTAGACTACTACAAACTTTCTCCAGAAGCTGCAATGGAACTACGCAGAGTTTTCAAACAAATAAAAATGCTGCTAATAGATGAGGAGAGCATGGTCTCCAACCTAATGTTAGCTTTGATTCACCTCAGATTACAAGAGGTCCTCAAAACAGACTACGAAGAGCGCTTTGGAGGAAAACACATTATTGTTTTTGGAGATCGTCTTCAATTGACACAAGTGAAAGGTGAATCTATTTTTAAAATCTTAGGGCACAAATTGTGCCATAAAACTCTTGGCAGCATAGGAAATGTCAACCTTTGGCAAAATTTCCAATACAGAGAATTAACTGAAAACATGTGTCAGTCTGTAGACCTCACATATGCCAACATTTTAAAAAGTATTAGAGTTGGTGTACTATCTCAAAAAGCACAATCTATATTAAAAACCAGGCTCGTCCATGCACTCTAGGGCCATAACTCATGTGCTACTGATGTCATGGAAAATTAGCACACACAAATGTCAATTGTATGTCCTTGATGCCAACTCTAGCAAGCTGTTCAAAATTTAATGAAACAATGTTAAAAAAAAATGCAATCAATAGTTCAAATTGGCTCCACAGACAGACTCGACGTACATGGTATGAGACTAACCATGTGTCAACAAGCCACAAAAAGGCTAAACACCTTGGAAAACTCTATCTCCAACACAGCTGGTTTGGAGAAAATATTAAAATTATCTTTAAACTGTAGAGTAATGCTTAAATATAACTTTGACTTGGAGTAATGACTAGTTAATGGAGCACTTGGTACAGTTGTTGGCTTTCAAACATACCCACCTGACAACAACATTCAATTTGTCAATTTTCTCTTTGACAATCTATCCGAAGTTAAAAGGATAGGTCGCTCAACAGCGTGTTTCCTTCTTTTCAAAGACATGTATGTATGTAAAGAACAATTTTCTCTAACTCTAGCATACGCAGTCACCATTCACAAATCATAAGGTCTTACCCTAGATAAAGCATTGATAGATATTGGTAGCACAGTCTTTAAAGGAGGCATGAGCTATGTGGCACTATCACGCTTACGTACACTAGACGGACTATTTCTAATCAACTTTGATGCAAGTAAAGTAAATGCTGATATTCCTTGCATTCTAGAATGCAATACACTGTGTTCACTCTATACCCCCATCTAAAAACCTATCCTGTTCCACAAATAGCAAAACGTTGTAAAAGAAAACTACTTCAGACTCAAACTATGCAGAATCTCACAGCAATTCCTCCAAAGAAAGTGAAAGAAGTTAATACTTCATCAAGTAACTCAACTGTCTCTTCAAAGAAGCAACGCACACTCCAAACAAATGACTTGGACATAGAACTGTCAGGTCCAAATACAACTGGTGTAAATTGCTACGCAAATGTAGCAATGAATATTCTATCCCAAATGCCACCAATTATTGACCACATTTACTTACTTACGTACAGAACAATTGTGTTTGCAAATGTTAGTCCTTCATTGAAATGCAACCAACAATCCTGACAACACTTACAGTGTTCATGGAATAAGAAAGGAATTGGACTACTGTGCTGCAATGGTCAAATTCACTATAAACTCACAAGAAGATCCACAAGAATTTCCAATGTACTTGCTACAAGTATTGGAAAACAAAAACACACCTATAAATGAAATCTTCCAGATTTCATACACGTGGAAACATACATGCACTATTTGCAGGCATGTAGTACAAGAAGAAGTTCCCAATGAACACTTTGTGTATGCATCCATACCTAACTGTGAATCCATTCCATTTCAGCAACTTGTACAAAATGCAAACCATAGCAGATTATGTACTACCTACAATTCAGATAATCGTTCCACCTTACAAATACATTCACATAGTGAATACGTAATAGCAATGCTTTTACGTTACAATGCAGATGGTACCTAAAACAACTGCAAATTGACTAGATTCACACATGGTCAAGTATCACTTGGTAAGAAAACCTTCACAACAATAGGAATAATCTAGCATGCAGGAGCAACAACCAATGCAGGTCACTACACTGCATATATAAAAAAGAAATGTGAATGGTTTGAATGTAATGATACTATCATTACTCTAAAACAGAGATTACCAGCAAAGCTTGTAAACGCTTATCTAATATTCTTAAAACCAAAATGTAATAACTAATCTGTACAAGAACATTAACAAAAATTCAATGCCAAAACTATGAACTGTTACAATACGCCAACAGGTATATAACTGCCGCAAGATTCTGCAACAAGTAAACAGATAATTGAATACCACTAAAATGTGAATTAAATAAACAGTTAGAATATGCCAACAGGTATCCAACTGCCCCAAAATTCTGCAACAAGCAAACCGATAAATACCACTAAAATCAAACAAGAAATATACAGTTAGAATACACCAACAGGTATCTAACTGCCCCAAAAATCTGCAACAAGCCAACAGATAGATGAATAGCATGAAACAAGAAATATACAGTTAGAATACGCCAACAGGTATCTAACTGCCTCAAAAATCAGCAACAAGCCAACAGATAGATAAATACCACTAAACAGAGAAAGAAATAAACAAATATAATACACCAACTACTATCTAATTGCAACAATACTACCACCACTTTCACATCAAAACCATACACCTTTTTCAATTCCTCCTACTGAAATCAATTAAATAAATATATTGAACCACAATGTAGAAAGGTTTTTTTTTAATCCAGCACAGATTTTTTTTCCCACAGTCCCAATGATGTAATAAACAAACACAGGAACTGAGCAAATTGCACAGTACACTGGTTTAAACTATAGTACTTCTAAAGTATTAACTATGAGGGTCAACAAAATACAGAAATGTCTGTTATGCAATGCAATCACTCATTATGAACTACCTAAACTAACATATGATATGTTCTTTTATCACAGAGATTGAAAAAGAATGTTTGCTCCAATTACCCATGTCATGAAAGAGCTGCATACAACCACAAACAGTCAAACAGTAAGTATAGCATGAATGGACTCACAAACACCACAGCATAACACACCCATTCAAGCAAACATCTAACCATAGACCACAATCCAAAATGTTTGCTTCCATGGGTATCTTTTGCTGCAGTGTTTGTTTCCAAACCCTACAATCTTGACTGCATGACCTGACTTAAACTCTACATATAGCCTCAACAAATGAAACAGTACACAAACATTTGAAAACATATATCCCCTAAGCAGCCCACATGCCACAGTCAAAATGTTTGGTAGCATGGGTGTGCTATGCTGCAGTGGTTGTGGCCAGGGTCTAGAGTCTTGGGTGCACGGCGGAAGGCATGCACCCCAGACTCTAGGCCCTGGCCACAACCATCACAGCGTAACACACCCATAGAATCAAACACCTACCAAATACTCACAACCCAAAAACATAACACATCCACCTCAAAACCTATCCACTTCAATTAACATTCTAAAAATAATTACAATCAATGCTCTACTAACAACCCAAAACCAACATCATACTAAAGTAAAAGCCAGTAGGTTGCCCAGTATTTTAATATGTCTGTGGACAACCTCAGTGACCGCAGACACTGCGACCACATCAAGGCCTCCTGCCACCGAAACAAATACAGCATTTGATCCATCTCTTACTCCCCCACCCTCTCCAAGCACTCCTACACAACACACTCCCCAAAATTGGATTTATGCTCACTTCCATGCCGTGCTGTCCGCGGATCCAATATGGCGGGCGAATTGAAACAATGTGACACACCTCAGGCTTCATCCCAGCCAATCAGAGAACACATTGCGTGTCCGCGGACATGACGTAAACCGATTATCCAATCAGTGTCCTGTCCGCGAAGCAGACAGGGAAGTGTGTCCGTGGAACGGACATAGATATCACTAATTTTTGGAGACCTACTTTTTGGTTGTTTTAAAAAAACAACTGGACAGATTTTCACCCAATTTACAAAAGCACACTTTCGGAACCAAGCCGACGCTCCTGCTGCAAATTTGGTGGAAATCCATCCAGCGGTTTGGGCTGTAGGCACGACAGAAATTTTTTCTCCATTCAGTCTATGGGAAATAAAGAAATGTTGGGACTCCCCCATAACTTTGCAAAAAATGGTGGGCCATATACTTTATTTGCAAAGTTTGGTGAGGATTCGTCCAGGGGGAGCGAAGTTATAAGCCGCCCAAAAAGTGCTCTTCCTGTGGGTTTAGCAACTTAACAATAACTACACGGCCACTACCGTGGGCCGTGTAATGTATATTCAATGAAAAAACGTTAAAGGGACTTAGTAAGTCTTGAATTGTTAGCTAGTTACTACATTTTAACATTACACAATCACCCCTGACATCATGTAACTAACATAATAAACACAACCGCTTGTAGGGACTTTTCATCAAAATTTATTTCACATGTGATGTCATCAGTGATGTCATCAATGACATTTGTGATGTCATTTTTGATGTCCTGGGTTTTAGTCTTAGCAGTGCACGGTGGTGGTGTAAGCATGGTTGCTTAGCTTGCCATAACTGGCAAAGTTCAGAGGTTTTTCGATTTTACTTGTAACCACAAAGTCCCTTTAACAACGTATTTCATTGAATTTCATAGTTTTTATTAGTGCAACTTAACCATAGCGTCCCTTTAACAAAGTTTTTTCATTGAATTTCATAGGTTTTTATTAGTGCAACTTAACCATAACATCTCTTTAACAAAGTTTTTTTCAGAGAATTCCATGAGTTTTTACCAGTGCATGTTATTTTCCTACAATGTACTAACATCATACATACCCCAATATAGCAACGTTTTTGTCCAATTTACAACGTTTCATCTTATAAATCTGCCATTTTCCACCATCTAGCATCATTTTTAACACTTCGATACTTTTTCCACTGTCGAAGTCCGCAAATGTCTGATGTCACTGCGGACCTTCCAGACAATGCCACATGACCATGGGCTTCCGCGCGGCATGGTAACGTGCACATCAAACCATTTGCACTTCGCTTTCGGGTCCTTTCTTCGAGGACAATTCGGAACTGCATTTTCTACTGATTTAGGAACTTTCAAGCTCAAAATGTACCCTTGCACAGTTTCCTACACCTATTCTTACTCATTATCCATTAAAATCTAGTACAAAGCACATACTTGGAAGAATAGTAGCAAAACTGCTATTTATCTTTGAAATGGCATCAGCTATTGCCACCCCTCTTCCCCAAAAGCCACCACCACCACCAGCTGGAGGACCCACACAACAAAAAAGCACAGTATTTCCAAAGACAATGAAGAGGACCAGGAATATGAGGTAGAGTAAGTGCCTACCTCTAGCACCCAGAGAGAATCATGGGTGTGATAGTTCTTTACCACTGTTGTGAATGTACCAAAGGCTAAGGCTAGAAAAGTAAAATGCACTGAGTGCAACTTTGTACTCAGTCGCAGACTACCTGGCCATTACTCCAATGCTGTCAGAAAGATTATTCCTTTCTTAGCAAGTAGTAGGCTGTCTTCCTTCACATTATCTTCCTCAATCAATACTGTAACCACACAGCTGCCTACTCCTGTGGGACACAGAATCCCACCAGCTACTTTGCACAAAAGAAAAGAGGCTGTTGATCCATATCTTTGGAAGACAACAGTCCTCTGTATACACTGCAACACACCACTCTGCAGGGGGAAGCAATTTCAACGTGGGAAACACTGCCCACTACTTTAGAAGTAACACATGCGCAACATCTTCCCCTGTCCACCTGCCTCTCCATATTAATTCTTGGTGCCTCTTCCCTCATTTCCCTCCTCACCTTAAGTTCAAACCTCTCCTACAAATCTTTTTTTTTTAAAACAACAAAAGTAAGTTTGTTTAGGAAACACCTTTCACAGATAAAAAATAGAACTAAAACTAAATCTTATAGACTCCATCTACTTTACATTTCTCAGTAAAGCACGTACATTCAATACGTTTTTCCAACATTTCCATTAGCATTTTATGTTATGCTAATGGGAATAATGTGATGTTCATCCCCCGTTCCAGGGACCGGAATGGGGGATAACGGCCCGGCAGCCCAAGTTATCGACCCAAGCGAAGTGTGTCTGTGTGCGTCCTGATGCCTGCAGGCTTTGGCAAGTTATAAATAAATAAATAATGATGGCTCTGGACCACTTTCCTCCATTGCAGCCCCTGCAATGGGGGATAAAGGCCATGAGCACCCCTGGTTCCCAAAGCTGGAAGCCACGGTGCTAAAAAATAGATTTTTCTTCCTAAAGGTCCCGCTGTAGGAAGGAAAATCCTTTTTCAAGATGGCCACCATGGAAAGAGAAGGCAGGGCTCCGTACAGAGCCCCTCTTCCCTTTCCATGGAAGCTTGCAGAAGGCAAAGTCAGAACCCTATGACCATATTACCATGAGCACATTTGTATTCCCTTTCAAACCTATCCTACTTTCGAATAACTTTACCATATAGCTGGTCCCAGGTGGACATGGCCACTTTACCACAATTTTTCATCCCTCGCGGTCATGCCCAGTAGCCAGATTGTCTGGGTCATGACCTTATACCATGACCCAGACAATCTGGCCACTGCCCATGGCCACAGGCTATACCTCAGTCATCAAAGGTGTATCACTATTTTTTGGACCTACATTATGACACTTGCCAAAAAATAAAACACGGGCACATTTGCAAAACCATGCTTTAAGGTCTTTGCCGATGCTCCTTACACAAGTTTGCTTGAAATCAGCCCATTTTTTATTTTTTCAAAAGTGTCAAAATCAATGTAGATGCAATAGTCACATAACGTAGCTCCCACTTGACAAAATCCATTCAGTCTTTACACAAACATTTCTTGGGTCTATAATCTTTCTGAAAACTTTTGTCCACATTTGTCAAATGGCAACACAGTTATAAGCCATCTAAAAATGTAGAGACCCCCCTCTAATGTAGCCGCCTTTTTAGAAAATCCCACCAAACTTTAAAAAAAACATTTATATCTAGATTTAAAATTGTTTTGCAAACTTTTGTGCAGATTCATCAAATGGCACCACATTTATAAGCCTTTACAATATTTTGGGACCCCACTCTAAATGTGTTACCTCTTGACAAAACAGCCCCACACCCAAAACCATTCAGAATCAAGTCTAGAATAAAATTCCAAAATGTCATGCAGTTTCATTGAGTGGCACCAAAGTTATAAGCAATCCAGGAACTGCTTTCCACCAATCCTGTAATTCAGAAATAGGCATAGATGTCAACGAACATCTGAAGTGTTCGCGAACATCACTGGACCCTACCTGAACATCCGGAATGTTCGCGGACTTCGGGGGTGAAAAATACCTGTTTGATGGCTTCTTACAGCCATATCCCATCCCATCCTCATCAACCCTCACCTCCCCAGTGATTGTTTGATAAGTTTGGCAAGTGAATTGTTGTGTTTTTTTAGATGTTTCTACTGCGGTGTCCGCAGACACCAGGAGATGTCAGCAAATCCAACACGGCAGGCATTTCCAAAAATGTTACGCACTTCATGCTTTTCACCAGCCAATCAGTGTGTGCATCCATATATCACTAATTTCTTTGGACATACTTTTCAGTCGTTTTTTAAAAAAAAACTATGGGACAGATTTACACCAAATTTACAAAAGTCTGCGTTCAGGACCAAGCTGCCTCTCTTGGTGCAAATTTTTGTGAAAATGTGTCCAGCGGTTTGGACTGTAGGCATGAGCACATTTCTTTTTTTCCATTATGTCTATGAAAAAAAAATAATGTTTGGGACCCCGCTACAACTTTACCCCCCCTCCTTGATGAAATCTCACTAAACTTGCCAAATAAATTCAGACCAGGCCACATACTTTTTTTTACAATGTTTGGTAAGGATTTGGCCAGGGGGAGGGATGTTATAAGCCGCCTAAAAAGTGCTCTTCCTATGAGTTGAGCAACTTAACCATAAGTACAAGGCTGCTACCACAGGCCGTGTAATAGATATATAGATATGTATATACCTATATATATGAATAAATAAAATGCATAGTATAAAAACAAGATGTTAAGTACCAGAATATCATTTTATTTTCAATAATACATTCAATGGCCAATGCATTATTCATGTTCACGAGAACTCTTCAATTAGTATAATATATACTCAATTCGTTTGGTTTCTTGTAAAAGCACTTTCACCAAAAACCTACCACCATCAAACACAGGTAAAGTACAATTAGTTTTAAATAATTCAATAGCTTCTCTCCTAGTTCTATTTCCATATAGATTTAATATAGGTTTAAGCCATCTGCTTTTAAGATTATCATATGGTGGGCATGAGAACAAAAAGTGACAATCATCTTCCTCATAAATCTTACAGAAGGGACATTTAGCTGTAAGTCCACTGCCCCAATGAAAGGTTTGGAAGCCTAAATCACTGAATACTTTTTGAACAAATATGAGCCATGGTAATGTCTTTCCTCCTTGCGTCTGTAACACATCACATAACCCCTCTCGATATACAGATTATTCATCAGCATTCCATATCTTTAGCCAATGTAGAAGTGGTTTAAGCATAATGTTGGATTTGATTTCTGTTATGCCTTTTTCTAAAATGAAGGGGATTTGAGGGAGAACTGTATGGTAAGCAGATTAGATGCTTCAAGGTTTTATTCTCTTTCAATTGTATTTTTGTACAGCTGGTGTACCCCAATATTTCTGCGCCAAAGGTTGCAGCCGGAATCGCTTGAGCTTTATAAACTTTCAAATTATGTGAAAGAGTTTACCCCCAAAGCGTGCAAATAAATTTACAACAGCAGAACCTCTTTTTGCTAGGATTAAATGGTTCTTTTCAATTTGTGATGACCATTTCAGATTTCTATTTGAACAAACTCCAAGAAATTCAAATGCATTAACATTATCTATTACCATATTATTTAATAAAGATTTAGGATAGGTCAACCTTACACAACAATTTGCTGGACATATAACTTGTTTTTGAAATATTTATGGTTAATCCCTTTTCCCTACATTTGTCTGCAAAGAGGGTTAGTTGATTCTGTAGACCCACTTTCGTCTTTCTGTTAATGCCACTTATTTTCTTGGTAACTGAATTACTGCCACTTTTACCACAGTTTGGAGGTAAAGTGGAGGAGTTACCTCCAGCAAAAGGCTGTTCTGGAGGTAAATCCTGTGCTTTACTGCCACAAATACACAGATTTGCTGCACGGTATTACCACTTGCGGTAAACCCACCAAAAATATCCATGTAGTCCTTTGGACTACAGAAATGACAATATACAACCCCATAACACCACTCATAATCCCATGGTAATGTAACAAGACCATGTAGGGATAACAGCAAATGAGCTTGTCAGTAAATGGGCGGATTTACTGCTGGTTTACTGCCAAACCTTTAATGATACCCTAAAGTCTTCATTATAATCTTTGCACCACAGAGGTATGATATCTGCAAAATCCTTTACCTATAAATGTTTCCCTGGATTCAAGACGCAAGCAGACAAATCACAAGTGGCCCCTTCTCCGGGGTTGTCCATGAAATAACCAAAAGTGAAACCCCTCCCAAGCACTGTGGGAGCAATGGTAAAGAAAGAAGGCATTCTGATGTTTCAAATGTCGTGGGATTTTTCAGCTGTAAAACTGAAATCACTGTATACCATTCAGCTGGAAGATACCAAGATATCATGAGGTAAGTGGGAACCACCACCCAATCCTATCCTTCAAAAAACAGTTTACAAATGGATGATACGTTTGCTTTTGTTGACCCATAAGCAGACTTTTTAGCATGATATGTCTTATGACTTTCCATTTTCACATGCCACCCTCTCAGCTAGCCATAGATACCATTCTTTAGTCTGTAGTGTTCATCTGATTTTTCCCACCTTTTTGATGCCCACAAACATGGGCTTCTTTTCTAATTTTGTTAAGCATGATAGACGTGTGCCTTCTTTACTGAAGAACCCAAACAGAGTTGGAGTGCCCCGAACATCGAACCTTACAAAAGACTCATGCTAGCTCACCTGCCTTGTTGTTCTGGAGAATGGTCACTGCAATGATGAACTCCTTATCAGGCTATGGGAAGACGAAATCCCTGAAGGTGCACTATGGAGGTTGAAGTCCGATGTTTTTACTTTCACAATTACCCTGGACTAGTTGGACTTGTTCATACAAGGTGTTTTCAATGGTCTGTAAAGAGAAAGTGAGAGACTGATCTGAGAAAGGGCAACATAGGGCCTCATTACGACCCGTGTGGTAACCATGGCGCTAATAGCGCCATGGTTGCCACCGGTATTTTGCCGATTCCGCCATGGTGAATGGCAGAATTACCGCCCCATTCCAAGGTTGGCGGGGCTGTAATTCCCCATTCACCATTGGCCCTTCCCCATTCCCATTTTTGCCTCCATAGGGCTCAATGGAAATGGGGAAGGCGGTAGTTACGGTACCGTAAATTGCAGTAGTAATTACCTCCAAGGTCCCTTTGAGGGTCCAATCCTTAACGGCTGGTAAAACCAGCCGCTAATGTAGGGACCCGCAAAGGGACCTCGTAATTAGGCGGTAAGGGGTGAACGGCGGCGCCACCTTTTACGGCGCCGTTAACCCCTTACCGCCTGGGTCGTAATGAGGCCCATGGTCTCAGAGCAGTATTAAAATGGTTTCAGACATGAATTAGGGAGTTACCTGCTTGTAACATTGAAGCTTCACCAGAATAGTCTCATTAGAATGTGTAAAGAACTTAGATGCCCCCACACAAGTGAGTTTGCCCTTTCCCCAAAGTCCCTGAAGTTACCCTCCCTACATTTGAAAGATTAGCCCCTCTACCCCACCGAAATGTGTTGCCTTATTTATAAAAACAAAAAAAAAACGTAAACATTATGGTTATTTACGCACCCATTGACTGCCCATGGCCATGGTAATCCCTATGGCCATTCCCACCCAGTTCCTGCCTATCCCCACCCAAAACACCTCCTCATGGGAACTCTTGCAGCTCACTTTAATCAAGCCTCAACATAATTGTAATAATAATAATGTATTTCTTATATAACGCTACACACCCATAGGCCTCAGAGTGCTGAAATAACAGAAGACATTATTATCGCACAGAGTGGTACTCAATTATCGACCTCAGAAGGATGAAAGGCTAATCAATGACCGTACCAGGAATCCCTCCCTCCATTATTTGTTTTTGCCTTCCGTACTGTTCCACCCCTTATACTCTAGAGATTCCTTCCCTACCTCCTTTATAATTCTCGCTGCAGGTTCTGAGGTGAGGAGGCTGGATGATCACACATGTATCATATTTCCAGAGCTCACATCACAATGGGACCAGGGGAAGGTACCCTCCAAGTTCCCCTGTCTCATTCTGCTAGCCCCTTATGAGTGAATCTGTCACAGCATGTAGCTCAAAATGCAGATGAACATATGATATAAACTTACTGACAAGAAATTCCCAGGTTTACTCCACATAGGCACAAGAGAGATGCAGAAAAAGATGAATAGCTTGAAAGATAGATACACAGAGATGGATACACTGAGATGGATAGAGAGGATAGATAGATAGGCTGGGAAAGATAGATGACCCACAATGGGAGTTACATGGCCACTGGACTCTCCAGAGGCCCAGTGGCCTAGTCAGGTGTTTGGCCAGGCCCAGTGGCTACTTTGCGTGTCCAAGCCTATGGCCGCCCTCAGGCAAAGTGGTCACTTTGGTGAAATGCCGGGGCTTGGGCATAAATGTCCAAATGGACATGGGCACCATTTTACATGGTGGGTACTGTATATATGGTATTGTGTATTGTTAAAAAACGATTGAAATTTTATAAAAAAAACTTTGATTAAAAAGGGGTATTATGGTTACATTGACTCAATAACATCTATATAATAGAAGTGAACACAATTTGATAAAAAATGGATGCTAAGGTAGCAACACAAAAGAAAATCTCCAAAGAATCACCTGTTAGGGTTCTTAAAAAAACCACAACTGCACCACTGCAGTGTAATTCTCTTGACACCATGTGATGACCCCTGTTGACATCACAAATCATATATTTGATTCATGACATCACATCACCTAAGGTTAGATACTCTGCAAATAGTACATATATGGACATGTGTGCTGGAGGTTCTGTTTATGGACTGTGATGAATGTGTCTCAACTGGACAAATATGCAATTTTAACACTACCTCAGGCTAAGTGATCTGGCATTGCCTGCCTCCAGGCACAATTTCATTATAGTTACTCACTTACTAGTCTATATGTGGATTTCTGGACAAACAGGGCTTTAGACCCCGTGAAATTGTGGGTTGTGTTGACTTGACCTGGCTCAGGTACAAGGCCATTGGCAGGCAGGACAGGACGCAGGGGATAAGTGGTACTTGGGTCTGCTCTGCACTGTTAACAAAGGACCGGTTATTACAAATGTAAAGCATTTCATTGTTTGAAACTGTGTTCATATGCACACATTTTTAGACAACTAAAATGGTGATGGGATGTTAGAACTTGCATGTCAGGGGAGTGATTGGAAGAGAAGGAGGGGACAGTAGACAGCTCATTCTTACAGCAGTCCTTAAGTGTGTTAATATTAAAGCTTTATCAGCTTTTACTATACTTCTGCACACTTTTTTATTGAAACAATTAAATGTTCTCTGTGTGACCTTCCAAAACGTTTAATGTCAGTGGAGTGAGCTGACATTTCTATTTTACAGGCAGGGCAATCGTGCATGTTCTGGTATTTACTGCAAACTCTCCCCCTCATGACGTCTCATACTCACAAAAACTAAGCACACAGGAAGTACTGATTTATCATCACCTAAATCATTTTCAACTGTTGTATGGGAAAATTTGCACACAGTATGATATTAGAAATGCATGCCATTGATATCAATTTGTCAAACAAAAGGTGAGTACCTTTTATCTTTCAACCGAGAAAGCGGTGTTTGAAAAAAATGCAGCGGTGGTGGAACAATTGAATGGGGGCGCTGGCTCGTGAGGGCAGGGGTCAGGCCTGAAGTCAGAGGCTCCACAGAGCACTATCAGGGCCCAGGCCTGCCCCATGGGCCCCAAGGTGTGCTGGAGACAGTACAGTACACGGCCTGCTCCCCGTGCACGCACGCTACTGCTGATGAACAGCTCACATTCTTGTTTACGATGTAGGTGCACCAGTTCCTGGGCACAAACAAAGAAAGGCAGAGGGAACAGAGTGTCAGTGCCGGGACACAATGTGGGTTATTGCACTGCCTCAAGCGTGACAATGGGAGCCTTCAGGGGGCAGCCGCTTGAGTCAGAAGCCACAAATGGGGGGGATGATTGACTTTGCTACTGATGTTCCTATTTCAGTAGGAATATAAGGCAGATGTATGCAGTGAGGCAACTGTTTTTTTAGGAAAACATTTCTTTAAAAAAATAACTATATATAACTTTCAACTGGCACTCCACACCCCCTTACTGCCTCCCGAAAACATCCTGGGTGAATTGAGAAGCGAATTGTATAAGAGGGACTTGTGGCTGGGTCAGTAACTCTGAGTTACTGACCCAGCCACAAGGCCCTCTTATCCAATTTGTTTTGTGCTAGCGAAGCCGCCGGCAGCCCACAGTCCTCCACCCCTAGACTCTGTCACCACAAGGTGTGCAGCTTCTAGGCGACAGCGGTGAGCGGAAACGGCAGCCCTCCCTGCTCCACAGAAGAAACCACACACCCCAGTGTCTTACTCGTTGGCTCGAGCAACATTCCTTGTAGGCCTGTCTTCTCATGCCTGGGTCTGAGACCTCTCCCCACCTTGAGAAACTGAAGCCATCAGGCGCACCTCTCTCGCAGGCGCATGATGAGAGAGAGGTGCTGGCGCAGCTGCCCGACTGGCTTCTAATGGAGCTCAGCCGACTCACTCGAACACTGCATTAGAAGGCCAAGCGCAAGCAACAAGTAAATGTTGCCATGGTCAGTACTGAACAGTTCTACTTACTGCGGCAGTGACAGACTGAGTCGGAGCCGGAGGGCAAACTTGAACTGCTCTTTCTCTCTGGTGGGCAGGGCAGCTCAGCACAAACACCAACAACACGTTGAAATCACGACGATGGACAAGAGAGAGAAGCGTGGGTGGCTCGTGCACCCTTGTCATCACCCCACACCCACACTCAAGTGATAGGCTGCCTCCAGCATAGATACAGTAATGTCATTGGCTGTTTGCCAGCCATTGGCAAATTGCCAATGACATTACTGTATCTATGCAGGGAGAGAGGGAGAATCTCTCCCTCCCTGCAGATTATAGATCTTTGGTGCGCTGTTTGCGCACATAGTGATGCTGATGGGGCCACCACTCAAGCGTCCCGCCAGCCTCTTACTTAAAAGGGTTACGTAAAGTGCATGGAGCTACGAGCACCACGCACTTTACTTTGGGCAAGAGCAATGTAAAACAGGACGCACCCGCAGGACGAATCCTATTCATGTGCCAGCTGAAACAATAGGAAGCTAATTGTCACCACAGCGCCCCTGCGCTGCTACAGATTCAGAAGAACTTCTAAACATCTTCTGAATCTGTTTAACACTCACACCTGGTGGGTGGTCCTGGGTAGGGGGCGGCACACTGCCGCACTAGGATAGCAGCCGCCACTGGAACTGCCTCCCCGTTCCTTTTCATCTTCAGCCCCATCTACTCAAATTCTGGAAGCTCCTCAAGACTTTCCTTTCCACCTCCTCCTTCCCTTCATCCCTCCTCTGCTAAACCCCACAGTTGCTGAGATTGGTGACCAGGGCCCTAATGCGTCCTCCTAGGTCCTGGCCTTCCACACCCAATCACCAACAGCCTCCACCCGCTCCCAGCACTTGCCTTGGCAGCCTATGCCACCACAGGCTTTATTTATTGGCAGTTGACCACTTCACCTATGCACTTACCCACCACTCCCTCGTCCCTTCTCTCTCTCTGCACTTGCACGTTCTGAATGCTCACAAGGCCTAGTAGGTTTGCCTCTATCTTTCATTTATCATATTTGTTTTTCATTCCCATGTTCCCTCCCTGTTTCCCTGTGGGTGCTTTGAAACACAATGTACTTGATGGCTAAGCGCCTTACAAATGTGCAATAACTAAATAAATACATAAATAAATAAATAGTTGATGTAGCCAGCACCAGGAGTTGCTTTAAAAATATGTTTTTCACTTCATGATAAAACTTTACAGTCTAAAGATCCCCAAATTGCTGTTCCATAAAATGGAGGCTTATAATATTTCTTTTACTTTAAAAACATTTAGTGCTGGTTTGATCACTGCACATCTCCTTACCACATGCAAACCTCAAGAGAAGCCCTGAATTACTTACTAAAGTTGTATTGGACATTTTACAATGATCTTGGAAATTACCCCCTTTCATTCAATCTCACTCCAAAATAATCATAAAAGGGGACATCTACAAATGGTTTTTCATTGATGTACGGGTCCAGGCCCTTGATCTTTTTCTTTCTCTCACTACAGACCTTTGACTAAGGTTTGGAATAATTAATTTCAAAGCTTTTGGTATTGCAAGTGGAAACAAACAAAGCAACCTGTTTTTAGATCCCAGAAATGTTTGGGGATATTAAACTGCATTGTCTGCGAATAGTAGAATCCCGATTGGAGTCCCACTGAATCAATGTGCATCAGTTCCTCACAACAATTTCAAAGACTGCTTTTAACTTTTTGTGAAAACACATAGAGTTACAATTTTGTGGGAGTATTCTGCTTGCCCTTTCAGACCACTCCTTTGTTGCCGCACAACACTTGACCCCTACGCCTGAGAATACCCACTTTTTCCTGGCTACTAGTAAGCCCCACATAGAAAATGTACTTGTAAGTTCAAAGATAAAATAATTGTGACTTGGTTTTAGATTTAGCCTTGGGCATTAATTCATGTTCGTCATTATTCAAAAAGCCCAAATTTTTCATTGGGCAGGCTACTCTTTTGGCCGGGTAACGAGAGTTTGGCTGGAAGGTAGGCTTCCAGAGAGGGAGGCTGAATCTGGTGATCAATATCCCAGGTTTGGTAGGGATGAGTTCCAGACAAATATTGCTCATCAGGCATTGATGCTCCACATTGAATTGCTGACACTAGCCTGACCTGCTGTAGTCTTTGACAGGATGTGTTTGACAATCTGCCTGTCAGCATCAGAAGTGTGAAATAGGAAGCTAGAAGAATAGATTATATTTGCAAGCAGCACTGGATACATGTTAAGGAGAAGTTCGGGAAGAATGGATATCCTTGTGTGACTCCATCAGCAGAAGAAATGAAGGATGGAGGAGAATTGCGACTTTTAATGTGGTCCTGAATTAAATAAATAAGCAAAGTCCAAGGCATTTCCTTTAATTCCTGTACAATGAAGATGATCGCCCAGAATGGTACAATCCGCTGAATCAGTCCCAGGCGACGGGTGAAACAGTATCAAACAGTACCAAGGCCATAACTGTTCTCTGCTCAATCTTCAACCTTAGTTTCTCATTACTGGTGAGGATTCCAGATGTTGTGCCCATCATGGGGCAAGAAGGAATTTCAGCCTCATGGGTAGCAAACGTGTTATTGCCCTACACAAAGGTCTGCAGTTGTCGAGTGGCTACTCTCTCCTGTAATGTATCTGGATATGGAGTTTTTGGCACGTGCCTGTAGTTTGCTCCATCTTGCATTATCGAGAGAAGGCGTGTCCAACGAAAGTATTTTCACTGCTTTATGTATTGTTTATTTATTGTTTGTTTGTTAGGCTCTTATACAGCAAGTAAAATACTTTTTCTAAGTGCCCACAGGGTGAAGAAAGGGAACAAGGGAGTGAAACACATTACAAACACAATATGTAAGAGCAGTGGGAGGAAAAAGGGCAAACCTACTATGCCTTGTGAGGATTTAGAAGGTGCAAGTGCAGCAAGGAAGAGGGCAGAGGGGTTAAGCGCTGGGGAGTCCAAGCTCATGGGTGAGCCACAGATGAAGGGCTAGGATTGTTGAGTGCTACACGGCCTGGAGCCGCTTTAGGTGTATGTGTGACCCTCCAGGGGGGAGGGTGTGCCAATGCAAGTGCTGAGGGTAAACAGGAGCTGGGCCGATTGGGTGTGAGAGGTCAGTGGCCCCGAGGATGTATAAGGGCCCAGACACCAATAACAGCAACTGTGGGAATAGCAGAGGAGAGAAAAAGGGAAGGAAGAAGTAAAAAGGAAAGTCTTAAGGAGCTTCCGGAATTTAAGAAAGTCCTGCTCAAGGGCAGAGGGAGGGGGAGGCTGTTCCATAGGAGGGAGCCAGCTGAGGAAAGCGAATGACCACTTATCCTCTGTTTAGCAAAATGCTTTACACACAAAGAGTTGGTGCCAGAGGAACATAGTGGTCTAGAGGGAGAGTATTTAGTAAAATAATATTGAAAATAGTGTGGCCCCTGGGTACAGACAGCCTTGTGGATGACGCAGAGGGATTTTAAATTAATCAGTGCAGCAACCAGAAGTCAGTGAAGGCTTTTTGGGGCAGGAGAGATGCAGTCCCTGGTGTTAAAGCAAAGGATAAGTCTTGCTGACCTATTCTGGAATAGCTGGAGGGGTAGCAGAGTGAAAGATGGTAGAATCAGGAGGAGGCTATTGCAATAGTCTAGCATAGATAGAACCAGGGCTTGGGTAACATTGAGCTTCAGGGGAAAATAGTGAAAAGGGAGAATTCCTTTGAGAAGGTGGGAAGTGGGACTTCTTGGCAATGTCCTGAGTGTGAGGGAGGAAGGAGAGAGAGGTGTCGAAGATGACTTCAAGATTTTTACCTTCAGAAGAAGGAGCAGGGGGAGAGCCCAAGGAGGAAGGTTAGAGTGAAGGGAAGAAGGATGGAGTTGGGGTCCAGATGGGAAGGCTCTCAGTTTTACACCTTACTGATGATGTCCAACCAGACCAAAACACTTCTCTGGGGTTGCTGTTGGTACGCTTGTTCAGAGGAGAATTGCCTAGCATTTCGGTGCTGGACTGCCACAGGGCAGGACAAAGACTGATATGTTTTGGATATTTCTCCCCTGTTAAAGATAGTGAGCTAAAGAATCTGGGTAAGGATCTCGTATCCAGGACTAATGTCTGGCAGAGGGACTCCCAGGACACCCCTTCTTAATTTGCATAATTTAAGTAACTTTGGGTCTCATCCTAAGTTACTAGGGGAATCCAGACGTGGACCCCTTGCTCACTATTCTTAGAGAGGCACAGCTCCACCCTACTGGTGAGGTCCAACCAGACCGAAACACGTTTCTGGGGTTGCTGTTGGTACTCTTGTTCAGAGGAGAATTGCCTAGCATTTCAGTGCTGGACTGCCCCAGGGCAGGACAAAGACTGATATGTTTTGGATATTTTTCCTCTGTGAAAGATAGTGAGCTAAAGAATCTGGGGGTAAGGATCTCGTATCCAGGATTTATGTCTGGCTGAGGGACTCCCAGGACCCCCCTTGTTAATTTGCATAATTTAAGTAAATTTGGGTCTCATCCTAAATTACTAGGGGAATCCAGACGTGGACCCCTTGCTCACTATTCTTAGAGAGGCACAGCCCCACACTACTGATGAGGTCGAAACAGACTGAAACACGTGTCTGGGGTTGCTTTTGATACTCTTGTTCAGAGGAGAATTGCCTAGCATTTCGGTGCTGGAATGCCCGAGGGCAGGGCAAAGACTGATATGTTTTGGATATATCTCCTCTGTGAAAGATAGTGAGCTAAAGAATCTGGGGGTAAGGGTCTCGTATCCAGGATTTATGTCTGGCTGAGGGACTCCCAGGACCCCCCTTGTTAATTTGCATAATTTAAGTAACTTTGGGTCTCATCCTAAATTGCTAGGGGAATCCAGACGTGGACACCTTGCTCACTATTCTTAGAGAGGCACAGCCCCACACTACTGATGAGGTCCAAACAGACTGAAACACGTGTCTGGGGTTGCTTTTGATACTCTTGTTCAGAGGAGAAATGCCTAGCATTTCGGTGCTGGAATGCCCGAGGGCAGGGCAAAGACTGATATGTTTTGGAGATTTCTCCTCGTGAAAGATAGTGAGCTAAAGAATATCTCATATCCAGGACTAATGTCTGGCAGAGGGACTCCCATGAAAACCCTTGTTATTTTGAGGGAATTAATGTAGACAACCTGAATGAAAATTAAATATACATGGAGAGGAGATTAGAACCTGAAACATCAGCTCTTCCACTGGTAACAGCACTCGGTTCAAAGGGTGTGTAGTACTGTAGTGCCTCAATGTGTACATATGTAAACACCACCTGTCTAGTGTGCTGCATTCTCATATCCCACTTTCATATCCTTCTCTTACACATACACCCTGGAATCTTTAATCTGCTGTCATACCAGGTCGTATGCACCGCACCTCAGACTGGAGCTCCAGCTGCAATAAATGTTCCATGCAAAG
Organism: Ambystoma mexicanum; assembly: GCF_040938575.1. NCBI lineage: Eukaryota > Metazoa > Chordata > Amphibia > Caudata > Ambystomatidae > Ambystoma > Ambystoma mexicanum. The sequence goes on from NC_090922.1 coordinate 170,946,250, forward strand.
CAGAGCACTGCTCCTGGAAATGGCGCCTGTGCTAATTGAAATATCTAACATGAACTAAATAATATCAAGCTCTTAACTCAGTAAAGCTACTTAATGGTCGGCCCGGTTGATTATTTGGCCTACTATACCCAGCAAGACGTTTTGCGGTTCATTTTCAAGCTTATGCAAGTGTATCTTTTTATTTTCCATCGACCATAGTTGCTCATTATGTTGCCCGACAATACCTGTTGATGGAGTAAATTGCACACTTTTGAGGTAATAGTCCTTATGAAAAGTGCTGAATAACCTTTTCAGTCAAGACAGAACCGTATGAGTATTACGGAACTATGGGCCTCATTACTACTTTGGAGGTACCCATTGCGCTATTGGCGCCATGGCTGCCTCCAAAACCGTGTCCGGGTTCCCTGAATGAGGAAATACCGGGCCATTCCGAGTATGGAGGGCCCAGTATTTCCCTATTCAGGGAACCCGGACCCGGACTTTCCCCATTCCCATTCGAACACCCATAGGGCTCAATGGGAATGGGGAGGGAGCTAACAACGGGCCCATTACAAGAGGGCCCATTGTTAGCTCCCTGGGTCCCTCGCGGGACCCGCTATGGACGTCTGCGTAAACCAGACGTCCACATTGGATCCCGCGAGGGAACATCGTAATAGTGCGGAATGTGTTTAACGGCGCTGGCACCATTACTGGCACCGTTAAACGCATTCCTCACAACTTGTAATGAGGCCCTATGAGTCAACAATTTACCGCTGACACTTATCCCACCTCTTGCCCAAGCACATACATTCTCAATGTATATCAAGATTTCACGTACAGAGATTTGATTTTTTAATTCAACACTTCGACCGAAGGTCTTTTATGCATCAAGATTTTAACAAAAAACACAGCTTAATATCTGCTAGCAAATGAATAGTTATTTATACAAAATGTGGATTGAACACTTATATTGGTTATGCCACATGCAGTAAATTAGACAAAACAAAAGAGGTAATGGCTGGAAGGTTTATAATTAGTTTTAACCTCTGGTATTGCTATGGGCAACCCTCCAGACCATCATTCTTCACCTGCCAAGCCATAAAATAAAGGGGAAAGAACAATCTAGTACGAACTACTATACCACATCCATTTTGCACAAGACCACAAGCATCCCCAGACATCCTTCAGCCTCCATGGGCATCATCAGTGGGGAGTAGCTTGGGTCTGCAGGCCCAGCAGGCACGGGACCCACATCTGGGCCTACCAGTTGCACTCAGAAGACTTAAGCAAAACAAAAGAGATGATGGCTAGAAGTTTTAGAATTAATCTTAAACTTTGGCATTGCTCTGGGCAACCCTCAAGACATCATGCTTTGCCTGCCAAGCCATTACAGAAAGGGGAAAGTCCATATGCAAATCAGACACAGTCCCACCCCTAACGGGGCAGTCCAGCTCGAGCTGCTAGGTCGCATCCCTTTTGCATGAGTCCCCAAGCATCCCCAAAAATGTTCCGGCCTCATTGGGCATCCTCACTGAGGAGTAACATTTGTCTCAAAGCCCAGCCTGCACGGGACCCAAGTCTGGGCATACCAAGACGTGGTTCCCTTGCTCACCGCGCCACAGAGAACCAAACCGTACCTCACTGATGAGGCCCAAGAAGGCTGAAACATGCCTGGGGATGCTTGTGTTTTCGTGCAGAGTGGACCTGACTTAGCAGTTCGGCTGGACTGCTCACATTGGCGGCAGTACATGACTGATTTGCATATGTTTGGACCCCTTTTGCAATGGCGCAGACGGGGCTAAAAAACAGTGGTTTGGAAGGTTCCCCAGAACAGTGCCGATGGTTTGGATGTCTTTAAAACCTTGCCCCATCGCTTTCTGTGTTATACGATGCAAGAAAAGATACATAGTATATACATACATTATTGGTGCATCTGTGAAAATCAGGGCTGTGTGGGGACATCATATGATCGCGGGAGCGTGTTCTCGCGAGATCTCGCGAGACGGGATCTCGCGAGCCCAGGCTCCGCGGGAAAACGTTCCCGCTTCAGAGTTGGCACCCAGCCAGCTGAAGCGGTCACAGAGGAGCGCTGCTCCTGATTTACATGATAAGGAGAAGTGAGTGAGAGAACTCACACGACAGCTTCTAGGGCGTAACACCACAGCCACTGGAGGCTTCATGGGGGCCCTAGGAGTTTACAGCGTGCCACCGGTGAGCACAACCTTTCCACAGTGAATCAACTGGGGAAGCACAGGACTTGATCGCAGTGAACTGTGAGTAAGCGCCCCGCGCCACCAGGCCGCCTTAGAGCCTCTCTCCCTGTTGTCAGTCAATAAAGACTGTTAGAAACCCTACAGCGTCCTGTCATCTATTTAGGCCACAACATAACTGGCGACGAGGATACCAGAAGTCCCACGGACCCACCATGCAAGGCGCCACACCACCCCCTGCGTTTCTCACCTTGCGAGGGACACCGGCAATTCCTTGGATGCAATGGGAACCCCTTTTTTCCACCTACTTGGAAGCAGTGGCCGGCACGCGATATGCCCCCATCAGGAAGAGGGCGATGCTGCTAAATGCGCTAGGGGTTGAAGGTCAGCGCATCTTTGCCAGCCTTAAAGAAATACCTGCGGCCGACGATGACATCGAAGACGACATTGTTTACAAAGAAGTGACTCGTCACATCATGAAGAGGTTCACCAATAAGGAGAACATTGTACTGCACAGGCTGAGATTCTACACTCGCAAACAGGAAGGGAGCGAACCCGTGGATGACTACATCACCAGGATGAGGGAGCTCGCTTCTCTTTGCGCCTTTGGAGACAATGCAGAACAGGTCATCTGCGACATGCTCGTTGTCCACACCAACTCTAGGAAAGTACAGGACAAACTCATCCAAGAAAAGGAGGTCACCCTCGATAAAGCCATCCAGATTGCCAGGGCGGAGGAAGAAACCTCCAGCAGACGCAAGGAGGCGGGAAGTCACCTGCCTGTGCCCGAAATGGCGGCGCTACAATGGAGAGGTCGCAGAGACAAGCATTCCCGCGACGGCCCCAAAGACAAAAGTCCCAGGAAAAAGGAGGCACCGAAATGTTACAAATGCGCCAGCCCCAAGCACATGGCGAACGACCGCGACTGTCCCGCCAGGAATAAGGAGTGCTCCAAGTGCGGACGCATTGGCCACGTGGCTCCGGCATGCATGTGGCGGGAGAAAACTGTTTCCCGTGTTGACGGTGAATGCACCTCAACTGATGATGATGAACTGCAGGACAGACCCATGATTGTCATGGTCAATGCCCCCCATGCCAGAAGAGAAAAGCCCCACTGCACCATTAAAGTGGACGGAATGGAAACGCGCGTCATGGCTGATTCGGGATCCGACCTCCACTTTTTCTTGTCCCATCAACACGTACAAGGAGATGATGGGACAAGAAAAAGTGGAGATTAGATCAACCAGGCAAAAACCGACCGTGTTTGGAGGGGCAACGGTTGACCTGTTGGGCTACATCAAGGCCCGGATCGATTTTAAAGGGAGGTCTACCACCACCAAAGTGTATTTTTCACCCAAAGGTCCAGCCGTGCTGGGGTGGGATGACCAACACAAACTCAGCATAAAACTAGATCCCAGCACTCCGGAACAGGTGCTCATGATCTCGTCAGGAGCAGCGCAAAACTACAAGGAGATCTTTCCAAACCTGTTCTCCGAGAAACCGGGAAAAGTGAAAAACTTTGTCCACAAAATTCGGCTGAAACCCAACGCCACCCCAGTCAAGCACAAAGTAAGGGCAGTACCTGCCACCGCAAGACCAGCTTTGGACGCCCACCTGAGGAAGATGGTCGAAGAAGGAACCATTGAAACCGTAGAATCCTCAGAGTGGCTGAGTCCCGTAGTACTAGTAAAGAAAAAGTCCAGCAACGACCTCAGGATCTGCATCGACCTGAGAAGCCTGAACTTGAAGGTGATCACGGATAGCTTCCCACTCCCCAGCATCAATGAGATTGTCCTCATGATGAAGGAGGGGGCCATTTTCTCGAAGCTGGACATGCGTGATGCCTATCACCAGATTCCTCTACACAAGTCCTCCCGCCCCCTGACGGCGTTCATCACTCCTTCCAATACACCCGCATGCCTTTCAGGCTATCATCCGCAGCATCTGCATTCCAGAGGATGATGAACTCCCTACTGAAAGGCCTCACCAATGTCTCATTCTTCCAAGATGACATTCTGGTATACGCCAAGGACAACGAGACCCATGACAAGGCACTCAAGTCGGTCCTGAGCAGACTTCAGGAGGAAGGCATTCACCTACGCCATGAAAAGTGCGTCTTCGGGGTGAACAAGGTAGAATATCTTGGGTACTGCATCTCGAGTGATGGGGTAAGCCCCAAGAAGAACCTCATGGAGGCCATTACAGAAGCACCGGCGCCGATGTCCAAAGAGGAACTACGCTCATTCTTAGGCCTAGCCGAGTACTATGCCAAATTCGTCCCCAGGTTCTCTGAGACCACGTCTCCCATGAGGGAGCTTCTGAAGAAGGGGGCAGCGTACTCCTGGGGCCCAGAGCAAGATGAGGCCTTCGGCGAAATCAAGAAAAGGATTCTACACGCGCCGTGTCTTGAACCATACAACACTGAATGGGACACCTACATCACCACTGACGCCAGCGCATACGGCCTAGGGGCCACCTTGACCCAGAAGAAGGGCGACACTGAGAACATTGTGGCGTTTGCATCCAAGGCATTATCTTCATCCGAGAAGAATTACTCTACGGTAGAGAAAGAGATGCTGGCATGCGCCTGGGCCGTCGACTATTTGAGATCATACGTATGGGGGACAAGATTCAAGTTGATCACCGATCACAAACCCCTAATTCACATGCTGAGCCCGGGCGGCACCAAGACGGCCACCCCCAGACTGGCCAGGATCGCCGCAAAGCTCCAAGAGTATACCTATGAGATACAACACATTGCGGGCTGGAAAAACGCACAAGCGGACTGCATGTCCAGGCTCCTTAACCAAAGCGCCCCCGGCACCACATTCCTGGAAGACGAATGTGTCGTTGCGTCCATTGGCGACTTGAGGAACGTCGAGTACATGGAAATGAGCGAGCGCCACTGGCAGGAAGAGTTCGAGCAGGACTACTCCCTAAGGCACGTAAGCACCTGGGTTCGAAATGGATGGCCCAACGAGAGAGCGATCCCCGAAGGCCTTCGTCCCTACTGGAAGGTGAACGAGGAAATCACCGCCATGAACGGTCTCATTCTCAGAGGTGATCAAATCATCCCACCCAGCGGAATCCGCAAAGTCATATTGTGCAGAGCGCACTCGGGCCATTTAGGGTGCAACATGACCAGACGAAGGATCCGCGATGCATACAGGTGGCCAGGTATGGACCAGGACGTTCGGCAGATGGTCGATAGGTGCCACGAATGCTCAAACAGCGACAAGCGCCTAGCCGTGAGGCAAGCCCCCATGCTGCCCACTGAAGTCCCCAAAGGGGTGTGGCGAAAACTGGGGCTGGATTTCATAGGGCCGCTGGACAACATGCCCCCAGAACACAGGTACGGGATAGCCTTGGTCGACTATTTTTCCAAATGGGTGGAAGCTGACTTCACCCCAGACATCACCACAGGAACAGTCATTGAAACACTCACCGCCATATTCCAGCGGGAGGGCCTGCCCGAAGAACTCGTCACAGACAAAGGAGTCCAGCTAGTCTCCAGAGAAATGGAAAAATTTCTCAAGCTCAACAACATCAAACAGAGAAAAGCAAGTCTATATCACCCACAGGCAAATGGCCTAGTCGAGCGGGCCAACCGCTTCATCAAGGGGGAGCTACAACTGGCTCACGCCTCGGGCCTAGACCCATACAAGACGGTCAAAGAAGCCGTAGCGGCCCACCGTCTCACCCCCAACGCCGTCACAGGTGTTTCACCTTTCCATCTGCTGAGGGGGAGAAGGGCAGCATCCTCACTGGTATCACCATGGCTCCAGCAAGTGAGGGCCGACGAAGACGTTGACATGGATGACGTAATGTGCCGCATGCAGCGTAACAAAGAAGCAATGAAAGCACAGGGGGATTTGCGCCGAGCCGCTCGACACACACAAGTCAACAAAGGGGATCTGGTGAAGATACGACTTCCCCACAAGGACACCTCCACTGGTTCCAGATACAGCAGTCCCATAGAAGTCATGGAGAGAGGGACAAACCACATCTGCACCAGCGATGGCAGGAGATGGAATCTAAAGAGAGTAGCCATGTACCGCAGGAAAGAAGACACTGTACACTCGCAAGGAGACACTGGAGGAGATCAAGTCTTCCAAGAGTCATACGAGAACCATCACCTCCCAAGCGGAGACACCATAGAGCCGCACCATCACAACGACTTTGCAAGCTCCATCCCCCCAACAACACCCAGGGAATCACAGCAAAGAGCTGGACAAAGAGAACCTGAATCACCAGCACCCTCCCAAGGACACTTCATCGATCCCGCTCCATACCCTGATCCTGGCAGGCCCCAGAGAGAGAGAAGGAAACCCAGGAAATATGCGGACTTCATCATGGAGTGAGCACCCATTCCTTTTTCCCAGCAAAGGAGGTGTGTGGGGACATCACATGATCGCGGGAGCATGTTCTCGCGAGATCTCGCGAGACGGGATCTCGCGAGCCCACGCTCCGCGGGAAAACGTTCCCGCTTCAGAGTTGGCGCCCGGCCAGCTGAAGCGGTCACAGAGGAGCGCTGCTCCTGATTTACATGATAAGGAGAAGTGAGTGAGAGAACTCACACGACAGCTTCTAGGGCGTAACACCACAGCCACTGGAGGCTTCATGGGGGCCCTAGGAGTTTACAGCGTGCCACCGGTGAGCACAACCTTTCCACAGTGAATCAACTGGGGAAGCACAGGACTTGATCGCAGTGAACTGTGAGTAAGCACCCCGCGCCACCAGGCCGCCTTAGAGCCTCTCTCCCTGTTGTCAGTCAATAAAGACTGTTCGAAACCCTACAGCGTCCTGTCATCTATTTAGGCCACAACAGGTGGTTTTCAAATTGGCCTTTGAAAATCATTTAACACTGTGAACGCTGAAAACACATTGCTTGCAAGATGTGCGTGTCTGTGACCAGTAATAAATGTGTGGGCCGATGGAAATCTCAATTCTTCTGATTCACTTGTGTTTCTCCTCTGACTATTCAATCCTATTATGATTTTCATTTTTCACAATTACCTTCTTAGTTTCTGGCCCGTGTTGAGGCCTTGCATTATTCCATTTGAGTTCTATAAAGATCTTCAAGAAACGCTGCACTTATGTGCCCACGCCATACTTTTGCAAGGACTTGATTTTTCATGTAATTTCGAGATTCTCTTCCTGATGGGTTATCTGTCAATTATAATATAATGTCCATGTTATTATTGGATAGGGCCATCAGTCGGGGGAGCAGAAAGGGGGCAGGTGCATCTTGGAGATCAGACTATCTCCATTATTGTATGGATGTTATCTCTTACAAATTATCCTTTCCCATTTCTCCATCCTGACAGTCATTTATTTATCTTTATTGTATTTTTTTTAAAGTGCCAAAGCCCACAAGCATGAGGGCGCACACAAACACCAAAGATGTAATTAACGGGACAACACATCTTTTTAACCTTGAATAAGCTCCTTTATTTCTCACCCTCCCTTCTTTTCATGTTTAGTGTGTCCTGTCTTTTGTTCTGTGTGCGCCCTGAGGCCTGCGGGCATGTTGGCGCGTTACAAAAATTCAAATAAATAAATAAATATAAACTAAGTAGAATTGAGGCATTATTCCTAAAAGCTTTCTTCCTACAATATTTCAGCAGGGGGGGGGGCAAAGATCTAGCACAATGACAAGAATGATTCAAACAGGAGTGTATTTAAGCGCTTCCGAAAGCACGAAATGCGCTTTTCCAAACGCAACTCCATGGGAAGAGCATTCCACGCCTGTGCTGCGAGAAACGAGGAAGGAACGCCCAAAAACCCTCCTTCTTTTATATCTAGGAACATCAAGCTATCCCTTAGAGCAAGATCGAAGTGATCTGGACGGAGCATATAATTTCACTTGTTCCTTAAAATAGGGAGGTACGTCCCCATAGATGCCCCCATGAACCAAAGAGAGGGCTTTAATACGCATTCTCCCTGGTACTGTTAACCAATGAAGCTTCTTCCTGATCTCAGTAACATGATATTTCTTAGAGATATGACAAATAATTCTGACTGCCTCATTCTGATGAATCTGCAGCCTATTTAGGCATTTCTTATTGACCCCAATTAGAAGGGCACTGCAATAATCTATGCATGGCATAATAATTGCCCTGACCAGGCCTCGGTTCTTAGGTGACAAGAGGGGTTTCACGCATCTCAACACCATCAAATGGTACTGAGCACTACCAATCGCCCCATCTACCTGAGCTTCTGATCCAAGGAGGCCTGTATGTAGACTCTGAGCGTTTTAACCTTTTCTACAAAGTTGATGCAGTTCCCTTTGATTTTAAACCTATCATATTCTGGACCAATTTGGCTTTTGCTTGCATGGACACAAAAATCAGCAGCTCTGTCTTATTGCTATTCAAGTACATCCAATTTTTGGACATCCAGTTCTTAACTAGACCATAGATGTAGTCTAGCCTAGACGAGTCTGTACTGTAGCACCCGCTTAATTCCATCAGGAGCTGAGTATTGTCCACGTAGTTGATAAAAATATATTCCCAAAGTTGTTAAGGGATCACAAAGACGTCTGATATACAGGTTAAACTGCGTAGGTGATAAACAAGCTCACTGCGACACTCCACAACAGATCAGCTCGGTTTCAGAGCTGGCATTATCGCAGCATACTTGAGAGTGCTTGTCGCTCAGAAATGACCAAATCCAGTCATCGCTTCTAATGAGCAATCTCTGGTCGAGCCCAGTGTATCCAACAAACGCTCATGTTCCAGCAGATTGAAAGCAGCCGATAGGTCTAGAAGGATCAGCAGCCCTGGTTTACCTCTCTCCAAAATGCCCAGCATTTGTGTTTGAAGGTCCAATAATGCTTTCTCTGTTCCATGGTTTGCTCTGAAGCCAGATTGACTGGGATGGATAATGCCAGAGATTTCCAGATGTAATTTGGGCTGCATAGTCATCACTTTGTCCAACATTTTCAATAGAAATAATGAGTTAGTATTAGGTTGCAGATTATTTGGTTCTCTTGGACTCAATCCACATGTTTTAACAGTGGTGTGACTACAACCTGCTTGATGGAATCAGGTACAGAGCTTTGAATCGAAGAAGCATTCAAAGAGTGCACCGAGAAGCAAGAACATATTTTAGGATTGTCCGGTATGATTTTAGAGGTGGTGGGGCGCACATTATTAACAAAGTTCATCATATCCTTCTCTGTTGTCTGTTTGAAGGAGAAGCCAAGACCTTCTCTCTTCTCTGACACCTGAAAAGTAGGCAAGGTTTCATTCTTCATATTACAAAAATGTTCTTTGCACAAGCCGAATTGACTTTATTCAAGAAAGCTTTTTGTACCTTACAACAATCCTCGCTGAAACGGGTAAAGGACTGAGGTTGGGCTAATGGTTTCTAGAGTTTCCTATATATCTCAAATAGATTCTTGGTATGATTGCCTGCTGTTTCAACCAGGTAATTAAAGACATTTCTTTTTAACTCATAGATTTGCTCCTTGTAAGAGTTTTGCAACATTTTCCATGCTATCTTATTCTCGTCAGTTTTGTCTTTGTCTCATATCCGTTCTGCTTTCTTTTTTTCTCTTTTTAGAGTAGTAATGGTTGATTCAAACTACACCTGATGGCACATTTTATTTCAAACAGTCTTAGATTTCAAAGGGGCTACTCTGTCCAAGAGGCAATTTAGCTCATTGGTGTAAGCACTCACCAGTAGCTCCAGGGTATCTGAGTTGGAAGCGCTTGACATAATAAAATCTAGACAATGCTGGAGCTCCTCAGACTTCTTTTTTTTCAAATTCCTACTAGTTAATCTTTTAGGTGTATTATGAATTATCAGTGGTCTGCCAGGGAGAATAATGGAGCATTCCACAATTGGGTGATCGGACCAGATGCAAGCCCTAGTGTTCGTAAACCTCATGGAGATATTCCGTGCAGCAACCCAGTCAAGAGTATTACCACCTGAATGGGTGGGTTCAGTGTTAAAATGGTGAAGTCTATGTTTTTTAGAAACTGTTCTGAATCTAAGGATTTCTTAACAACGGGATTGCCTAACCATCGATTAAAATCCCTGAGCAAGATGGTAAAACAATTGGATTTATTCAATGGGGCTAGAAGATGCACCAATTCTTCATTGAAACCAGGCATGTCATCCGGTGGTCGAAAGATCAAAATAAAGTTAGAAAAACAGTTCTTATTAAGGTCAACTTTTATTGGTTGGATTTTGCAATGAAATCTACCCTCGACCCACCCCCAATGCCAAGTGCCAGATTTTCGCTGTAGAAATTGTAACTTGGACAAATTGCCGGATTTATTTTCGGGCCACTGGAATCTTTAAGTCAAGTTTCAGTTTACATCTAGCAAAATAGTTTTTTATATTGATGAAATGGTAGAATTGGTTAGGGGTTATTTATAATATTAATATGTTACATATTGTTGTGTCCCGTATTATCAGTGCCTAGTGACTCCACCTTTCTCCTAGGCCCCATCAGAATCTTGGCAGATGTCGACTCTGCCTGTTTATGTTTGTTCCCTTTCTCTGATTCTTTTTGTCAGATGTTTTTTATTCCAGAACTACCCGTCTATCATTCTTTAAATGACTCCTGGTGTTTGCTGTGGCTTAGCTCTCAAAGTACAGGTGCCAATGCGGCAATTTCAAATGATGGTCCTCCTCTGTTGGCCCGTCACATATTGAGTTATTTACCTGCTACAGTGCCAGGTGCCTGCCAAGGGTGTGATTCTCTGTTCTAAGCTGTTATTTATTCAGGATGTTAGACCTTCTTTGTGGATATTAGAGACACTATAGTTTGTCATGAGTTTGGAATTCTGGCCATGCTGTATTTCCACCCATGTCTTTTACAGACCACATTTTAGGGGTGTTCCAAGAATGGCTCTGTCAGATGGATCCTTAGTGGATTGAAATCAGCCAGCTACATTACCAATGTTGCTTGGATGACTTTTGTGCTAGCTGGGGTATGCAGAAGACTGTATCTTATGGGACCTAGTCCAGTGGATCTCCAGGGATCCACAACTATTGTCTCCTCTTTAAGTGTCTCACATCTCCTCCATCCTTTCACACTTCTGTCTAGCATGGTCTGAATTGCAAGCATTGACTCTGGTGTGCCTGGCATTTCTGCTGCTCCTGGCATGTCAAGTATCTTCAGAAAGCCAGGGACTATTTGCAGGGGATCCGTTGTTTTCTCTTAATGGCAACTTTTGGCAACAACATGTTCAAACTTTCAGGGGCTATTCGGGTCTACATTGTGAGAGGAGGGTGGCCAGGGAGCAAAATTTGTTTTCCCACTGCTCTCATTTCTTTCTGACTCTTGTTGTAGCTCTCAGTTATGGTCCTGTGTGATGCATTTTAAATTGGTGCTGGATGCAATAACTGTTTAAATACATGTATAGCTAAGTATCTGGGCTGGTACTCGCAGTGACAGTTGTCAGGCAAGTCTGCTGTTCATGTGACCTTGGGTTCATCTGGTGGTGTCCACCCAATCCAAACCGCTCCTCTTCTTGCCAGCACATCCACATGTTTCACTTGTCTGTGGCTCTTCATACCCCCTCCCGCACCCCTGAAGTGAGATGAATATCTAAAAGTGGTTGATAAGGTTTGGGGTAATAGTTGATGTAGTTCACTTTATCATATTGGTCTCCCTCTTACCCTAAATTCCCTATCTGCAACAGATTGTTGATATATTGCTACACAGCTGTCCTTTTTGTATGTCAGACCCTAATAAAAATGTATAGCTAAGTTGGGACATTGACTAATTAGTTTACAACCAGTGTGTAGGTCTTACTTCTACTACCAAAATCCATTGACATCTTTCATATATTGGCTTTAAACTACCCATTATTTTCTCCTAATTAGCACTTAAATCAATGTTATATCACAATTAAGAGCTGCAGATTCTAAATGAAAATAGTTGTTTTATGTGATCGCCTACTCAATTTGCATCTCTCATTCATGCTTCCAAAGATGCACTGGCCAAGAAAGCAGAATGTATCTTTTACAGCTGCTTGGCGTGTGGAGAGCCAATGAGGCTCTGCAAGAGAGTCAATCAGCATAGAGAATGTGGATGCTCAAGGTTGTGGATGGCGCTGTTAGGGTGAGCATACCAGTGGTGGCAATCCACATGCCCTTGATAATCTCTAGCATAAACTCTGGTGTCCTTGCGCATAGTGCTTTTGCCCAGGTGTGGTGTTCATGCACCCGAGTTGATGTTGACACAACCGTAAGCATAGCCACTGTTGACAGAAGGCACAGAAACTGTGCAACAAGCATCACCATCCATGTCGACAACAGTGGCTGGCACAACCAATAGGCATGAATACTGCATATTTCTGACACAGAAGCTAATTGAAAGCTTCATCACCCACATGTCTAGTGGGACATGCTTCTGCCTGTCACAGCGATTGACCTTTTTTGTCTATGGGAAAATTAATGGGAAGTAGGCTGCACCTTTGGCAAAAGAACGTTTCTTTGATGCGCTTAATAGCTTATTTATTTTTCTACAAATCTTTACGAAACTTAGCAGTCTTGGGGGTGGGGTGCAGATTTTGTTATAACTTTCGAAATTTTGCCCATATCTGTTACTCAAATCAAAAGTTATAAACAATAGAATTTTGAGGGGTTACTATGTGTTTCCAAATCACCTTAACCATAGGGCGGCGACCGCCACCCTATAATATATATATATTACACAGCCATGGTAGTGGCTGTGTAGTTATGGTTAAATTGCTAATCCCATAGGAAGAGCACTTTTTGGGTGGCTTATAACTTGGCTCTCCCTGGACGAATCCTCACCAAACTTTGCAAAAAAAAGTATATGGCCCACTCTGATTTTTTTTTTGCAATGTTTGGTGAGGTTTGGTCCGGGGGGGGCAAAGTTATAGGCGGGGTCCCAAAATTTCTTTTTTTCCCTGACTGAATGGGGAAAAAATTTTGTGCACGCCTACAGCCCAAACCGCTGGACGGATTTTCACCAAATTTGCAGCAGGAGCATCAGCTTGGTCCTGAAAGCGTGCTTTTGGTGAACATCCGTCCAGTAGTTTTTTTTTAAATGATCAAAAAGTAGGTTTAAAAAGATTTGTGATATCTATGTCCACTCTGCGGACACACTTCCCTGTTTGCTCCGCGGGCAGGACACCGATTGGCTAATCGGCTAGCGTCTTGTCTGCGGACATGTGTCGCGTTTGCTGATTGGATGGTGAAGAGTGTGAAGTGTGTCAGATTGTTCTGATGCGCCACCATCTTGGATCCGCCGACAGCGCGGCAGCGAACAGAGGCAAAATGTCATTTTGGGGAGTGTTTTGGTGTGCAAGAGTGCTTGGGGAGGTTTGGGGAGTAAGAGATGGGTCAAATACTGTATTTGTTTAGGTGGCAGGTGCTGCTGATGTATTCGCCATGCCCGCGCTGTCCGGGATGTCCGTAATTAGGGAAAATGAGGGGTGCCCTAAGGACAGTATTCCCGTCCGTGCTGTCTGCAGGCAAGTTGAAACTGTTCTAAGGACATGCGCGGTGTACGCAGACATAACAATTGCCCATATGCCACAGTTAAAATGTTTGATTCTATGGGTGTGATATGCTGCAGTGGTTGGGCCAGGGTCTAGAGTCTTGGGTGCATGGCCAAAGGCCATGCACCCAAGACCGAAGTTATGAGCACTGGGTGGCTTGTAAGTTCGCTCTCCCTGGATGAATTCTCACCAAACTTTGCAAAAAGTGTGATATGGGTGGGCCCATATAGACAGTTAAAATGTTTGATTCTATGGGTGTGATCTCTGGGTGTGATATGCTGCGGTGGTTGTGGCCAGGGCCTAGAGTCCTGGGTGCATGGCCGCAGGCTAATTACAAATTAGTATAGATTTGTCATTTTGGCAGGTACATTCTTTATTTTCATGTTGTACACCAAGGACATACATTAACTAGTCCTTGCTCCATGTCAAGTTTACGTTTAAGCATTACTCTACAGTGTAAGGATAATTTTAATATTTTCTCCGAACTAGCTGTGTTGGAGATAGAATTTTCTAAGGTATTTAATCTTGTTGTGGCTTGATGACACATGGGTAGTGTCATACCATGTACGTCCAGTTTGTCTGTGGAGCAAATTTCAATTATTGGTTGTATTTCTTTTTTCAACATTGTTTCATTGAATTTGGAACAGCTTGCAAGAGTTGGCATTAAGGACATACAATTGACATTTTTGTGTGCTAATTGTTCCATGACATCATTAGCACATGAATTATGGCCATTTTAATATTGGCTGTGCTTCTTGAGATAGTACACCAACTCTAATACTTTTAAAATGTTGGCGTAAGTGAGGTCTGCAGATTGGCGCATGTTTTCTGTTAATTCTCTGTATTGAAATGTTGCCAAAGGTTGACATTTCCTATGCTGCCAACAGTTTTACGGCAGAGTTTGTTTCCTAAGGTTTTGAAAATAGGTTCACCTTTCACTCGTGTCAATTGAAGAAGATCTCCGAAAACAATAATTTGTTTTCATCCAAAGAGCTCTTCGTAGTTTGTTTTAAGTACTTATTGCAATCTGAGGTGAATCAAAGCTAACATTAGGTTGGAGACCATGATCACTTCATCTATTAGTAGCATTTTCATTTGTTTTAACACTCTGCATAGTTCCATTTCAGCTTCTGTAGAAAGTTTGTAATATTCTAATTTGTTTTGGTGTTCTACTGGAAGGAGTAGTAATCGGTGTAAAGTGACACTGGCTATGTTGTAGACAGCTAAACCTGTGGGGGCAGTTACAACAGCTGACAGTTTGTTGTTTGTCAATTGTTGAAGGAACTTGCTGATGATTTTGATTAAGAATGTTTTTCCTGAATCAGCTTCACCACTGACGTATATTAGTATAGATTTGTAATTTTGGCAGGTACATTCTTTATTTTCATGTTGTACACCATGTGCAATTTCTTTTGTTACTTCTTGAAAAAAGGTTTGCTGCTCTTTGTTCAGTTTTGATTGTAGTACAGTTAAGTCTTCTGTATCTTCTTCATAGTGACACATGGTGTTCTCTAGTTCTGTGACAGCTAATTCTGCTTCATTTGATATTAGTGGCTGTCCCAGTGGTTCTTGACTTCCTGTACACAAAGTTGACTACTGTCGGGAGTGTCCTTATCTAGTTGGGCCTGGAGTTCCTCTTCGTGTTGCAGTTCATTGTGCAACATTGTTTTGTACTGCGTAAAGTTTATATCAGTGATAGTGCTTTCATTTGCTTTGAAAGCGTCTTAATAGGAGTCATACTTTTCTAGTATCTCTTCTTCTTTTCTCCATGGTTTAAAAAGTTATAGCAGGGACATGTAATATAATTCTTTATGTTGAGGAGTTTTTAATGACAATTTGATATGATTAATTAAGCTTTGTTTTGTAAGTTTCACTAAGCTGCCTTCACAATCTGTCACTCTATATCTACCTTTTGTTTCATCGGGCTTTATATTATTTTTGTATGTGAAGTTTTGGGCTATGTGGTATAGACACATGGTTTCCAAAGTGGTGCCTCTGTTCGGGTAGTATGTGTCTAGTAAATTGTTTTTCAAAATGTCTTGGCTGTTGGGATCATTTTTGGCTATTGTTTCTATGTTGTCATATGATTTGAGAACTCTTTTTCTAGATTTAGCAGGACCAAGACTTAGCCATACTATCTTTTCAGAGTTTCCATACAAAGCAGTACAGGTTAAACGATCTGCAGCTTCATAGGAGCCACATTCTCTGTGAGAGAGCATTTTTATGCCTAAACTGTACAATTTCTGAGATAGTGTTTTGTCCGATGATAGGTCATTCCAGAGGTCTTGAAGCTCTGTTTTTTCTGCTTTTGTTAAGTAGGCTGTAACCTATCGTGCAACTGCAGTGGAATTGTCTGCAAAGTACTGCATATCTATGTTTGCATTCCATAAGAGGGCAATGATTGCTTTGTAATCATTGATATTTTTTGATTCTTCTGTTCTTTTTATGTAATATGTGTTCTTAGGTGATTTACCTTTAACACTATGTCTAATTGACGACATGAAGTTGTTCACCTCACCTGTTTCTGTAACTGGTCTAGGGAAACCAAAGTGGCATTTGGTGTAGTATTTCCCTTTTTTTTTGTATTTGCGACGACAATATTTGCCACATTTGTGCCTTTGAAATGGTACAATTTGTGCATGAAGATCACTATTTGTTATTTCCGATGGAATTTCAAAAGTGACATATTTTTCGATAAACTGTAAAACTGTGGCATCACTGTCTTGCCCAAATTTAGGAGCATCTTTAATCCATAAAAGCATGTGGATATGTGGTGCTCCTCTGTCTTGGTATTCTTTTCTCCAAAAGAAGTGTTGCACTTCTCCGAGGGGAGGAACAGTTTTATTTCAAATAAAGTGTAGCATAGCAATGAAACGGTGATGGATATATCTTGAAACATTAATAGGATCTAGAAAGCAAAGTTCTCCAGGTGTTAGTGTGCCTATGTTTGTTTTATTTTTGTTTGATATGCGTAGGAAATCATGTACATCTTCCCATGCATATTCTGCACAACTTAATGTAACAAACCAAGTGGGTGGGCCAAGGTTTCTTATCATACAACATACATCTCCATGATGTCGGAACCAGTATTCTTTCATACCACGCTAACAGATTTGTAATGCTTGATTGTAAAACCTCATCTTTTTCCTGCACTTTTTGTATTAATTGCGTAGCTGACATATTTTGAAAGTGGGTTCCTGATTTCAATATGTGTGAAACTCCATAACATAGAGTTGCTAGTTCACTTTCAAAGAGTAGGTGGAATATGTATTCCATATTTTGTCTAAATCTGGGATCTTCAGAATACATTCGTAACGAGCGGTATTCTGATGTTGTTATCTGAGTGGGTCTATCATAGTACCTTCCGCCTTTGCCAGTAGGAAAGAGTAGAGGAAAAGCATGTGCTTCTATACTTTTTTCCCATATGCTGATTGTTGATCCTTTGGTTTGTCGCATTTGGTACGTTTCTAGTGCATCATCTATGGTGTCATTAGAGATTACTACCTAGGGCAATATGGGACAATAGTTCTGTTTTTTGTCCTCAGCAAAACATTGCTAGGTGTGCAGTCAACCGAGACATGTCTGCTTTTATGCTTAGAGCTGGTATGTTTTTCTGTAATAATAAGAATATTGATTCGAGTCATGCTGTTTATTTTAAGAAGATGGCATTTCCTTATCTTTTTTGGGAAATGCCATGCTGTTTTGGAATGTAATGGTTGCTTTGGAGAAGGTTATGTGAAGATTTTGGTGGTAAAGTAAGAAGACAAAACCCCCCAAAAAATACAAAATAACAGGTGTCTCTCAGGCATCTGCAAAAAATACAAAAAAATAGCTGTTTTCAGAGCCATCCTCAAAGGGGAAATGGGGCGCACTATTTAATTTACATTCACCACATTGAGATTTTCGATATGTCCGCGGACATGGCGGTAGTCCACGGCCAGGGCGTATTACATATGGGGATTCTGGGGTGGAGAGGCATGCAAATGAGAATGAGCGGAGCTAGGGGTTGGTCAGTAAAGTTTACTGGGTGTGTTGTGTAAGGAGAGATTTTGTCAGAACTTCTTTTTCCTGAGAGTAGAACAGATAGCTATGGCTGTGTGTTTCCGAAAACAGATTATCTGGATTTTGGGAGACTAATGGATACATTGGTTGGAAGTGCATGCAGAACGTTGTGGAGTAGCTGGAGATCTTGGATTCCCTCATGTGGATGTGCACTGGCATGGAGTGCGTGGAATTAAATGGCTGGACTTGGTACCTCTCTGTGCTACTTTAGAGACAGAGCATCATCCAGACATAAATATAATTCATTGTGGAGGGAGCAGGTTAGGATATGTGTCTGGAATGTCTTTGCAATTTGCAATGAAAGAAGGACTTGGGCAGGTCATGGACATGTTTCCAAATTCCCAAGTAATATTTTCTCGTATTGCGCAAAGACAAATGTGGCTGCAATCTTCTTCATTTGGTCCACAAATGGAGAAAGCGAGGCTCAATGTCAATAAGGCTGCTTGTTCCTTTCTAAGAGATTTTGGCATTTCCTCTTTTCACAATGAAAATATTATGTTTCGTAGCACATACATTTTTCGCAGAGATGGAGTCCATCTTACCTATGCTGGCAATCAGATTTTTCTGAGAAATGTACAAAATGCATTGCAACCTTTTTTGAATTACAGTCATCTATTTTGCTGTAGATGTTGACGCTTTCAAGTTTTTCAAACACACAAAAACACCACCAAAAGGCTCTTTTCAGAGCCACCACTTCCTCCCAGAGAAAAGTGCATTGGTTTTGCTAGGGAAGCACACTAAAACTTTATATGTCCTAGGACTGTCCGCGGACTTCCAAAAAATGCACAGGGCCCTGCACTGTTTATTTGCCACTTTTATTTTTAAACTGTGAGAGGCGGCTCTGAAAAGAGCCTTTTTTTTGGATTTTTGTTGTTTTATATTTTTTTGGGTTTTTTACACACAACACACTAGGAGAGGAGGGGAAAGGAGGGTAAGGAAGGGACACCAACCACGCGGATAAGAATAGGCAGGTGGAGAGAGGAAGATGTAGGGTGGTCCTTACTTAGGTAGGTAGCAGGTCTTCTGGTGCTCCGTGACCGTAGTCTCGAAAGCACTTCGAAGACTCCCCCCCTGCAGAGTACTGCGTCGCAGTACATACACAATAGTGTGACCCTCAAAAGGTAAGGGTCAACAGCATCGTGAATGGCCTGTGTAGCAGCTGGAGGGATGCTCTCTCCCACAGGAGTGTCTCTTGTGGTGAGAGGAACGGAAATGGAGGATGCTGTAGAGGTACTCAACCTACATTTATCACAAGGTACAACCTTGCGAATGTCCCCACTGTGGAACGACGTTAGGTGTCGCTTCATGGATGTCGTATCAAAGCTGTACGAACCACGTCTCCCGCGACTCAGCACCATTTTGCACTGTTTGCAGGTGACCTTGTTCGCACATGCTTTTGGTACGTTACCATGAATGGTAAACAACCGCCACATCCAAGACTCCCGGCGAGTGCTGGTAGTAGGGAGCTCCTCGACCTCATTCTCTTCATCCTCTTCATTCTCGTTCTCTACATCCTCACACCTGTTCCCCTCTGCAGGCCCTTGGGGGGGTGGTGGTGGTGGAGGGTTTGAGGTTGGTGTTGAGGCAGATGTAGCAACAGAAGCCATGGATGCCATCAGGGTTGATGAGATAATCTCAGCAAGAGCAGCAAAGGCAGCAAAAGTCAATTTGCAACAGCCAGAAGTACAATGAAGATCAGCTCTGGGGTGTGGCCTTTTATAAGTGTGAAGGGGTGCGCTTCGCGAACAGATCTAACACCCAAAAAGGTTAAAAAAAGTTCCAAAAAGTATGTGGAAAGATAGGGTCATTGTCTGGGACATGTGCAATGGTGAATTTTTATTGTAAAATATTTTGGATTGTCTGAAAAAGTTCATTAAAATGTTGGAGAACCTGACAGTGTCTGCAAATTAGGACACACGCACATCGTGGGTGCGGTCACATGATGACGTCGGGAACACATCCGCGAAGGGAACGGGTGTCTGCAGGACACTAAATGCACGGGAACGGGCGTGCGCATGCACGTGGGTATTCTACGGACAGTGTTCGGGTCCTCAAACAAATTAAAAGTGAGACACAAGTGAGACGGACAGTTACGGACAGGCGCGATGTTCCCAGGACTTACGGGTGTGGTGCGCATATGCGTAGATGTACTGTAGACTGTACAGACAGGTATAGTGTCCTTAGGACACCTCCATTTTGTTTGACTACGGACATCCCGGACACCGCGCGTGTTTTTAGGACAGTTTCAACTTGGCTGCGGACAGTACGGACAGGTATAGTGTCCTCAGGATTCCTCCATTTTGTTCAGTTACGGACATCCCGGACACCGGGTGTGTTCTGAGAACAGTTCCATCTTGGTTGCAACAGTACGAACAGGTATAGTGTCCTTAGGACATCCCCATTTTGTTCATTTATGGACATCCCGGACACCGGGTGTGTTCTAAGAACAGTTACATCTTGGTTGCGAACGGTACGGACCAGTATAGTGTCCTTAGGACACTCCCATTTTGTTCATTTACAGACATCCCGGACACCGGGTGTGTTCTAAGAACAGTTCCATCTTTGCTTGCAAATGGTACGGACAGGTATAGTGTCCTTAGGACATCCCCATTTTGTTAATTACAGACATTCCGGACAGGCGTGCTGTCCGCGGACATTTTAAGTGCTTTTTAAACAAATAAGACACAAAGGATTTCATTAAAAGAAACATAACATTTGTTTTTATTATATACATATACACAATTTATGAAAGAGAGGGGGAAGCAGAAACTGATACAAATATAGGGGAATTAGGGGTTTGGAGAAGATGGATGGGAGGGGATGAAGGGATAGAAGTCTCATAAAAACGTTTTTCTTGGTGTTGAGGGTTTGGGGATAGTTGACTGGGACATGGAGAGGGGGAACAGGTACATGTGGGACAATGGTATTTAATTTTTTCTTTTATGTGGTCCTCCACAAACTGTTTCAAAACATTGAAATTTTCCTTGAGCATGTCCATTTTCTGTTCCATGCGTTGCAGTCTTTTTCAATGTTTCTTTTGGTGTATTATTTTCAAAGTTTGTATGGTCTGTTAAAAATAAAAATATATATGTTAAGTACACATAAACTAATGATTATTAATTTGCTTATATAGAGAAGTGTGACCATTAGTATCACTGTCTTCAGACATTTCCTCACGTGGAACATTTTCCTCAAGCCATTCCAAAGTACTGCACATTTCTGTGTGAAAAACAAAAATGTATTAATTTTAGTGTATCTAATACAAAAAGTTTAGAAATATATATGAAAAATTAAGTTTACTTAATAGTTTTGGTAAGTTGTATTCGTACTGTGGTGTAGGTCTACTGCTGCTTCGAGCTCTGCAGTTTCTGTGAGGTAATTATGTTGGAGGCATATCTTTTTTGTTTTGGTATATTCCATTTTACTACGTATGGTATTTAAATGGATGGTTGATGTGTTAGATATATAGGCTGCACTTCTTATTTATTATTACATATAATGTGTTTATGTGCTGCATTTTAAACTTGTGCAGTGTTTATGTGGCATGATAGAACAATACAAGATACCCCCTGAGTTTTTGGGTAGTGTTGATGTTGTTTGCGTCCGTTCGCGGACATACGCACAGTCCGTGGATATCAAAATCACTAACAGGGGGTTCAGCATGTTCTATGTTACATGTATATAAAGTAAGGGAATCCTAGTAAACATATATCAAATTCACTCTCTGAAAATACATATATTCAGTAAAATAAACTTTGATAAAGGGAGGTTATGGTTAAGTTGCGCTGCTAAAAACCTATGAAATTCAGTAAAAAAAACTTTGTTAAAGCGATGTTATGGTTAGGTTGCGCTACTAAAAACCTATGAAATTCAGTAAAAAATCTTTGTTAAAGGGACGTCATGGTTCGAAGTAAAACCGAAAAACTCCTGAAATTCGCCAGTTATGATAAGCTAAGCAACCATAACTAGCGCCACCACCATGCACTGCTAAGACTAACACCCAGGACATCAAAGATGACATCACAAATGTCATTGATGACATCACTGATAACATCACATGTCTGGCTCACTCTTTTTTCCTTTACTGATATATCTAGGCCAGTAACAGTCAGGAACTAAGAATTCACTATACTATAGTACAAAGTACTATATTTGTAGACTTGTACTTCAAATATGTTCTTACAGTAATTCACTTAGGGTCCACTCAAAGCATGTGAAACATATACAAAGGGGAAAACACAGACTTGGAAGACAGCAATGCTCTCTATGTATGAAGATGATTAGTAGTATTATCAATACTGTCTTATAGTTCTGTTGTTTTTTTTATTACTGTAATTTCCCTGCTATGCTCATATGTGTACACATTGCACTTATACTACTTTCCTTAGGGTCTTGTCATAATATGTGATACTTATACATATGGAAGTAGTATCTTTGAAGCAGAGCAATCATTTCTGTGCATGAAGATAATGAGTTAGAATATGTATATTGTTGGGTAATACTGCTGTTTATTTGTTTACTTCACTTTCCCTGTATATGCTCTAATTGTATGTGTTGTTGTCTTTTTGGGTTTTGTGTGCAGTAATGCAATAATGTAGTAAGTGGGTTTGATTAGGTACTTATTAAATGCTTCACATTATGCAAGGCTCTAATAAGAAAGCATTTATAATATTAGTATTTAACATGGCAAGATTATTAATATTGCATCTCCATCATGTCTGCTGCACACTATGCCTATGTTACTACATGTGTACCTTAGTATATTGGAAAAAACGTCATAATACAATGCTATTTGGATTAATGCATTACTTAATGCACTACATACCTCATGATATTTATTCCAATGATCCTTGACACTTTTTTTATTAACATTACAATAACAATCCTTTGTACAGACTTTTCATGAAAGGTAAATGCACATGTGATGTCATCAGTGATGTCATCAATGACATTTGTGATGTCATCTTTGATGTTCTGGGTGTTAGTCTTAGCAGTGCACGTGGTGGTTC
The DNA here is from genome assembly GCF_040938575.1 of Ambystoma mexicanum. Taxonomy (NCBI): domain Eukaryota; kingdom Metazoa; phylum Chordata; class Amphibia; order Caudata; family Ambystomatidae; genus Ambystoma; species Ambystoma mexicanum. The sequence goes on from NC_090922.1 coordinate 170,968,999, forward strand.
GAGTTATGGTTGCTTAGCTTACCATAACTGGCAAATTTCAGGGGGTTTTCAGTTTTACTTCGAACCATAAGGTCCCTTTAACAAAGTTTTTTTACTGAATTTCATAGGTTTTTAGTAGCGCAACTTAACCATAACGTCCCTTTAACAAAGTTTTTTTACTGAATATATATATATATATATATATATTCACTGAAAAAATGACGTTATGGTTACAAGTAAAACCGGAAAACCCTTGAAATTCATCAGATATGGTGCGCTAAGCAACCATAACTTGTGCCACCTCCATGCACTGCTAAGACTAACACCCAGGACATCAAAGATGACATCACAAATGTAATGTGTTATAAAACAGAAAGCCTTTTTTCTCACAGAAATGGCAAGCACACTTGAATGGTTAGAGGAGAACTTCCCAAAAGAAGAAATGAGCGGCAATAACATCTCCAATGGTATACAACAGATATTTTAATGTAAACAAATAATGTATTTTGGACACACCTTACTAAAAGGATAATTTCTATTTTTCTTACAGTACATAGTTTTCATGAAGAAACCACGCCCCAGTTTAATTATACCTAGGCTTTCCTGTTCTCAGTGAAATCCGATAAACACCGGAATAACACCCGGAAGAAAAAGTGCCTCCTAGGTTTAAACTGAAAAACACTGTTTCCCCTATCCTATTGGTGCATTAGTGTAAACAGGAATGGGACAAAGTTTGGTGGTGAAGGGCTGGCTGGAGAGGGGGCTTGGCAGGCAATAGGAAAATGGCCCTAATCCCCCTTGTATGCTTGTTTGCTTTCTCCGATTGCTTCCCCTCATGTCCCCTAACCCTATTAAAAAAAACTGCATATTCACTGTTACATTGTTTTCTTTGTAAGACAAAATATTTGTATTTGTATGTGTTCAGAGCTATTTTGAGGAATTATAGACACATTTTTCCATTTTTGTGGTTGCCGATTCACGTCTTAAAATTGGCTAAAGTTCCTCAAAATACCAGTGACAAATATTTGTATTTACAAAAAAAATGTTAACATGGAGGAAGTGTATCTTTCTGGAGGAGATAACCTCCCGACCTCAGGTGGCTCTCTATAGCACCCGCACACAGTGGCCCATCAGAAGCTGCAGACCCATCAATTGCTCCTCAGCACTTTCTTTCTTCAAGGAGAGTTTTTAAATTAGGAACAATTTTTGAATGATGGCTCATTTAATGAGTTTCCTTTGCAACATTCTGTTATGGGATCCCCTGATATTTCCACACCGGGCAAACAGTTTACACCTGTTCACCCCCTCCAGTCGAGCCTCAGGGGGTACATTAATGAGAATCCATTCTTATTTTGTAGTGAGGAGCACTTGATAAACAGTTATTATGCACTTGGAGTTTATTTCATTGACAGTCAAAATTATCCTTGTGCCCACCAAAGTGAGTGCTCTCAGGCAAAATCCTTTTATCACTATGCCTTATCTGCTCAAGTTAGAAGTCTCTACAATGCGGAGAGGTCATTTTCACAAATTAAAGTCTTCATGGTTAGAAAAGAAAGGGCAAGAAAGAGCAAAGAGTCCCAGAAAAAGAATTGCATGATTTACTACAATAATTTTGACTTGCAGAAATGTTAGATATTACTAAATTAACACATTCATCTTTATTCTCCTGAAAGTGTCCATAATATCATGCTCTGGGAGACATTACCCTACTGATGCACACAATGAAACAATAACAGAATATGTGCATCTTTACACTGGAAAAAACAGAGGGGCAAACGGGAAAACACTGATAAACACATACTCTGAAAATCTTTTAAAACAATGGAAAAACACCCCCGGAAGTAATATAACATAAACCCCTAAAACAGGAAACCCTAATTATAATACAAACAGTGCATCCATTTAAAGCTATAATATGATATGATATGATATTATATGGTATATTTTATTTATATTGCGCCCATACACAAGTGTTTCGGGGCACGACGAGGCATGGGAGGGGTACAAGTGAGGACAAAAACAATGATCTTACTAGGGCCAGTGACATTGAAAACACACATGTGCAGGGGAGAGGGAAGGGGGAAAGTGCAAGGGGAAGGGGGGAGTGGAAAGTGCTGAACACATTATGATCTAAGCAACAACAGGGAGTGCGGCCAGCTGGTGGCACAAGTGCAATAATAGCAGGCAGACAAACGGTGTCTAATAAGTGAAGGAAGGGGACTATAGGGTTGCAGATACAGACCCAAGTGCAAGGGTTGCCAGAAGGCAGTGAGGGCATGCGGCTGAGTGGCCAGGGATCTGGGCCAAAAATTAGAGGTTAGCCAAGTGCCAAGTACCGAAACAGATAGAGGCACCAGAAGGCCTTGTGGACAATGCAAAGGGTCTTGAACTTAATCCTTGCAGCCACTGGGAGCCAATGGTGAGATTTCAGGGCTGGAGAGATATGATCCCAGGACTCTAGGCCAAGGACAAGTCTCGCAGTCCTGTTCTGGATGAGTAGCAGAGGGCAGAGAGTGGTAGCAGGAAGATTTAGAAAGAGGCTGTTGCAGTAGTCCAGTCTGGAGAGGACCAGAGCACTAGAGACAGTGAGTTTCTGGGGGAAGGAGAGTAAAATGAGAATACTTCTGAGGAGGTGAGTTGGTAGTTTGACTTCTTAGAGATGTCAGAGATGTGTGGAGAAAAGGAGAGTGTGGAGTCGAAGATGACTCAGAGGTTCTTTGCCTCACAGGTGTAGCAGGGAGTGGTCCAAGGGAGGCCGGCCGGAGAGTGACAGGAAAGGAAGGAGCAGGAGTACCGAGAGGATTTCAGTTTTACTGGCATTAAGGCAGAGGTAATTGGTGGCACACCACTCCTGGATTGCAGACAGTCAATCAGAGATGAGAGAGAGAGAGAGAAGAAGTGGCAGAGGGGAGCCTGAAAACGAGCTGAGTGTCATCCGCATAGCACTGAAAATTGGAGTAGAGAGGAGCAATGCAGTGGGCAAGGGGTGCCAGGTATTGGTTGAAAAGGCAGGGAGAGAGGTTAGACCCCTGGGAAACACCACAAGTGGAGAGTGAGATAGAGGAGAGGAAGGACCCAAGTTCAGGGCTCAAGTCGAGGGTACAGGTGGGTGGACAGAGTCTATCCAATTTTTTCAGAGGGTGGTCTCAGTCCCCCACCCCCAGCTAAAATGAGAAACATTGAATGTCCTCTTTGAATTCATGAACTAAAGCCAACCTCAAGGATCAAACCACAGTCGTCAGGTTTGCATGCCAAACTCTTCACCACTGCACTATATAACCTGATTAAAAATAACAAACAACTAAAGGTAAAATGTCCCGTTCCGGTACTGCAAGTTGCAGGGAAAATATTTGTATTGGTTCTTGGAGTTTAAAACATGCACACCTTTTGACATTTTCAAAAACATTATTAGAAGAAAATATCCTCTCTTGGTTTTGTCTGTGTTGTTTTTATGAAAGGCAAATGCCATTCGTCATGTTTGGGTGGTTATGCAAAGCCAATTTAATGAAATGTGCATATTTCACCTCAATATGCTAATTTCTGGTGATGTTACACCCCATTGCGTTTGTTGATGAGTACCCCCACTTTAATTTTTAGGACTTGACCCCTGACCAAGTTGGACCTGGGAGGCATGGTAAGAGAGGAAGGAGGTCAGCCAGGTCAGGGCCTAATCAGCGATACCCAGGTTATCACAGAGGCAGTTGGGCAGGATGGCCTGGTTGACCGTGTCAAAGGTAGAAGAGAGATTGAGTAGGATGAGGGAACTTTGAATCAAGGTTGGAGAGCAGGTCTTCATGGATGTTCAGTAGAGCAGTTTCTGTGCTTCTGGCTGCTTTGAAGCCAGACTGATGGTCATGGAGACAGCCAACAGAATCAGTTTGAAGATTAAGCTGGCAGATGGCCAGCTTTTCTAGGAGTTTGCCCAGGAAAGGCATGATGGTGATTGGGCTATAGTTAGCTAGGCAGGAGGGGTCGGCTGTGGGTTTCTTGAGCAGAGGATGCACAAGAGAGTGCTTCAGAGGGGAGGGGAAGGCTACAGAGGTGAAGGAGTGGTTGCAGAAATCAGCAAGGGCAAGAGTGAGGGTGCCAATATGGTCCTTAATGGTTTTGGACAAACAGGGAAGAACCGGTTTTGAGGAGCCTTTCATAGATCAGACTTGTCTGAAATCTCATCAGGGGAGAACAGAGGAAAGGAAGAGAAAGAGCAAGGAGAAGCGGCTTCCGGGGGTCCGCAGGTAGAGGGAGAAGAGGCAAGAGGGGGAGAGGATGAGAGGGTGGACAGGATGTCCTAGATTTTAAAGATGAAATGAGAGACCACGGCCATGCAGTGGATCTGGGAGGGGACAGGAGAAGTAGAGACTGCAACAGGATTGGCCAGCTCCTTGCAGATTTTAACGTGTTCGGCCAAGTTGTTAGATGTCGCAAAGATGCAGGCTTGGATGTGGTCTCTCTTTTTAATGCGGAGAGAAAGCCGGTATTGCCTTTGGAGCAGGCGACAAGCCAGTTTGTCAGAGTGTATGCAAGATGCCTGCCATTTCCTCTCAACAACCCTACACTTGCGTTTAAGGGTGAGTAGGTCAGAGTTGTACCAAGAGTTGCACTTGGCTTTGTGCTTCAAGCGAATCCTCATAACAGGGGCAAGAACATTGAGAGTATCCGAGATAGCATAGTGGAGCTTGGCAAGGGCGGTGTCAGGATGAGAGTCAGCCAGAGGTGGAGGAGGGGAGGGAAAGTGGCAGAGAAAGCCTCAACTGACACATGCTGAAAGGGCCAGATGGCCTACAATGTAGATGGCAGTGCTGGAGTAGGCTTGGCTTGTGGGGTAGAGAGGGAGAAATCAGAGGAAAGGAGAAAGTGATTGCTCCAGGAGAGAGGAGTGGTGAGAGGGTTACAGAGAGGGATGTCACAGGAGATGAGAGCATCCAGCGTGTGCCCAGCAGAGTGAGTCGAGCCAGAATGAAGAATAAAAAGAGAGAGAGAGTTGCATAGGTCACGAAAGAGTACAGAAGAGGGACAGGAAGCATCCAGGTGGATATTGAGGTCTCCAAGGAGGAGAAGTTGAGTGGTTGAGGCTAGGAGGGAGGAGGAGAGGTCAGCCAACTCAGAGAGGAAGGAGGTAGCCTGACCAGGTGGCCAATAGATAGTAGCAATGGTGAGAGAGTGGACGGTAGAGATAGAAATCTTACAGACAAGGCATTCAAAGGAGGAGTAGGCCTGCATAGGAATCACAGAGGCAGGAATCCACTCTGGGAAGGTCAAGGATACACCCCCACCAGAACGGTTGGGTCTGGGCACAGAGAGGATCTTGTAGCCAGCAGGGAGGGGAGAGCTAAAACTCATGACAGAGATGGCCGTGAACTATGTCTCGGTGAGACCGAGGAAATCGAGGTTGAGTTCTTTCAGGAGACTGCAGATGTCAGAGGAGTGTTTGACAGCTGAGCGGGAGTTGAGAGTGGCAAAATGGAGAAGATTGCCAGCCTTGAAAGACTTCTGGGGAGGGGAACAAATCAGAGTTACTCCCTGCGGAGGTGTAAAAGGAACCCGAGGGGGGCTGAGGATGAAGGAGGAGAGGGGGAGGTAGCCAGGTAGGAGGTAGGGATGGGAGGCAATGAATCCAGAGAGGAGAGAGAGGGCACAGCAGGAGAGGAAGGACGTTGATGAGGTGCAGGAACCCTCTATCATTGAGGAGAAGGCTTGCTTGAGGGCCTTGGACCAGGGCGGTGCCATTCAGGTAGGCATTAATGATTACCTAAGAGGAGTGGAAGGGGTCCAGGAGGGTCTCAAACTGGGTGCAACCATTAATGGCAGAAGGGGAGAAAGGAGAGAGCACAGAGACCATGTGAGAAGTCCGGAGATCATGTGATGGAATTACAAAGAGGATGTCGGTGGGGGTTTGCCTGGAGGAAGAACGGGTGTAGGTGTCAGCGATAGGGAGACCATAGTGTGAGGTCAAGATATCCTTTCTGAACTTCTTCCTGCAAGACTTAGTGAGAAGGGATGGATAATCAATGGAGAAGCAGTTAGAGAAGATGAGAGAAACAGAGAGTGCCATAGTTGATGTGGAGGAGGGTGAAGAGGAGAGAGGGGGGAGAGAAGGGAGTGAGCAGAGAGCGGAGGGGACAGGAGAGTGGGGAACAAGACAGGAACAGCAGGACAGAGAAGCACAATGGTGTCACTTGGACCCAACAAGAAAAACATCTAGTACAGCCACAAGGGCACAGCAAATTTCAAATTGGCAACAAAGGTGGACACAGTACAGCCACCAAGGGCAGGCTAAATTTGATTTTGCAGAAGTGATGGAAAAAGACTACAGTCACAGGCAGAAGGAGTGAAAAGTCTGGGAGAGGAGGAGAAGATGGTAAATTCTTGGGGTAGGAGCAAATTTGAGGTAGAGCCAACTAACCCATGGTTTTTGAGGTGTGAGTGTTCACTAGTTCAGTCTCCAACAGGGAGTGCTGGAGTGCCAGTCCCATTTAGCTGGTGAGGGGTATAGGAGTACCTCCCAGGATGACCAGGCAGAGGACAGGAAGCATAAAGGGCCTTAGAAAGTGGGTCTTTGAATTAGGGGGCCAGCTAAAGCCTGCTGGTCCCCAATAGAAGCCGCGAGGAGAAGGCCAGAGGACAAGGCCTGCACTCCTCTTTGCAGCTCCGCTGCGAGTGCCTCCATCAGCTGTGCTCGATCAGCTGTCTGCCGACTACAATCTCCATTTCGGAGCCCCAGCTGATCCAGCGCGTCTCGCGCATATTGCAAAGGCCTCCACCATGGAAGGCATGATCACCGCCCACAATGCTTTCAGAAAAGCATCTTTCGAATCTCCCGCCGAATCGATGCCGCTTCCCGCCCGCAGCCCGCAGCCTGATACGGCTTCCCGCCCTGCCGGCTCCACCCCCCCCACCATAAAGGGAGACGGGGCTCACCGCCAGGCGAAGCCGCGAGGAGAAGGCCAGAGGACAAGGCCTGCACTCCTCTTTGCAGCTCCGCTGCGAGTGCCTCCATCAGCTGTGCTCGATCAGCTGTCTGCCGACTACAATCTCCATTTCCGAGCCCCAGCTGATCCAGCGCGTCTCGCGCATATTGCAAAGGCCTCCACCATGGAAGGCATGATCACCGCCCACAATGCTTTCAGGAAAGCATCTTTCGAATCTCCCGCCGAATCGATGCCGCTTCCCGCCCGCAGCCCGCAGCCTGATACGGCTTCCCGCCCTGCCGGCTCCACCCCCCCCACCATAAAGGGAGATGGGGCTCACCGCCAGGCGAAGCCGCGAGGAGAAGGCCAGAGGACAAGGCCTGCACTCCTCTTTGCAGCTCCGCTGCAAGTGCCTCCGTCAGCTGTGCTCGATCAGCTGTCTGCCGACTACAATCTCCATTTCGGAGCCCCAGCTGATCCAGCGCGTCTCGCGCATATTGCAAAGGCCTCCACCATGGAAGGCATGATCACCGCCCACAATGCTTTCAGGAAAGCATCTTTCGAATCTCCGGCCGAATCGATGCCGCTTCCCGCCCGCAGCCCGCAGCCTGATACGGCTTCCCGCCCTGCCGGCTCCACCCCCCCCACCATAAAGGGAGACGGGGCTCACCGCCAGGCAAAGCCGCGAGGAGAAGGCCAGAGGACAAGGCCTGCACTCCTCTTTGAAGCTCTTCGCTGCTCGTCTGCTATCTGCCACGATACCATGCAACGTCACAGAGGTAAGGAGCTTGCCCACTGCCTCCTCCTACACCAAGACTTGGCCACCAGGAGCTCCAGACTACGTGCTCACACTATAGAGCCCACCATCAGCTACAATCCCCTTCCCACAAACATCCGCAATGCGCGGCTATGCTCCCGTATCTCGCAACCCACCCCACCCACCTACATGGCCATACTCAGACGGTTAACCACAACCACAAAGCCTAAAGCCTTCTCAACTACCCCCAATACAGCAGCAAATGATACACTTCACCCCACCCCTAATAGTACCACCTCTACCCGCAATTTCTCCCCATCCGTGCCCACCACCACTGAAACTGTGCCCCCCAGTACAAAATGTGTGATATGCAATTCTTCTACCCCCATTGTGAATGCTATTGTGCCAAATGTGATCTCACCTGTGCCCACCACCACTGAAACTGCGCCCCCCAGTGCAAAATGTGTGATATGCAATTCTTCTACCCCCATTGTGAATGCTATTGTGCCAAATGTGATCTCACCTGTGCCCACCACCACTGAAACTGCGCCCCCCAGTGTAAAATGTGTGATATGCAATTCTTCTACCCCCATTGTGAATGCTACTGTGCCAAATGTGATCTCACCTGTGCCCACCACCACTGAAACTGCGCCCCCCAGTGCAAAATGTGTGATATGCAATTCTTCTACCCCCATTGTGAATGCTGTTGTGCCAAATGTGATCTCACCTGTGCCCACCACCACTGAAACTGCGCCCCCCAGTGCAAAATGTGTGATATGCAATTCTTCTACCCCCATTGTGAATGCTATTGTGCCAAATGTGATCTCACCTGTGCCCACCACCACTGAAACTGCGCCCCCCAGTGCAAAATGTGTGATATGCAATTCTTCTACCCCCATTGTGAATGCTATTGTGCCAAATGTGATCTCACCTGTGCCCACCACCACTGAAACTGCGCCCCCCAGTGCAAAATGTGTGATATGCAATTCTTGTACCCCCATTGTGAATGCTATTGTGCCAAATGTGATCTCACCTGTGCCCACCACCACTGAAACTGCGCCCCCCAGTGCAAAATGTGTGATATGCAATTCTTCTACCCCCATTGTGAATGCTATTGTGCCAAATGTGATCTCACCTGTGCCCACCACCACTGAAACTGCGCCCCCCAGTGCAAAATGTGTGATATGCAATTCCTCTACTGCCGCCCACCACAACATCACCGGAGCCCCCAACTCCACACCGACCATGCCCATCACCTCACCCTCTCCTCGCACAGACCCCTCCCTAGTCGTAACAGAACCCCACCTCAAATGCACCATGATCAATGCCAGATCCATCAGCGCCCACGCTCTAGACATCCACGACCTCATAACCACCCATGACCTTGACCTGCTCATGATATCTGAAACCTGGCTACACGAGGCCTCTGGCCCTGCGCTCTCCCTGGCACTCCCTTCTGGCTACTCCATCACCAGACAGGATTGCCCCTCTAAAGGTGGAGGTGTCGCAATCATCGCTAAGGACTGCTATAGTATTAGAAAGGTAGAAAAATCCCTACACAACAACAACGACTACCTCCAAGTCAAAATTATCCTCTCCCCCCAACTGTACCATTACCGCTCATATTGTCTATCGCCCTCCTGGCCCAACAGGAGACTTCCAAGCCTCCCTCATCCATCTTCTATCTGACAACCTCAAAAAACATTCGAAAGCCATTCTCCTTGGGGACGTCAACCTAGGCCTCCAGGATAAAAAGGACCTAGCAGCCAAATCCTTTGACTCAGCCCTAACAACACTAGGCTATAAGAACACCATCTTTAGCCCAACGCACACTCAGGGCAGAACACTCGACTGGATTGCTCAGCACAACTGCCCACTCATCATCACTGGAAACACTCCTACCCCATGGTCTGACCACCATATCATCACATTTAGCATCCTCACCACTAGCTCCTCTTCCCCGCCACTCCAACCCCTACCACCTTGCCTCACAAGAAGCTCCCGCCAGCTCACTAAGGAAAGACTACTGCCCTTCCTCCAAGGCCCAGCCTTCAGACCAACTTTTTCCACAGACCCAGAAACTCTTGCATCAACCTACGATGCTGCCATCAACGCAGCTATCAACTCCATTGCCCCACTAAAACCCCGTAAATACAAACCCACCACCCACTCTAACTCCTGGTTCACCCCAGACTTGCTTGCACTCCGTAACAAGAAAAAGGCAGCACTTACTCAGTGGCAAACTTCCCACACTGACAAAGACAAGCTGATCTTTAAAGCCTGCTCTACGGAGTACAAAAAAGCTATCACCCAGGCAAAATCCAAATCTTTTGAATCCAGAATTTCGGAAGCCCAATCCAGCACAAAAGAAATCTTTGCAATTTTTAGGGAGCTAGAGACTCCTACTGCCACCCCCCAGAACTTCACCAAAGACAAAGCCTGGTGCGACGAAATTCAAACGGCAATGCTAACAAAACTTAGCCGCCTCCAAAGCAAAATACTAGCTACCAAACAAGCCCTGCCCAATACTCATATCCCTGCCCCACCACCAGCCCAAGACCCTCCCCAACCCTTCTCCTTCAAATCCATACAGGAAAAGGACATCATTAACATAATGAAGAACATCAAAGCATCCAACTGTAAAGGTGATGCCTGCCCAGCCACTCTCATCAAGGACTGCACGGAAGCGCTTGCTCCCTTCCTGACAGCATTTGTTAATGCCTCCTTCGCAACAGGGAAAGTCCCCACCTCCCTCAAGGAAGCATGGGTCCGCCCCCTCTTAAAAAAACCAAATCTCAACCCCACCCCCCCCAACAACTATAGACCCATCACCACTGTCCCTTTCCTCCTCAAAATACTGGACAAAGCAGCCTATCTGCAGGTTCAGCACTTCATCGAAGAAAACAAACTCCTGGGACTCCGTCAATCTGGCTTCCGCCCTAGACATGGGACTGAAACCGCCCTACTTGACCTGAAAAACCAAATGGACGATGCCAGAGACATGGGCAAACCAGCTCTTCTCCTACTCCTTGACTTATCTGCAGCGTTCGATCTCGTAGATCATGACGTCCTTTGCCATCATCTCTCCTCCACTGCCAAGTTCTCCCCTGACGCCACAGCATGGATCACATCCTTCCTACAAGACAGAACCATGCAAGTATTTTCCGATCTAGCCTCTGCCTCACCCACTATCATACTCTTTGGCGTGCCCCAAGGCTCATGCCTCTCCCCCACACTCTACAACATCTTCACACGACCCCTCTTCCGCATCCTCGACGCTATGGGTATATCCTACACTAACTACGCGGACGATACCCAGATCCTCCTTACCCTCACAGGCAACTACGACACTGACTCCATGAACCTTAACAACCTCTACAACACCATCCAAGCCTGGATGGCAGACAATGGACTATGCCTCAACTCTGACAAGACAGAACTCCTATTGGTAGGTTCCCCCGAAACGCTAAAAAAACTTGACTCCCAATTCAGTCACTTCACCATCGACACCATCAAAATACCTGTTTCAGACTCAGTCAAAACTCTTGGAGTCTATCTAGACTCCAACCTTTCCATGGACAGACAAGTCAACGCCATTGCCTCCTCAGCCGCATATCATGCTAAATTGATCAACGCAGTCAGGCCTTTCCTCTCCAAAGAGAACTGCACAAACATAGCCAGAGCCATCACCGGCTCCAGGCTAGACTACTGCAACATACTCTTCCTAGGAACCTCAAAAAGAAATTTGGAGAGGCTACAAGTCATCCAGAATAGTGCTCTCCGAGCAGCCCAAGGTATTGCCAAAAGGGACCACATCTCGGAAGCCAGAAAACTAGCCCACTGGCTCCCAATAAAGGAGAGAATAATTTTCAAAGCGCTCACACTGACACACAAATGCATCCATCTCACTGCCCCTGACTACCTCTCACAAAGAATCCACTCCGTCGCCTCTAAAAGACCAACAAGATCACCCTACACCAACGTGCTCTCTGTGCCACTAGTAAAAAGATCCAGAGCAGGTGGATCCAGCTTCCCTTATCTCGCACCCACTCACTGGAATGCCTTACCTCCCACCATCCGCAGTGAGCCTTCCCTCCTAGCCTTCCGCAAAGCACTGAAAACCACCCTCTTCTAATAAGTTCCCTCGCAGCAGCATGAACACCAACCATAGGACCCACTGCTTAAATTGTATTGACCAACCGCATAATCTGTAATGATAACCTTGCTTTTTCCTATCTGTAATATGCCTCTTACTGATACCATGCCTGTAACTAAGCTCATGAAAGTAACAGCGCCTCAATGCCTCTGGGCTGCTTGCGCGCTATACAAATTTAAATAAATAAATAAATAAATAGGCCACATTAGCTACACCAAGGCGCAATCAGCATGCAGGGAGTCAGAAACAAACAATCAGGTAGCCTTTGTAGGTAGAAAAAAGCTGGTGGCCATCTAGGAAATTGCATGAGATGGCATGAAAAGGCACAAAAGAATTATGAGTACCCAGCCCACAAGGCCTCAAGATCAATGCGCACAAAGTAAACAAAGTGGGGAAACGCAGCGAACTACGCCTTCAACCAAAATCAGCCAAATTACTTCCATCCGAGTTACTAAATTGCACCCATGGCAAAGTAGTATATTTGCCATTAGATCTACAAGAAAATGTACAAACTCTAGGAGTACAACGGCCAATAGATCAAACTTTGATTGTACTAGTTAATGGTGGGCCAACAAAAGACAAAAATAAATTGACAACAACTATCAACTTAAACAAAGTTAGACAAGCCCCACAATATCTAAAAGAAAACAATGAATACTACAAAGATATAAACATAGGGTAAACCTTAAGAGAAACCACCCAAACTATTCAGGACTCACCAGCAACTGGCCAATTTGAACGTGTACCTCCTGTTACTACAGCCAACATTTTAGACCAGTATACAATTCGCCCACTAGACTCCAAAGACACAAATGACGAATCATTAGAAACATATCAAATGCATCAAGTCAAAGGATCCCCAATAACCATATGGGGAAAAGGTGTGGAAACACAGTTTTTTCCTCTACTGTTTCTACAGGAAAAGGAGTAAGATATGATGAAAGGTCAGCGCAAATTAGCCCATCAGAATATCGCTCTTTAAGAATGTATTCTGAAGACCCCAGATTCAGACAAAATCTCAAATACTTTTCCACCTCCTCTTTGAAAGTGAACTAACAACTCAATGCTATGGAGTTGCACACACATTAATAACAGGCTCGAACTTTTTAAACATATCCGCTACCCAACTGCTTAAAAAAATCAAAGACAAAGATGAAGTTTTGCTGTCAAGTATCACAAATCTCTTGGCAAACATGCGTGGTAAAAAAGAATACTGGTTCCGATGTCACACTGATGTACGTTGCATGCTAAAGACCCTTAGCCCACCCACATGGTTTGTTACTTTAAGTTGTGCAGAGTACGTATGGGATGACATGCACGACTTCTTATGCACTGCAAACCAAAATAAAGATGGAATAGATTTAAATACACCAGGAGAACTCTGTTTTCTTGACCATGTAAATGTATCAACGTACTTTCACCATTGCTTCATTGCCATGCTGCATTTTATCTGCAATAAACTACCTCTCTGCTCAAAGAAGTGCAACACTTCTTTTGGAGAAAACAATATCAATCCAGAGGAGCACCACACATCCACATGCTTTTGTTGATAAAGGATGCTCCTAAATTTGGCCATGATAGTGACACCACTGTTTTACAGTTTATTGAAAAATACATCACCTATGACATCCCTTCAGAAAACACAGATAGTGACCTAGATGCACAAGTCTTACGCTTCCAAAAACATACGTGTGGCAAATACTGCCGACATAGATATAAAACAAAGGCAAATATCATACCAAATTTCACTTTGGCTTCCCTAGACCAGTTTGCAAAAAAAGTAAATAGCTTGATGTCCTCTGTTAGACACAGCATAAAAGGCAAATCCCCTAAAAATAAATACAACATTAAAAGGGACGAAGCGTTCAAGTACATCAATGATAACAACACAATCATTTCCCTCTTGTGGAATGCAAACATAGACATACAATACATTGCAGACAATTCCACTGCAGTTGCAATACATGTCACAACCCATCTCACCAAAGCAGAGAAACAGAGATAAAAGACCTCTGGGATGACATATCACCTGGCAAAACACTAGCTCAAAAATTGTACTGCTTCAGTATAAAAATGGTCTTTCATAGAGAATGCAGGTGCTATGAAGCTGCAGACCTTTTAACAGGCACAGCCTTATATGGCAAGCCTAAACATATTGTGCCTCATCACGACTTCGGCGGTAACCCTTAAATCCAGCCGTAGCGCTATTACCGCCGGATTTAAGGGTCCGCCGAATCAGGGCTTCGGCGGATTTCGCCCCAGCTCTGAGCTGGGGGGAAATCCGCCGAAAATTTGCGCTATTACCACCGGCGGGAAATCCGCCGGCGGCATTAGCGTGAAGATTCCCCATTGAGCCCAATGGGGAATGGGGCATTCCCGAATGGGCTCAGTGGGGAATGGGGACTTACATTACCGCCGAACTCGTGATCCGGCGCTAATAGCGTCGGGGAGTTCGGCAGTGGGGCTAATACCGCCCGCGCTAATAGCGTTACCGTTACCGCCCAAGTCATGATGAGGCCCATTGTCTGGTTGAACCTTGCACCAGCTTCATCCTGTAAAAGAGTACTAAAATCCTACCAAGTGATAGAACTCAAATGATCCAAACAGCCAGGACATTTGAGAAAACGATTGAATTGACACGTACTACCCAAACAGAAGTACTGCTTTTGAAAAAAATGTGTCTGTACAACATTGCCCAAAACTACACTTACAAAAACAATGTCACCCCAAATGACACAACTGGCAAATATTCAGTCTCAACCTGTGAAGGAAGCCTAGTGAAACTCACCATACCCAGTCTAATTAATCATATAAAGTTATCATTTAAATCTCCACAACATAGAGATCTGTATTAACAGTGCCCTACTCCAACTTTTTAAAACCCTGGAGAAAAGAAAAAGATGTATTAGGTGACTATGCCTCATTTGAAGCTACATTCAAAGCAAAGGAAATCAGTTTAACAAATGACAAATTTCAAACAATACAAACCGATGTTGGCCAATGAATGCCAATAAGAGGAAGAAATTGAAGCTGAACTTGAAAAGACACTCCTGAGGGCAGTCAACCTTCCCTTACAGGAAGCCAAGAACCATTTGGAGAACCACTCATTCTAAAAGAAGCAGAAATAGCCATGACTGAGATAGAAAATACCATGTATCAATATAAACAATCTGAGGAAGGCTTGTCAGTACTGGAATCACAGCTGAATGAGGAACAACTCACCATTTATCTAGAAGTCACTCAAGAAATTGAACATGCCTTTTAAACATGAAATGAAAACGTGTAGCTGTGAAAATTATAAACCTCTGCTCCTGAATGTAAGCAGTGAAGCTGGTTCTGGGAAACATTCTTAATTAAAATAATCGGCAAATGTCTACAAAACTTAACAAACAACAACCTTTCAGCCATAGTAACAGCCTCCACAGGTTTACCTGCCTACAACATAGGAGGTGTAACTTTACACCGACTACTACTCCTCCCCGTAGAACACCCAAACAAATTAGAATACTACAAATTATCGGCAGAAGCTGATACTGAAGTATGCTGAATTCTAAAAAAAATGACAGCTACTCCTGATAGATGAAGTAAGCATGGTTTCCAACCTCATGTTGGCTTTAATACATCTCAGAATGCAAGAAGTCCTAAAAACCAACTACAAAGAACTGTTTGGAGGAAAACATGTTATTGTTTTTGGAGACCTCCGTCAGTTATCACCAGTGAAAGGCAAATCTATTTTCAAAACATTAGAACACAAACAATGCTGAATTACCCTCGGCAGCATTGGAAAAGTAAATCTCTGGCAAAACTTTCACTACAGAGAACTACCTCAAAACATGTGCCAGTCTGAAGACCTCACCTATGCTAACATTTCAAAAAGCATTAGTACTGGTCTTCTTACTAAAGATTCAAAATTCATCTTAAATAGTAGACTAATCCATGAGCTATATGGAGGAAGCACATCTGCTCCTGATGTAATGGAAAAATTAACTCAACACAATCTAAAATATATGTCCTTAATGCCAACCCTTGCAAGCTGTAGTCAATTCAATGAGACAATGTTGAAAAACGAAATGCAACTCATACTGCATATCAGCTCCACAGACAAACTAGAAGTATGCAGCATGACACTTCCCATGTGTCAACAAGCAACAGAAAGACTAACTAGCTTAGAAAATTGTATCGCTTTTAAACATATGTTTATTGAATGTCAACATGTCAAACCCTTTTGGATTTCTCTATGGACAATGATCAAACTGATCTTTAAAACACAGCAAGATTTTTTTTTGATTTTCTTATTATTGGAAGCTCTCTTCTACAAACTGTAATAGCCAATTAACATACAAAACATCTTTTTGATATATGCCTCATAGTTGCTTTGCAAACTATCACTTCCAACTGGAAAAATCTGCAACATGCTCATTACAAGTGATGGTGGAATAACATTTGTAATATTCACAGATTAGAAAATAGTATAGCGTCCACTCCTGCCCTACTATATAAACACAATTTAAAATGGAAACCATTTCTTGACTTTTTTTTAACTCAGATTAACACTAATCCTATTATTACATTTGCTCTTATTCCTTCCCCTGTCTCCCCCCTTTAATGTGTTCCATCCTGTCTGTCTTGTCGGTTATATGTATATTATATTATTACACTTTCAGTTTTGTTACCCCCCGCCCTATTTCTTTATATTAAAAAAATATGGCTTGGTTAAAACATTCTAGTTACACATGCCAGATGTTGTTCTAAATCACGTGCTCTGCTTTAAATAATTCTGTTAATATATCTGATTTATGCATTAGCATGTGTTTTCTGCATATCATCAGTAATAATTGAATATCTTGTATGTTAAATTCTCATATTAAAAACCTTTTAAAATAAACAAAAAATGTATCTCCAACACAGCTGTATTGGAGAAAATATTGACTTTGTGTATAAACTGCAGAGTAATTCTAAAGCGTAACCCTTACGTAGAACAAGGTTTAGTCAATTGAGCAATTGGTACAGTTGTTTGCTTCCAAACATATCCACATGACAACATTGCGTTTGTCAACATCCACTTTGAGAAACTTGCAGAAGGTAAATAAAATTGGATGGACAATAGCCTGTTTCCTTCTTGTGAAAGTCGGGTACATAAGCAAAGAGCAATTTTCTCTATCTCTTACATATACAGTCGCTATTAACAAATCACAATGACTAACCCTGGATCAAGCATTGATTGACATTGGTAGCACAGTCTTTAAAGAAGACATGAGTTACGTAGCACGTTCACGCCTGCGTACAATCAATGGTCTATTCCTAGTTACCTTTGATGCAAAGAAAGTCAACGCTGCCATTCCTTGCATCCTGGAACACAACAGGCTATGGGCACTATACAACCCCATCTAGATATGCACCCTTTACCTCAAAAAAAGAAACCTTTAAAAAGACAAGCAATACAAACAAAAACTATAGCAGATGTCCCAACAATACCACAAAAAAAACAAAGACCAACTCCTTTTGCATCAAACAATACAACCAAAAAACTGTCTAGTACAAAGTCAACTGCACGTCTATCAGAAAAGAAAGACCCAAATGTCTCTTCTCCTGAAAGATCTGCACGCCCATCAAATGATCCAGAAACAGAACTCTCTGCTCCAGCAATGCAGCAACACAACTGAAGTAAATTGTTATGCTAATGTGACGAATCTTCTCTTTCAATTGCCACCAATTGTTCACAGTTTCAAATTTTTTGGTTGCATTTTCTTATGAGTTCTTTTTTGTACGGATTCTTTGACTTATGTAAGGTGTCTTGGTCTTTTTATAGTAGTTTCTTTTGGTCCATTTTTTTATTGTATACATGTGTGTGGAGGAACTTTGGTTTTAACTGCCCCTTTTTTACTTCTTTGAATGCCATTAATGCCCCTTCATACTCTACTGCTTCTGATTCTTGTTTAAACAGGTCAGTTAGGGTCTTAGATATTTTTGGCATGTCTTGAGGGTTTATTCTCACTCAAGTTGACCCCCTGTTGACTTCGACTTTATGAAGCCATTTTTGGCGAGATCTCTGATTTGGTATTTTGAAAGTTATTATTAAGGGGTCATGGTTACTATAGCTCGATTTTCTCAATCACCAAGTTTTGGACCTTTGATAAGATGTTTCTTGTTACAAAGCAGTAGTCAAGGGTTGCATGGTAAATCCCATTTGACCATGTGGGCGCTGCCGGAGTATCTCCCCTGATGTTACCATTTAGGAAGTGCATGTTCTGTAGCTTCATTTCCTCCATCCATGCTTTTCCTCTATGCTTTTTCAGACATCTATTTTCTGGTCCTTTTTTGTCAAGTCGTCTTTTTTCCATGATGCAATTGGAGTTCAAATCGCCACAGAACACGATTCGCACATTAGGATGCTCTTCCATATTTTCATCAATCAAGTCCATTACGTTCTCTATAAAGGTCGTCCCTTCTTCTGTCTCAGGGTTCCAATATACATTTATGATGAGTAGAAGGTCATCTTTGTTTTTTTCAGATACTTTTTGTATTTTTATCATCTGTATGCATGGGTTTAAATTCTTTGATTGAATTGTTTCAAAGTTTCGGTCGTTTCTTTACCATTATCATCAACCCGGAGTATGGCCTTCCCCGTTTTCCCCCTTTCACAGGGTTGAAATAGATGGTATATCCGTCAAATAAGGGGGCTTCTTTGAACCAGGTTTCTTGATAACAAATTATATCTACCTCAAGAAACTTGGGCAAGAGGTTATTAAATAAATGGTTTGTGCCTCTTGTGTTCCAGCTCCCAAGTTTCCATTGTCTGTCTCCAAATTCTTTTGGCTCTTTTCTTTATTTTTGTGGGCTAGCACTGAGGCTAACAAGTTCCAAGAAGTACAATAGTTTTCTTCATCCTTTCCCAATGTTGTTTTACAGGTCTTTACCTTGGATTGTAATTTAAATTTTTTGTAGCACATTTTTCTCAAACCTGTGCTCATCATCATAATTAGACTTCCCTTGATCTTCTTTATCTGTGGTGAAAAAGCCAGTAATTGTTTATTTTTGGTGTTTAGTCTTGTTTTCTGTCCCATTTCTGAACTTCTGTTGTCACCTCTTCAGGCCCGCCTAGGGTCTCTCTCCTCTTTACTCTCAATGTTGTGATCTTTAGGCTTTTCAAGTCTTCTGTATCAAAGCCTAATGTGCTTCCTTTATCGTTGCTTTCAATCGTGAGGAGCTCATGATATGCAACATTGCTTATGTTGAAAAAGTGCATGGTGCTTGATCATCAAGTAGAATAACCTACTTACATGACCCTAAAGCTGACGAGACTTACAAGAAAAAAAGCAAATGCCAGAAAATACTGACATCCTCACCTCATAAAGAACAGACATTATAACAATTAAAATCTCATTTTGTGAATCATTTAATCAAATCAAAACATATGTAGTGCCTCAAATTATGAGCCAAAGGATTTCTTGAGATATGCCATTTTGAATATAAAAGAATCAGACAGAATATAAGGAAGATGTATAAACAAGAAAGGATTACAAAAACATAGACAATTCCTCATATATATTGCATCCATTGGGAAATTGTGTTTTAAAATCTAATATAGTTCTTGTCTCTTGTTGACGTAGCGAGAGTTTCCAATTACTCCTTATGGGAATATTGGGGATATTCAGCATTCCAAAAAACTTGTCAGTTCACTGTTATGTAATTCCTTACAATGTTTGGCCCTGGGGTACAATTGATCATTGTTCTGTATCGCACAAATATGTTGCAGAATGCATAACTTTAGTTTACCTGTTGTGATTCCCACATGCCATTTTTTTAAAGTACACATGAGTACATACACTACAAACTCAGTATTGCATATATATATACATATATAAATATATATATATATATATATATATATATATATATATATATATATATATTATTTGCAATACTGAGTTTATATTGTAGTGTATGTACTCATGTGATATATACAAAATAGAAAATATGGCCACATTCATTATGAATGTGTGCTCTCCAGTGGCATTGATGCCATATATTGAGGGCACAAGCCTCATGAAATGTATTTAGAGTGGAAACTAGGGCTACTATTGTGGCCAAAGGAATCATGAAATAATGTGGCAAATGAAACTGCTGGCTTATATTGTTTGCACATGCATAATGAAAGTATTTTACTGTAGCAGTGCTGGCTTATATGGTGGGCAAAGAAATGAAAGACATCATGAAAATTGTGCTAACATTGGTATTGCTGGCATAGAAATTGGGACAGAAAACCCCTATAACGATGGGTGCTGATGAAAACTAAATGTCTCTTCACCACGGTAATATATGGTAATCTTTATTTACAAAGCGCCTATAAACAGGCAAGTGTTTCAAAGCGCTGAAGGAGGATGGGAACAAAATCCTGAAACAATAATAATCTGCACAGGCAGAGTAAGTGCATATAATACATTTAACAGTTGAGACACAGCAAATACGCCTGAATGGTGACTCTGCAGTTTTAACAATTGCATTTTGGGGTGAAGACCAGGGAGAACAGACAGACGATCTTCTGGCATAGTGCATTCGGATCGTGCAAGTGCATAGACGGTCACAGAGAGGGGGTGGTCCAAATGCACCCAGTCGGTGGAGACTGGGTAAGTGCCGAGAAAGCCACTCTCTAGGGTAATTTCTCAAGTGCAGTAAGGGTGGGTGGAGTTAAGGGCCCTGAGGAAAGTCTGGGAGAGGACTGGCAGGGGTGCCCGAGACCTGTGAGACTCTGAAGTACACCAGGCCATCAGTCAGCAAGCTGTAGAGAAGAGGAGGGAGAGTGGGAAAGAACAGAGAGCTATGTTAGCAGGGTAGAGGGAGAGAGAAGGAAGAGGAGAATAGGAGAGTCTTGAGGAGTTTCCGGAACTTAAGAAGATCAGGCTCAAGACAGAGGGCGGCCTGGAGGCTGTTCCAGAGGGAGGCACCTAGTGAGGATAAGGATCTCCTTCCAAATCTCTGCTTGGAGAACTGGCTCGCTCAAAGAAGGTTGGAGGTAGATTAGTGGAGGGCTCGTGAAGGACAGTATTTAGGGAGGCAGCATTGCAGGTAGGTAGGTCCCAGGCCCCAGAAAGCCTTGTGGACAATTATCAGGATTAATCAGGTGAGTACAAAGGCAGCGAATATGCCAAGGGAAATGTGCACAAATTCGCACAGTGAATAACCTTGAATCAAACAACGTGCACTCAAGAACCACGACTCATATATACTAAAACCCAGGAGTGCAGATAGAGTGAAACAAAAATACCAATATATGAAAAGGGATGTGGGGTAAGCATTTAGAACCTCCTTATGACTGAAAGGAAAGTCGGCAAACTCCTTACCCACTATGCTATTACAGATACTGACAGCACTAAGCCCACGTAGAGGGCAAGCAAGGACAGGATCTGTGTGCTGACACTCTGGAAGATACTGAATAAGGAACTTAAAAACAGTACTCACGAGAACCGGAAAGACCACTTGAATGTCACTAAACCCACGAACACAGTTGATCAAACAGGGACCCAGAAGGCTATAACAGCAATGGGTGGAGGATAACTAAATACCTAAGACCTAAGTCAAGGAGCAAGTAGGAATTGTGATTAAAGAAATAGTGAGGAAAACAAAAGGCATTCACACAGGGACTAGTTAACAACAGCACCCCCCACCTAGATAATCAAATGGGAAATAAATGCAGAAGTGCAACGGGAAACATGGAATGGATCCCAATAGAAAGTAAGGATCAGGAGCAGGGAAAATGATATCACAAAAGGAAACCTTTCCCACCCATCCAAGGAGAAAAGTCAGGAAGCTAAATCTAAAAAGGGAAAGACTAATGCATCAAGTTTTTCAGTAGCAAAGGACAGCATCAAGGAAACAGAAAACACAGGCAAATTGGGCTGCATCAAAGGGTAAAGCACAGAGAAAGGCTGCCTGCAGACAGAGGAAGACAGAAAGGGAAATCCAGAAAGCAGAAATCAATTAAGCACATGAATCCGAAATCCAGGGCGGAGGAACAAGGAACAGGAACTAGGAACTAGGGACAAAAGCTAGGAACAAGGAACAAGGGACCAGTCACAACAGGAACACTGCAACGATGACCAGCGCTGGACTGAAGCAAACTGAGGCTTTTAAAGCTGCTTAACGAGCACACCCCTCAGGTGTGCCGCCTGCTGCACCTGCAGCCACAGGTGTTGCCTATCCTCCACCCAACCTTGTCCTGCAAGGGAGGAGGTGAAGCAGTGAGCCAGGCATTCTGGGAAGCATAGTCATTTGATCAAAGTAGCATGCTGGCTGCCAAAAACCTGGAATGGATCCGGAAGGGAAGTAACTTGGAAAATAAGGTTTTAGCGCTCCCAATTCATCACAGCACTGTAGCATTAGGTTCGGAGGAAATGTCCAGTAGGGAATAAACCCCAAAACATGCCCCCAAGTGGGGGGAACGGGAGCGAAGGGAGCGAGTCGTGACAACAATGCAGAGGGTCTTGAACTTGATCCTTGCAGCCATGGGGCGTCAGTGAAGGGATTTCAGCACCGGAGAGATGCAGTCCATGGGCTTGAGGCCAAGGATATGTCTTGCAGTTCTGTTCTGGATGAGTTGCAGAGGGCGCAGGGTAGAAGCAGGGAGGTTGTAGAAGAGGCTATTGCAGTAGTATTGTCGAGAGAAAACCAGGGCTCTGAGACAGTGAGCCGCTGGGGGAAGGTGAGAAAAGGTAGAGTACCTCTGAGGAGGTGTAGCTGATAGACTTTTTATAGATGTCTGAAATGTGAGAGGAGAAGGAGAGAGTGGAGTCAAAGATGACCCCAAAGTTTTTTGCCTCGCAGGTGGGTGTGGGTGCAGGGCGAAGGGAGGCGGTGCAGAGTGAGAGTGGAAAAGCGGGAGCAGGGGTCCCAATGTGAACGATCTCAGTCTTACTGGCGTTGAGGCAGAGGTCGTTTGCAGCACACCATGACTGAATAACGGACATACAGTCAGGTATGAGCATGGAGGAGGAGATGGCTGAGGGTAGCCTGAAAGATAGTTGCATGTCGTCCATGTAGCAATGGAAGTTAGAGATGAAAGTGGCAATCACACATGCCAAGGCAGCCACATAGACGTTGAAGAACCAGGGGGATAGGTTATATCCCTAGGGAATGCCGCAGTTTGAGAGAGCGATAGTCGAGAGAAAGGCTCTGAGTTCCACCTGTGATGGGCGGTTGGAGAGAAAGGAGGTTAATCATGCCAGAGCCTGCCCTGTGATTCCAAGTGTGTCATGGAGATGTGTGGTCAGGATGTTGTGGTGAACCATGTCAAAGGCAGAGGAGTGGTCGAGGAGAGTGTGGACAGAGGGAGTGTTAGTACCAAGGTTTGAGAGCAAGTCTTCACGGGTGTTCAGGAGAGCAGTTTCCCTGCCTCTGGATGCTCTAAAGCCATACTGATGGTCGTGGAAGCAAACCGATAGATTCAATGTGGAGGGTCAGCTGAGAGATAGACAACTTCTACAGGAGTTTGCCCAGGAAAGGAGGATAGAGATAGTGCGGTAGTTTGCCAGAAAGGAGGGGTTGGCAGAGCATTTCTTGAGCAGAGGGTGCACAAGGGAGTGTTTAAGTGCAGTTGGGACAAATTCAAGTGGAAAAGGAGAGATTACAGAGATCCGCCAAGGAAGGGGCGAGGGAGTCAATATTGTCCTTAATGGTTTTGGAGGGGCAAGGGTCCACCTGTTTGGATGAAGCCTTCATAGACCAGACTTATCTAGAGACCGCATTGGGTGTGATGGTTGAGAGAGAGAAGAGAGAGGGAGTGGAGTGGTGCCAAGGCAGACTCCGCTATTGGTGTGTGCTCTGGTGTGGAAGAGAGGGACGAAAGGATGTCTTGGGTTTTTGTGATGCAACGTGCAGCCAGGACCGAGCAAAAGTCCTGTGTGGGTGTGATAGAAGAAGAGGCTGCTGCAGGAGTGGCCAATTCCTTACAGACGTGGAAAAGTTCGCCTGTGTAGCTTGATGGCATGGAGATGCGGGCTTGCATATAGACTCTTTTTTTGGAGCGGATGCAGTTAGTATTGCCTTGAAGGAGGCGCCAGGCCACTTTGTCAGAAGGTTTGCCTGACGAATTCCATTTCCGCTCAGCTGCCCCACATTTGCATTTAAGGTCAGCCAGGTCGGAGTCGTACCAAGAGTTGTCCTTTTGGGAAGGTTTCAGTCGGACCCTCAAGACAGCAGCAAGAGTGTTGAGAGTGTTGGTGATAGAAAGATTGTGAAAGACCACAAAATGAGGCTTACTACAAAGAAATGGAAACAGCCAGTCACGAGATTAAAGAACAATGTTTATTACAGTCATGACTGGGGTCTCAGCACCCCACGATGCATGCGTACAGACACTGTGTCAGGCGAGAGAGCCCCGAGCCACCAGAGATAGGTATATATATACAAAACAGAATCACATACGATACACGTGTGATAGGGTCCATAGGGTTCATGACCTTTCCACGCAGATGATATTACCAATGCAATGTTATTGCATTTTCCCCCGTCCTCCTACTGACAATTTACTGTCTGGGAGCAGGGCAAAACAGTGTGTGGGGGCATATTGTGTTCTCTGCTCTGGTACAGGGCAACATTTGCTGTATAGCTTATCTATGTTGCTCCTGGAGCCTAAGGTCAGACTGATCTAAAGCTTGGCAATAGGGTTTTCTCTAGAGGAGCACGGTTCAGATGCACATTATTATAATTAATGGTTCAGTGGAGAAAACATGGCCGAGACAGGCGGGCACCTAATTTATAGATTAGCTATGCTTCTTTAAGGACTTCAAGGTTCTACAGTGAAAGACAAACAACACGGTCAGCAGAATGTGCATTCCTGTCTTGTAAGTGTCTGAAAGTTCATGGCGCGGTCTTCTACTGTGTTCAGAGTGAAAAAGAAGAATGAGCAGGGAACTAAACATTGCATCCAAGATGGCGAATAAAACAAATGGCAACGTGTCCACCATTATTGTGGCAATAGGTTTGTAGCATGATGCGAATGTGCTTAGGCCAATATCCATACCATATAGGACACTAATCTAAATATATTTTTACAATTGAGGTTAGCGAGGGCTGTGTCAAGGTGCAAGTTAGCCACAGGAATTGGAGGAGGAGAGTAGGTGGAGGCAAAGGCAGCCACTGTCCCTTTTTTTATGGGTCTGGTGACTTTGAAGTCGAGTGGCCATGCAGGGTGTGCCGCTGCAAGAGAAGAGGAGAGCTTCAGGTGTGTTGAGAGAAGAGAGTGATCAGTCCAAGAGAGGTAGTGAGAGGGATAGAGAGAGGGATGTCAGTGGAGATGAGAGCATCCAAAGTGTGGCCTGCGGTGGAGCCAGAGTGGAGCCAGAGGGTAGGATAGAGAGAGAGTCGCAAAGGTTGCGGAAAGTACCTGAGGAGTCAGGACAGTCGAGATGGATGTTAAGATCACCCATCAGGAGAAGTTGAGAGGAGGAGGAGAGTAGAAAGGAGGCCACGTCAGCCCATTCCGAGAGGCCATATGCTACCATGATAAGAAAAGAGACACTGCAAAAGTCATTGGGCCTCATTACGACTTTGGCGGTAGCCATGCCCTTAATAAGGGCATGGCTGCCACCAAAACCGGGTCCGGGTTCCCTGAATGGGGAATTACTGGGCCATTCTGAGTTTGGAGGGCCCAGTAATTCCTCCTTCAGGGAACCCGGACCCGGACCTTCCTCATTCACATTTGAGCCCCCATAGGGCTCAATGGGAATGGGTGCAGGGAGCTAACAACGGGCCGATTACGACCGGTCTGTTGTTAGCTCCCTGGTTCCCTCGCGGGACCCGGTAAGGAAGCCTGGTAAAACCAGGCATCCTTACCGGGTCCCGCGAGGGAACCTCGTAATGAGGCGGAATGGGTTTAACGGGTCCGCCTCCATTTGCGGCACCCGTTAACCCATTTCGCCAGGGTCGTAATGAGGCCCATTATCTTTAGTGTGGGAAGTACTGAGCGCTATCTCTGGTTGTGCCAATCTAACAATAATTTTGTGGTGTACCACCTATCAAACAGTGATCGATGCAGCAAACATGTTTATGTATAGAATTTTATGTATATTTTCTGTGTCATTTGTATCGCGCAAACACCCAGCATCGAACAACTCAGTGTGAAATCCCTAAAAATAAATATACTGAAAAAGGCTCTTTAAAGTACTTTTAAAAAACAAGCCTACTAAGCCAATAGCCCTTTGAAAATGTACTGTGTTTCTGGGGGATGCCAATAAAATATACTTAAAATACATTCTCCATTATCCAATGTCAGCGCACACAGAAACAGTAACACTTATCTGAGAATGAGTCAACCAGTTTTTGCTAATTGGTTGCTGTCAGCATTCACTGGGTCAGGAACTTACTATTATTGTGTGTCACACATGTTGTCTACAAACCACCTCAGGCAGAATCATACCTATCGATTTCAGAAAATTGCCTCTGTTGGAAACCCCTGTCCCAGGATTTGGATAACTGTCTAGCATCTACAGAATGAAATTGGCATCACCCAGGCTCAAATGTATAAATATGATTTCTTAAATGTGTTCCTTATATTGTTTTCAAGAGATTTCATAGTGAGTTGTTTGGTTCAGAGTACAATTTTGATCAACACAAATGACATACAAAATTGAACATTTCATTAAGAATTCACTGTTATACTGCATCTCTCTCTGAGAGGTGCATACCAATAAATAATGGTTAGATTGGCCCAACAAGGGAACAGGCTCAGCATTTCCAGTGTATAATGTAGGCACAGGCATCATGAACATTTGCTATGCAATGGCAATGATGGCATATATTGTGGGCACATGGACCATGCAGGCATGTTCTACAGAGGCAATTATGGCGTATATGCTGGGCACAAGCATCATGAAAATGTGTTGTAAAATGCACCTGTGTGCGTGTGTTGGATTATTTCATGTCTCAACCCACAGAAATTATTGTAAATTGTATTGCTTTGTACCCAAGATTTTTGCAGGAACTGTGCTATAAAAAATAAAATGTCAACCACTTATTTTAAACATTTTCTCAAGGAAAAACTACCAGAATTCTGCCTTGATTGATTTGGGTTGACCCGCTAAGCTCATTCTCTCGCCCATTTTCGGTGAATTTATTTATGCCACTTGGTATGGTGAACCTACAAATTCATAATTATTGAAACTTTCAAATTCAGGACATCTGGAGTCTAAAAACTATTTTGATTTCATGTCACACCATGACAGCCTATGAAGCTATTTCTATATTGTCTCCAATAAGCACAGAGAAATTCCTAAAATGGTCATAAAACAAACTTTGGATCCAGCGCCAGAATTCTTCCAGCCAACCCTCGCCCTATGCCCTCATGACTAATGTGCAGCGTCTTTGGTGGGCTTCCTTACATTTTAATATCCATATAAATGTTCAAATGATGTTACTACTTAAACCAGATGTGTGTATTTAAATGTCGCCCAGCCCCTTTTCTATTTTTGGTTCCCTTTTCCACATCCCCTGCTTGGTAAGGGAACTTAGCCTACTTTAACTGCGGAAGGGTACATGTTGAACTCAAAAACTTGCAAACAAATTTGAAATGTGTGGCCTCTGTTTTGCATATGTGTCAATCCAGTCAAAGATATTATCAGCCCAGTGCATTATTCTCGTTTCAATGCTAAAATGAAGTTGAAACACCATACATTTATACTTCGAAAATGTCTCTTGAGCACAGCTGCTTGTGAGTCATTATTTAAATGATTTTTTAAAGGATAATAAAGCCTATATTTCATTGTGTCTCCACCCCCTGCCAGGCTCCCCTTTCAGTAGAGATACAGGGATCATCAACCTCGGTTACAGAGTGATGAAACCCGCATCTCCAGTGAAAGGGGTGCCTGGCAGAGGTGTCAGCGCCGCAGTTAAAAAAACAAGGACCCACTTACCTTACTAGAATGTTGCCTGTTAGGCCACGGCCCCGCCCCTTTTTCAAAATCGAGCAGGGGCACTTACTGGATGTGGCCCAACAGACAACATTGAGGTGAGGTGGATGTTGCCTCCGAATTGCGGCACTGCCCGACGGCCAGGCCACGCCCCCGCCAAGCCACGCCCTCCAAGAGCCCTGGCTTGCATGCGGGCATTGTGAAGGACTGGGTTGGCCTTGAAGACTGTCCAACTTGCAATGTGCTTACTGGCCCCATCTCTTAACTGAGTGCTTTCCATCCCGGGCTTCGCGCCCAGACAGTGCAAGTTGCAACACATCGAGAGAAGTGGTAATCAGCGAGCAATCCACCCACACTTACGCATGTACTAAAATAGACCATATGCAAGCGCACTGGGCCCTTGAGGGCGTCCATATGCCAGAAAGCCTTCATTCTCGTTGAAGATTCCTAAGCGAAAATTGTAGCTGGCCATTGGTTTCAGATTTGGAGGAATAATAACATTGACACCTCAACACTTGGGCCTGATTGCTGCTAATTATGCATTTCATTGTTACGCTATTCTTTTGGACACGGCCCTTAGTTTATTGGTATCAAAAGAGGTGCTTGCCATTCTCTGAAAGAAGAAGAGTTGACTGTTGATTGCCATTTAATAGCCTTAAGTAAGGGCAAGGCATTTTTAGGCTTGCCCTCAATAAAGTCTCATTTTTTAAATTTAAAAAGGTTCGGTATCCGCACAGTGGTGACTCGGCAGTCGCATTCCGTCTGAAGAATCTTTCTCATAGGCTCCTCTCCTGAGTCACTTGGGTTTGGTTGGTTCATTTGGGACGACTTCAAAGACCATGTTAGTAAAGATGGTTTGTGGTTTCCTAAACTCAGCAGCTAATAATTAAAGACATTCGAAGCCGTGACTCAGTGCACTTCACCGCCGAAGGAGTAATTTGCCCTTACTGTTTTCATCACAAAGTGTTTATAGTCATTAACCATGTACCATTCCCAGTGATTACACCAATTAATCTCTGTGGTATTAAATCAGGTATTTCTATTTTTAACACACATTTGATAATTGCATCATAACGCTGATGGCCTAGTCCTCAAATTTTGTAAACCAGAAAAAGCAAGCCAGGACCACCCACTGTCTTCTGTGGTGGTTAACATCTTCCACTAGCCAATGGAAAGAGTGGGAGTGGGAGCTACTTTTGAATAAAGCACGGCGCCTTGCATTGCAGTTTGGTAAACATGCAAAACACAATGACCTATTTATTTATTTATTTATTTATTTATTTATTTATGGGGGCATTTATATAGCAGACAAAGCCCAGAGCCATCTTTGCCCTACTGTTGCAAACATGGTAGCAGTCATAGACAAATCCCAGATGTGTTGCTCTTTCCTAATCATTTGTTTGCCTTATTTCCATGCGTGCAGTAAGAAACAGATGAAGAAACGTTTTCTGAGACTAGCAAAGCTTACTTTACCTAGGGTTTATCTTTAAATTACCCCAATACATACGAAAATATGTTTTTTTAATGATAGTAGAAATGAAAAAAAAGACCTACCGCAATCGTGCCTTTGCAAGTGCGACGCACGCACTGCTGCTCTCCCAGCTGCTGGTCAGGAACTGTGTCTGGCAGTAAAAGATCTGCGTCAAAAGTCTCTTCGACATTAATGATGTATGACATGCCTGAGAGCAGAGCTGGCTAACGTACCACACTTTAAGAGCTGCACCTCCATGGAACGACTCACTTAGAGAATGCACTGCAATATTTTAATGCCCTATTCCTGATGAGCGTAATGCCAAACAGGTATTCAATTTCTCTGTTTCTAAATCTCCCTCACAGATGTTTCCTCATGCAAGAAAAAAAAAATATGGAGAGCAACTATACAAATATAATATGTAATGCTGAGTGTCAGTTTGGGGGTTCCACTCAATTTCCTGGAAAGGTCTCGAATCTTTTTCTATTCAGGCCGAGCACCAATCACTTCCATATCCCGGTCCCAGCAACGTTGCCATGTAATCCGGCATAACTAAATTCTCTAATTTCTGAGATGTAAATTTGGAGCAGATGTGGGAAAAGTAGTTGTTTATTTTCTGCAGCCCTGCTCATCAATGCTACTTCCACACTGGAGAGAAAATGCATGGGGCAAAACCAATATCTACTTGTTATTTTTCATAATACCTTTCTAATTGCTGTACTTTCCAGATATTAGTCTAATTAAGAAAGTCGTCAAGTCTGTTTGATGTCCTGGTGGAGAAGTGGGTGTGTGTGTGTTTTGGAACATCTGAAATTGGGATATTGGTGCTCAGATGTAGGTACAGCTCCAACTAGTACTTGGATCGTATACGGCTACCCCTGCATTTGGCTCAAAGGTCCCAAACGTCTCTGCTGTAACCCAGGGATTTGGCAGTACAGCACTGTTCACAACCCTTCACAATGATCCAAGGAAAAGGTATTATCAAATACAATTGATTTTGCATAATAGCTATTTCTTTATTACTAGACGTTTATGTTATACACTAAAAGATTGATTATCTGGCACCGATGGAATGCGAATGGTGCCGGATAATCAAATATGCCGGATGACAGAGTGCCAGTTATCCGGGCTGAAGAGCTCTAGACAGCAGAGGCAAATGCTGGATAGTAAAGCCTGGTGGCCATTTGCCCGTTTACTTGCAGTCTGTCGTCCAGAGCTTCTATTATGTCGTTCCCAGAGAGAAGATCTTTTTTAAGAGATCTTGTCCCTAAAAGGTTGCTTTAGAAAGACCACGCTGTGAGCGCACAGAGCGGTCTTTCTAAAGCGACCTGTCACATCCCTGCCGCACTGAGGGCATGCAGGGGCTGACAGACAGCCAGTACCAGGAAGCATCTGCGGCAGAGAACGCGTAAGTGTGTGTGTTGCATGTGCGTGTTGTGTGTGTGTTTGTGTGTGTGTTGCAGGTTTGCGTGTTTGTTGATTTTTGGGGATAATTTTTAAAAAGCACCACCTTGCCCCCTCCTCATCACTGTATTGCGTATCTCTGCCTGTATGAATTTGTCACCATAAACATGCTTTATAAGTTCTGTAACTAAGTCAGTTCCTGTAACAAGCGCCACGATGCCTCCGGGCTGTTGCGTGCTATACAAAAACGAATAAATAAATAAATAAATGGGGGTTGCTGAGGGAGATGGGGTTCGGGGTAAAACCCCCGATTTTGAACACATTCCATCGTGGAGGGAGCGGGAGGGGGTTGGTGATGGGTGGGGGTAACAAGGCAATGTGGTTTTTCGTTTTTGTAGGCCACCCAAAATCGGCTGGAAAAAATCATTTTTGTTGGGTGAGCTACAAAAAGCAAAATGTTCACATAGAACTGATTATGCGGCTTCAGAATGTTGTAATCTGGGATTTTCGTAACTGCAATCGCACCATTACTGGCGGCGGTCGATGCGGATTAACAAATATTCTGCATAATAAGATGCAGGATAACAAAGCTTTGACTGTACTTGTTGTGGTTTTGTCCATATTTCTGAGCAAATTCAATATATAGTCACTTTTCCAAGTGCGTGTTATGTGCACCTGTGTTCAATTCCAAGTAAACCGTACTTACAGCTAAGCAGGGCTCCAAATAAGGGGTATTCCCGGGTGGCTGGCTCCTTTAAATAACAACATTGCTAATAGGTCTTCAGATATTTTGGATTCAAGAACTGGTCAAAATGTTTGAAGCAACATTTGTTTTTGTGTGGTTCTGGCAGGGGTCGAATTGTAACAAAAGAATTGTGGAACTATGTTCCCTTGTGCCTACTCCCCCCACTCCTCTGCCCTGCTCCTCACCGACTCCATACTCACCCCCAATTCATACCCCATACCTGAATCCTGACTTTCCTCCACTCCACAACTCTGTTTTACAACATTACTGACAAGATTGAAAAAACACAGTGAAATTAAATGTATTTATTTACCCACCATTAGTGTCAGTCATTATCACTCACAGGATGCAGCTTTATGCAGCCTCCCTTTCCAATCAATCACCATTCACACTCCTCAAGGGACATGCCCAGGGTCATAGCCGCACCCCCATTCCCATTACCTGTACAGATAGCTGTGACTGCAGAAATTCATGCTAAATTGCAGAAGACAAAGGACCTAATCTATGGAACTTTTAGCACGGTGCAAAGTGATTTTACACTGCCAACAAACACGTTGGACCAGCCCTGATTCAAAGAGGTGCAAGGGTATTTTTGCAGAGAAAAGTCACTTTGCACTGCAAAAGTACTCTTCGCACCACCCTTTTAGCGTGGTGGAAAGAGTACTTTTGCAGTGCAAAGCGACTTTGCTCTGCAAAAATACACTTTGCACCACTATGTGAATCAGGGCCGGTTTAAACTGCCTATTGGCAGTGCAAAGTCATTTTGCAGCACAATAAATGTTCCAGGAATTAGGCCCAACGTCATATCACTGCCAAGGGGGACTTTGTGGCGGCCCCAGAATGGACGTTATATATCCCAAGCACTCCATTCAAATAAAGAAAAGCAATGCAGCGTGTGACTTGGCTCTCTAAGATGTGACACTAATAGTGCTCTGGGTGACTTAACGCAAGGCAACGATGGCGGATTTCCATGACAAGTAAAATAGCGTTGTATGCTTTGGTCCCTGCCCAATTTATCCAGCAATGCAAAGTGGGCACTAATAGGTGGGGCAGCGGTGGAACGCTTGGTCTCACAGACTTTAGGAAAATTCCAATGAATGCATGCAAGTAGGATGATCAAACCCTATAGGCAGTCCTACAACACATGATCATAAACTGATCATGACACACACACCCAAAAAAAGATAGGAATCTCTGAAAATAGACAGTTTTTGATTACTAATTTTCTTGTAATTTTTTTCTGTACCCCCTTGTTTGTGTACATTCTAGTCCTCAATAGTCTCTGAAATCTGACTGTTGAAAGTGATTTTGTCTTTGACTTCATTTTTTCATGTTTTGAGAAAAAAGTGTTTCTTTATGTATTTTAACAATTTATCTTTCAGACTCTGTTTAACTCACTGTCTCACCTTTTGAATAATCTATTTAAGAATCTTATTGAATTTATTGCAAATGTGCTCTTAATTTTTCGATATATTGTGTATATATTATGTTTTCAATCATTAAAAATGGTCAATACTTTACAAATTGTACTTTGGGTACCTTTTTACTTTTGACTCTATATGAGCATAATAGACATTGTTTTGGAAAAACAAGTAAAAACCAGGACATTAATTTCTATGTGAACTTTTTAGTGTGGGTGTTCCCTTATCGTTTACCAAACCCCATAGAATGGCACAGGTCACTGATCCAAATGTTTGGTAACCCACAAAATTCCACAGGTCAGGCAATAGAAAAAAGTTGAACAAGGCTCTAGTATTTCAAACGGGCGTATTATGGGTCCTTTGGGGGATGGCAGTAACCTGATTTGCCTCACATGGCTGTCATTATTTCTACTTGGGTGACTTCGAACTCTCCACAGATTACCTATTGGGGACATTTTAAAGGTGGGTAGTGGTGTGGGTAGTGGTGAATATTAGTCAGTGCGTCTTCCCTTGAACTATTTGAGTTGATTATCTCAGCCTCATCAAGAGTTGGGCAGTAACCCTAAAATACGGCGGTAACGCTATTACCGCTGCATTTAAGGGTCCACCCAATCATATGTCTGGCAGCATTTACCCCCAGCTCCAAGCTGGAGGTAAATGCACTGGGAAAACGCCAATTTTCTGTTACAATTAGCGTCGCACTATTAGCGCGTGCTAATCGTGCTGAAAATTCACCATTGGGTGCAATGGACCCTATGGGGAATGGGGAATTACAGTTACCACCCAACCCTTGATCCGGAGCTAATTGACCAGTTGGCTGTAACGTTATTAGCGAGGGTGGTAACCCAGTGGTAATACCTGCTAGTTTACAGCCAAACTCGTAATGAGGCCCTCTGTATTCAGTTTACAGCTAATATTGGTACTAGGAGTTAATTATACCACACAGGCCTTGGCCGCAGATCCTTGCAAAGACTGGTACTCACTAGCCAGTCAGTAAGTACATTTGAATAAGGGGTAGGTTTGTGAGGTTACTCGCGCCTAGCCTACTAAATTAGTTTATTTAGCAATAAAACCAAAGCGGTCATATTTTCAGAGATTTGTATTGGTTAAATGCCACAGTTATTTGTTTCAGATAACTAGGTGCCAACATAGTCCATTTGGAAGCACGTGCATTTGTTTCACCCTTAGCCGGGCTTTCTCAAGGCACAGTTGCAAATAGATGCGTAACACTGCACAATCTATTCTATCAGTACTTTTTCGTATACATTGTTATATACTGTCCACATTTCACACATATGTTAGTTCAATCACACAGCAGTTCAATCACATAACTTTTAAGCATGGGTGAATCATGAAAGCAGCTCTTTGAGTTTTGACTTAGCAACTATTCAGTTTCCTGGGGTGAGGTCCCCTAGACATGGTTTTTCTATCCGTTTAAAGACTGATGTCAAGTCTCCCTTCGTATGGTTAATCTTAACATGGTAAGTAGCGTTCCTTCCGATTCCGAACTTTCAATGTATCCAGTGTAAGCGCATTTGCTTGTGCTGCTGGGGCTAGATTCTTTCGGGGTGGCCGCATTCCGCGTGTGTCTACAAGTTCTAAAGGTTTGTGGGACTCAAACCACCCAAACTTCAGTTGTTTCTAGCGCCACCCAAACCTTCTGCACTCACCAATACTGACAGTTCATCGTACTTCTAACCAGATGAAAAATTTGAATTCTACTACAAAAATCGTAAATAGTGTTGCTGATGAATTGCAGACGGCGTGGCGCGGACTCCCGATTGTGCCATCTGCCACATAGAAAAGATACGTGTTTTGCACTGGGCAGATAAGCCGCAGAGAAAGGGGATAGCACGCAGCAGTGTGCTGAGCAGGGGATTGGTCTTTGGAACATTGCATTTTCACCATGAGCACTGATAAGCAAACACAGGCAATTTCAATAGTCCTAACCACCCTGCCATTAGTGGACTGGTGACCTGGCAGTGTTACATTCCTGGAAATGGAAAGAGAGAACTGAGGGGAGCTGCCATGCTGTTGCAGTCCCGCAGTTTTACCAGGTTTTGAAGAGCGTTAGCAGGCCTGAGAGAAAAAGAGCTGAGAATGAACAGGGTGATTATGCGAATATGAGCATGTGTGCACATCTTCTCGTGTATCTGTCTACAGTATGTGTTTGTGTGTGCTCCTTTTATGTTGTAAATGTGCATGTGTACGTGCGGGTATGAAGCAGGGTATATTTATTTATTTATTTACTGTGATTTGTGGAGAACTAACACGCAAAGTAATTCTTGCCATCCTGCTCAATCGTATAACTGATCAGGCCTTAACCTGGTTGACCGCCTTTCTCATCGAGCCTCTCAGGTCCAACTGGGGTCTTTCCTCTCTTCTATCTCTCTCTCTACTTCTGGTGTTGCCCAGGGGTCCAACCTCACTCCCTGGTTCTTCAACCACTACCTGGCACCTCTTGCCCATCACATTGCTACTTTCTGCTCCAATTTTCAATGCTATGTGGATGGCACTCAGCTCCATTTCAGGCTCCCATCAGCCACCTCTGCTTCTTCTCTGATACCAGACTTTCTGGCCACAATTCAGGAATGGCGTGCCACCAATGATCTCTGCCTTAATGCCAGCAAGAATGAGATCCTCCTCATTGGGACATCTGCTCCCCCTTTCCGCTCTCTCTCTGGCCGCCCACTCTGGGCACACTTCCTGCTCCTTCCTGTGAGGCTTAGAACCTTGGTGTCATCTTCGACTCCACTCTCTCCTTCTCTCCTCACATCTCTGACGTCTCAAAGAAGTCAAACTATCTGCTGCACCTCCTCAGAGGTATTCTTCCTTTTCTCATCTTCCCACAGAAGCTCACTGTCTCCAGAGTTCTGGTCCTCTGTAGGCTGGACTACTGCAACAGCCTCTTTTTAAATCTTCCTGCCTCTACTCTTCGACCTTTACAACTTATCCAGAACAGGACTGCACGTCTTATCCTTGACTTCAAGCCCAGGGATCGTATCTCTCCAGCTCTGAAATCTCTTCGCTGGCTTCCTGTGGCTGCAAGGTTCAACTCCAAGACCCTCTCCATCATCCAAAAGGATTTCTGGGTCCTGGGGCCGTTCTACCTCCAAAATTCTCTTCCAAAACATCTTCCTTCTTGAGCTCTCCACTCATCCACCTGCAACTCTCTGAGGGTCAGAGAGTTGGGGGCAGATCTATCTCCTCAGCTTGGGCCTCCCTCTGGAACTGCCTCTCTCAAACTTGAGCAGAACCACCTCCAGCTCCAGAAGCAACTCAAGACCTTCCTTTTCGCTTCTGCTTTCTCTCTTTCTCTCCCCTGCTGATGTACCTGGCTGCTCCATGCACTGGTCACCTGGTCACCCTCTGAATTCGGCCCAGCCTCCTGCATGTCCAGTTGCCCTCACATTGCCTCTGGGCTCCTCAGCACTTAGGTGTCTGTATATGCAACCCTACAGTCCATTCTCTCTGCACTTATGAGCCACCCGCTGGCTACACTTGTGAGTTAACTGCACTTCCCCCTTCCGTTCCCCCCTGGCACTTCTCCCATTCCGCCTTCCCCGTACTTGCGCGATCTGTTTGACACAAGGCCTAGTAAGATTGTTATTTTGTCCTCCCTTTGTTTCCCCCTCCTTGTCTTGTCGCGCCTAGAAACACTTGTGTACAGGCGCTTTATAAATGCCACATCATATCATATCATATCCTTCTCTTCAGGGCACACTGAAATGACAAAAAGCAAGCTATGGTGTTGAGTTGGTGGTGGGTGTGTTTGTTTATTTGTTGTTAAAATAACGAAGAATTTCAACTATGGTGTCTAATTGAAATGTGAGGTTGTGACTTATGTGCGCTGCAGTTCATGGGCACTACATTTCGACCTGCCCATATGTAGGCATGCAGTGGCAGTCTTTTGGCAGTCTTTTGGCAGGTATGATGGTTGAATCTGGGTATATTCAGCAGTTCTTGGCACAGAGTCAGTGAAAGGGAGACCGCCGGCGGCATGTGGAGGGGTTCCTGGCATAGGAGAGCTGATCTGCATGGGATACAGGACACGGCTAATGGACACAAATGTGCCTCATTACAACTCACCCGGTATGGAAACAACGGTGGCGGTAAACCCACCGCCACCATTGTTTCCATACCGGGTGATCACGACTCCTGCAGACGGAGGCGTCAATCCCGCCAGGTCTGACCTGGAGGAAACACTGGTACCATCACGAGATGGTGCTGGTGTTTCCATGATCCCCATCCCCATTGAGTCCAATGGGACTCAATGGGAATGGGGATTTACACCATTCCGCCTCTGGAATTCCCGGGTCACCTGGGGGTTGTAATGGCCCGGTAATTCCGGAAATCACGGATGCAGAATGGTAATACGAGTCTGGCAGTAACCAGGCGGTTTTACTGCCTCGGTTACCACTGGGCTCGTAATGAGGCCCATTCACTGCATATCATGGCAGCCCACTGGCATGAGAAACAGAACATCTGCTTTTGCAGATGTTGCTGCATTGCGATATATGTTGCATGAAGCTGAGTATATTATTCAAAACTAGAAGTCCGGCCTTTTAAAACCTTCAGACTCGTAATTTAATGTAATGTTGTCATATAGCTCTCTTTAGCATTAGGTGTTGTTCGCTACTGCCCCTACAGAGAAAATATAACACTTTGCTAAACTCTAGTCGCCTGTCATTTGCCCCACCTAGAGGACACTTTCTGCTTCAATTCAGTAAAATGTCAGAACTGATTCATCCCCATTCCATTTCCCGTCTGTTGAGAGGTGCGAGTTTGAGTCTTCAGGTGTGCCCGATCCAAGAGGGCCATGCTCCTTGGCACATAAGGCTTATCCCAGCAGTAGAATATAGAAGCCCATTCTAGCCAAATGCAGGAGGTGTGCCCAGCCAAGTGACACCACACTATAAAACATCAAAGCTCTAAAGTATAGCAGCCAAGTAGCTAGTATGTGCACGTTCAAAATCTTTTTCATCCAGTTTAAAAAACAGTTACAGGTGCCAGTCACCGTTCTATCTTCCACGGGGCCTGTCTGGACTGCGCAACCCCGTGCAGCGCTGCTGGGCGTGTCACTTTTGTTATGGTTTGGGACTGCAGTAGTAACAGAGATTCAGTTTAGGGGACCCATCCTCTCTGCCAATCCAACCACATCCAAAATAATGCTGCTTGGCTGCCCCTGTTGGCTTCTCTCCCATGTTGCTGGC
This sequence comes from Ambystoma mexicanum, assembly GCF_040938575.1. Classification (NCBI taxonomy): domain Eukaryota; kingdom Metazoa; phylum Chordata; class Amphibia; order Caudata; family Ambystomatidae; genus Ambystoma; species Ambystoma mexicanum. Next base: position 171,006,955 of record NC_090922.1, read on the forward strand.
GGTGCTTCTGAGCGCGTCTGATTCAGACAATACAGTGTGGAGACCATTGATTCGAACACCTCAAGTCTTCAATCCAGGATGAGGAGTCAAAGGAAGTGGACAACAGCAGATAGACTCTACACCCTGAGCAGGGAGGTGGATACAGTTGTTGTGAGCAGCCTTAGGCAAGCTACCGGGGGACTTGCTTGTGTGACAACCGGCTAATGGAGCGGGTAAAAGTGTCAGAGGAGATGTGAGTGCACAAGGTGGGAGAGTAGTGGCAATAACTATTCATTGACTTGTATAATTTATTTTTTGATCACCCATAAAATGTATGTTAGCATAAGTAGTAAACAAATGTACTGGCCAGAGGTACACACACAGAGGCAAAGGCTTGCCCCAAAGAGATCCTGTTGAAATATGCCACCCTACCAGTGATGCAAAAATAGGATTGCTCGTCTTACCATGCAGTAGAACAGTTGGGCCTGAAGATGATTTATTGAGAACATGCCCCAAAGAATTCAATGTGATTATAATCCGTGTAAGCATCCATCTTGCTGTAGATTACACAGGTCCCAGCATAGCCAATGCAGCACAGCCATGTGGTAATGCGCTGTGGAATTCTGTATACAAGAGAAGGTCACACGTTCCATTTCCAGAGGGATATCTTAATGCACCTGGTGTGAGGATCTCTCTTTCATGTACAAGTTGCCGTTCTGCCAGGGTTGACTCAAACTATACACCCTTTCCCCACTGATGTATGTCTTCGTTGGCAAATGATGGCCTCCTTGCTGTGCTACTTGGCCACACAGTGTGATACAGGGCACATGGCTGTCTCTTAATACCTCGGATTTCCTTAGAAAAGGGCAACATTTTCAGAGTAAGCAATGTACAAACAATTGAACAGGAAGCCCAAAATTGTGGGCATTACATTGGGGTGGGAAAGTCAAAACCCACTGCCTGCCAGAATAGCAGATGCGCCTAGTGTGTAAGTTGTTGGCTTCCACAGTTGACTGTATTGTATCCTCTTAGTTAAATCTCTATTTTAAATCTTCCAACTTAATCAAATTGTGTTCTCGTGGGCGAATCACTTTTAAGTTTAAGCACTTTAACTAAACGCAGAAAAACTAAGGAAACTTTGCCGGACCGACCAAATACACTACCCTTCATCACCAATCACATATCTCACGTGTACAAAACATATTACCCTGTTTTCACACAGTCTTACAAAATAGTATTCAAAACATACCTTAATGCACAGCAAACAAAAGCCTTTTTAGCATGTGTCAGCGAGGCCTTTTGGCTGTTCCAATGCTTATTTCTATTTTGGAACTATTTATAGCTGTTTCTTAACTTCGTAGGACCAGATTGAATGCATAAAATGCATTTCCCACCGTTTTCAGAAAGGCCCCCCAAGGAGCGTTGTTCATTTTATGAAGATGAACTCGGAACCCAACTATGCCCAGACTTTTTGTTGTTGTCCTGTTCGCTTCGAGGTTTCATCTAGGCTTAAATTGAGCAATATGGAGTATTTATATATTATTCTATAATCCCAGGCGTCCATGGATGGACTCTTGGTCCTGGCGGAGGAATAGTATGTTGTACACTATTTTGCAAACGGAACTCTGTTTTGTTGCTCTCATATTGCATTCCTGGTGCACATTTAGTAGTTCACTACATGCTAAGTCAATGCATAATAATGGAGATTTCCGTATGTTTGTATAATTGTGTCATGGCCTGTGCTTTAAAACCCGTGACTCTACACTCCTGTGTTGACATATGGTGTGCCCACTGCGCTCTGTTGATGAAGTGTCATTGTGATGTTGCAGATGAGAGGGCAATGCCACCTATCCTATCGCCTCCTCAAAACGCAATATCATCCTTCTGTGTTTACTTTTTATAACTGTTCCATTTATTTGACCCCATATCCAACACATACACTTCGGACATTTGCCCAGCCTATTTATCTCAACCTTTTACAATGACACGACTCATCCATTGGGAGGACCCTGGTAAACCAGGTCCACAATATACTTAGGATAGACCGAGCACATCTCAAGCCCCTCACACACCCAGACTTTACACATAATGGGCCTCATTACGACTTTGGAGGTAGCCATGCCCCTCCAAAATTGTGTCTGGGTTCCCTGAATGGGGAAATACGGGGCCATTCCGAGTATGGAGGGCCCAGTATTTCCTCCTTCAGGGAACCCGGGCCCGGTCCTTCCCCATTCCCATTCGAGCCCTCATAGTGCTCAATGGGAATGGGGAGGGAGCTAACAACGGACCCATTACGAACGGGCCCGTTGTTATCTCCCTGGTCCCCTCGCGGGACCCGCTATGGACGTCTGGAAAAACCAGACGTCCAGAGCGGGTCCCGCGAGGGGACCTCGTAATTGTGCGGAATGGGTTTAACAGCGCCAGCACCATTACCGGCGCTGTTAAACCCATTCTGCACAAGTTATAATGAGGTCCAATATGTAATATACAGCAATCTCCACCTATACATCCCCTGCTTACACACCTTTTCACGCTCTGCTTTTTTTGACTTCTACATATCTCTCTTTCCTTCTATTATACCCTTTTCTGGTATATGCATTCTAAGCAGACTAAGGTCCTGCTGTCCCTGGGTGGAACTTAATGCACCTTAACTTGGATAATGTTTAACGTGCTTTGAGATTACTACGGTGGAGAGCCGGCACAGTACAAATACCTAATAATGAAATTATTAATAATAATAATAATAATAATAATAATAACTGGCATAGAATAACTGCATATATCCAAAGTCCATTTGCGTTGCAAAAATGCACTTTGCACCGCTCTGTGAATCAGGGTGTTTGTTGGCAGTGCATAGTCACTTTGCACTGCGCTAAAAGTTCCATGAACTGGGCTCGCTGTCTTAAATGGGTCTGTGAAAAAAGTAAAAAAAATAATATATTATACTTTAATAATATTAAAAGCACTATTCTCCTTCCTTTGGTTGATTGTTGCAAAATGCATCAAATTCAAGGCATTGTACATCAATCACTGTTCATAGTCCCAAACAGGATCTCCTTTTTTATATGCAGAATTCCAACTCTACAACTGCCCCGGAAGCCACTGCTCTGTAGTTACAATTGGGCTCTCTTCCCTTTCCTTCAACATGAATCGAATGGAGGCTATACATTTGAGGTCCAGGCATCAAGATGTTAGTACCGACTCCCTGTCCAGGTTAGAACCTATACTTAACATGAGACTTGACAGCAACCATTAAAGGCATACCTATTCCAACAAATTTGGCTTCCCTGGCATTCTCTTACCCATCATGGAACCAGTGCCAAGTGATCAGCAGGGTGATGGACATTGCATTTTGCAAATGTCAATCACGATAAATACATATAATGAAGGGAGCAAAATATCCCCTAATTCTGAAATTGCTGAAATGTCCATTGGAAGAAAATAGGATGTGACAGGGTGGGAAGAGGTCAACAAAAGTGAATATGAGTGTGGAACCCCATCCCCATAACGCAGACCTGATATATGGCTTGTACTCAGCTGCCCTAATCGGGTCTTGTACTTATTTGTTATAATTTTTTTTTTAATTTGTTATAGTTGTATTACAACTTTTCTAATTTCATTAACATATAAATAACATTTATATACAAAACTCAATAATTTTCAATCTTACAATAATTTTCAATCTTACATGTCTAAAAGATAATACATTCTTACAATACCCATATTATCACATAATTATTAACAATTCATTTTATACGCATGATCACGCCAATTCATACTATTTACAAAGGTTCCACTTAGATGGTTTCTTGACTAAGCTTACCTCTTTCAACCAACCGGTTACTTAATAGCCTTATAGATAATGCATTACCCGTTATTCACCTCTAACCCGGGGAGGACAATTTGAGAAAATTGTACTATGGCAATCTGAATTTTCGGGCGGGTACTGGAGAACAGCCCATGCCAACTTTCGTCACTCTCCATTGGTCTTTGGACTACCTGGGTGTGTGCATTAACATCTGGTTTGTACATCGCAGAGTGCTACACATTCTACGAGCAGATGTTGTAGTGTCTCTCTTTGTTCAAGCACAATACAATATCTGCAGTAGTTTTGTTCTTTTGCCAGATTTTTCCTTTTACAAAGGACATCCCTTGTGTACCATAGGTTTAACCGGAATCTTAAATATCCCATTATTACTTTAGGAGAAGGGCTTTTCAGCAAGTAATATGACATCAACCCATATTTTTTAATGCCAAATAAGAAGATGTCAGAGTCCTTGTATTGGGAGCACCTTGTCATATTTGCTACCCAATCGGCCAGATGTACTTTTTCCTTCACTCTAACAGGATTTGATAGTAATAACTCTATTGTGATATCAGCATGGGCTAATTCATTATATACATGTTTCCCCAATTTAACAGCAAAGGGATTTACAGATTTCAGCAAATGATGCACAATCACTTTCAGTATATTGTTACTTCCCTATTCCAGGAAGCATTTGCGTAACAAGGCACACTGTTTCCAGGATACTTGAGCATACATGGATGTCAATCCCAATTCATAACGCAAAATAGCCATCGGCACAGAGTTAGGTAGGCATAAGATCTGTTTCCAGTAACCTGACTCTAATTGATCCCAGTAGCACTTTTCTCTTGGCAAAAACCCTTCAATACCATACAGCAATATCGGGAGAACTTTCATTTTATAAAATAATACAACATGTTTCATGGAAAACTTCCCATACTTCCTGATCAACAATCGTGATTGCAAAACAAGCTGTTGCATTTTTTGCTTCCTTATTAGGTCTTCTGCTTGTTTTCATACAACATTGTTGATTAACACCCCAAGGTATTTATATTGGGTTGTAGTTTGGACGCTTTCATTCTGAATTTTCCAGGAAAAGATATTACTCCTGGTGGTGTGCTGTTTTCCACACTTTAGAATTTGGGTCTTTGCGATGTTAATTTCCAACCTATTTGCTTGTACATAGAGGCCCAGCTTTGTTAACATATTTTGAAGGCCTTGTGGTGTTTGCGACAATAATACAAGATCGTCGGCATATAGCAAATAAGCAATTTTTTGGCCTCCTAGTTTTGGCGGGTCATCAATACAATTATTGAATTCGAGCCCCAGGTCTAAAATAAAAAAGTTGAATAGAAAAGCCGCAAGGGAACACCCTTGCTTTAAGCCTCGCTCTGTTTTGGTTACAGGAGTTAATTTGATATCGAGGGAAATCCTAACTCTCACTGACGGGTTTGAATGAAGTCAGATTACCAATGAGAGGAGGGAGTATGGGCAATCATGTTTCTTCAACTTTTTGTACAGCAAATTTCTATCCACTGAATCAAATGCAGCTCAAAAGTCAATAAACCCCAGGTATAGTGGATTATTTCGATTCCATTGTTGGGCGTGGATCATATTTATCGCAATAATATTCGGGATAGTACCTAGCCCAGCCATGAAACCTGCTTGAAAAGGGTCAATCAGCCGTTTTTCTCTTACCCAAGTCTGTAACTGCTTAAGGATGATCTTAGCAAATAGTTTCGCCGGGATGTCTAAAAGGGAGATGGGTCTATAGCTTGAAGGTGATGCTTTCTCTCCCGTTTTATATATCGGGACTATAATTGCTTGAGTCCAAGACTCGGGTAGGGACTGAGTCAAATTCACTGTGGAAAAGATCTTAAACAGAATTGACGTCCAAATATCCGGATTCTCTTTTGGCTGGAAATTGGAAAACCCGTCAGGACCACTAGCTCTTGAATTGCTTGCAGATTAAATGAGGTTTAAGATTTCCAACCATTCAAATTCTAGACGGAGAGGAGGGAGTAATTTCGTATTATCTATTGATATATCTCCCTTCACTGAGGGTCGCCCTGTTACTATTCACACTTTAGGTCTCTGGCCAGGGTCGCACTGGGGCATAAAAAAGACGTGGGCACCAATACAATAGTGGCCCACCGTTGCAAATTTGCAATTCATTCCTTTTATGACAGACTGTTTGACTACCAACAGGGAGGTTTTTGATCAAATGTAATGCAAATTGTGCATTTTAAAGAATATTTATTCAGTAACACTTGTCAAAACTACAAGCCGCATGGTGAAGTAACTTAACAAACTGTGCACACATGGGCCAACAAAGTGGTCCCCTTTGACCAGAAAAAACTGCCCCTCACTAGCATTTTAAGATTTTGGTTCGGGCATTGTCCTACTGGCCTATAGGTCAGTCTGAGCCTGTTTAGGGCCTTGATATGCAACTAACTCTCTGGGCCCTGCACTTTTTCCCCTCTGCCCCCTCTCCCTCTGAAGAGTCCTTATAAATGCACTTGTTGTCTTTTTCCATGTTACCCGACTGCATTCGATTCATGTCCTTGCACGTCTTGTAGGCCATGCCTTGCTGAAGCATTGCCTGGCCTCTGTTTGGGTTCCTGCTAGCTCTGTCTGCACTTAGCCCTTCCCCTTTCTTACCTCACTCGAGTGTTACAAGCCTGTGAAGGTCAGCTCCTCTCCCTTTCCCCCGCTCCTCTCCCTTTCCCCCGCCTCTACTGTGAGCCTAGAAATACCCTGCCAAAGCATAGAAGGTATATTATGTTGGCCGAAAATCAATCGCATCATATGCCCTACATCGCCAATACAGAATCGTCAGCATAACCATAGAGCGTCCATTTTGCATCCTAAGATCCGCCATTTGCTTTCTTTGACCTTCGGTTAAACGCTTTGCAAAATGTATTTTATTTCATAACCTCATGCATGTCGCAAGGCCACAGTTTACATGTTGAGAGACCGGCAAAGACAGAAATGCCAAGCAGTACAGAAATACATTGCTTTCCTCCCTCACAAGTCCTTGAAGGCAAGCAGAGAGGCATTTAATCAGTGGCCAGGTGCCAGCCATTCTCGCTGAAACTGTAGAAACAGGCTGTTAAAGCATGAATTATAATTTCCTAGTGGCCCCCCTTCGGGGCCCTCCTTAGATCAGGCTGACCCCTAGTTCACGAAATAGAAACCAGAAGATAACGTGTTGGAATGTGTCTCTCCTACGAACACAGTTTCCTCGCTAAACAAGTGCTTTTTGTTCTTCAAAGAACTATGTCTGCTTACTGCAAATTGCAACTGTTGCTAAACCAAGTAATATAGATTGAGAAAGTAACGTGTCATAATGTGTCATATTTGCCATAATTATCAATTATCGAACCCTAGCTCAAGAAGATACATTATGGGTGGTTTTGATGTGTCACAAAGAGATTGTATGATTACTCTTTCATATATACGATACTGTTGTAGAATGTTCACTCTCTTGTGTCTCACGCGGTCTGGGTGACCACACGTTGGGAGACGTTAGACCTACTCGTCCAACTGAGACTATTTGCTTTGCAATAAACCCTAGTATTTGGGAATCAAGCCTCGTGTCTGTCATATCACTTGGTGTATGGTGATTGTGCCTTGTTTCCATGCGTGGGGGTCTTCAGGGCCTAGCAAAAAATGACACCCGAATAGGGACCTTCCCCCATTTGCTCCATCGTGTACGTTGAATTTGAAGAAGGCGAAAATGAATCGAGGATGAGGCCATCGAACCGGGATCAAAAGGTGTTCTGGGTGCCCCTGTGAAAGTGATGAGAGACTCCTTTGCAGATCTGTACACAACCGGTCCCTGATCGATGAGCAACGCCCAGAGAGCAAGAAGGCGAGGGTCCCAAAACAAGGCAGATTGAGCCAGATACACAGTCACAATGATTCTTGGTTACGTCTGTATATGGACGAATTGCATCTTGAGAAATGAACTGATTGATCAGGTGAGTCGTGCCCCGATTCTTAACATTCCTGATATTGGTAAAGTGTTGTTCTTGCAAGATCAAACACCCAGGGTAAGGTAACGAATAAGATCAACATGCCTGGGAAATTGTCTTCCTGTCTAGCGGGATTTATCCACTGCGGTAGACAATATTTGGAAACTGGCCAGGTTGCGCCACCCATAGGGTCGCCAGCGTTTGAAATGTATGTGGAATATGGAATAGGAGCGATAATATTTAATGAAATTTGGCATAGACAGACCAGACATGTAGTAGATTTGCAGTGGCCGAAAGACGGTGCTTTTGAGATGGCACATATAGAGCACTTAGAATCAGTACTGCTGTGCAAGAAAGCACGCCCTGTGACATTTGACATCATAAGAGACTGGAGGAAAGAAGCTAACCTCTGTTTAAAAAGTAGGGAGAAACATGCGTGAAGGCATAAATCAAACACAGAAAAAGCAATAGAACTAGAAGAACTAAAATGGGCTGAGGACATCAGAAGAGGGGATAGGAGTATCCAATTAGGCATACAAAAGATATATCCACAACAAGAGTTACATGCATCAGATGAACTAATAAATAACATTTTGAGTGAAAAACTCCCTAAAAATAATATTGATACGATTGCACCAGTACCCATTGCTCCACCTCAGTTGCCACCCCCATTCCTGTTGTTCCAACTCCACCATCTCCCCCTGTGCACGTGATACCATTTCCCCCACCGCTGACAGAGCAGGAATTAGCAGCTTCCGGAGAAGGCAGCGCTACTGAGGCGAGGCCTGTACAGAGAGGAAGCACCAGAGTAACCTGTAGTACGGTTAGCAGGGAGATGAGAGAGGAACTTAAAGAATGGGCAGAAACGTATATTGAAGGAAATGACAAGGGATCCATGCTAAGTGCAATGTATGACTACCAGAAGCTCGGTGAAAAACAGGTATTATTAGAATACATGGGGGATTATCTTATAGACAGATGGAAGAAATTGACTGGTATGTTAGCACCGCAGAAGTTACGGGATCTAAATGCTTTTTCGCGAATGATGGAAAGTGCAGCAGAAATAAAAGCACACTTAGACAGGCTATTTGAGTTTAAAAATGAACTTGATGAATTGCATACAGAGGTGAAAAGAGGGAAACAACAGGTGGTACCATATGTCGTGCAGTGATTTTTACCGCTGTCAGAACTTGTTAGTGAAGAAATGAAAATATGTACACGAGAGGTGATTAGATGGATTAGGGATGCTAGCATTTCTCCAATGGAGGTGCATGATACGTTCGGTCAGTATACGGTAGAGATGCAGAGGAAGGTATTGCAGGTGATGGTTGAGTATTTGCAAGATGAATGTTATGAAAAAAGGTGTTGTTGCCCCCCTGATCTAATGACAATATTCAAGAGAGTGTTTCCACCTGAAACTGGAACGTCTGCCCTCTCCCTCGATTTAGCTATAGTGCTTAATAAAAGAACCAAAGAGGAAATGCCCAGTTCGATATTTCCCCTGAGGGAAGTGCCTCCCACCCTTGTGCCAAAAGTAGAGATTGCTGCTGCTGATGGACAGCCAGCGCAGGCAATAGAAGCCCATTATACAGCACAATTTGTGCATGTCCCTTTTTCTAGGCAAGAGGTGAATAATATAAAACAAATGATCCCTGATTTGAGAAAGAATCCGGCAGGATTTTATAAAGAAATTGAGTCCTATTTGAAATCGTCCATTTTTACAATGAGTGATATTGATCTATTATTTCCTGTGATTCTCCCAGTAGATATATGGAAGCAAATTAGGACTGTAGATGACATTGATATTTTGGGTGATACATGGGAACATTTGATAAAAGAGGATACGGACAGAAAAGCTGGCGAAAAGCCATCGCCATCACTGTTAGCA